>NC_087444.1:14620862-14925258 GCF_036321535.1 Camelus dromedarius
GAAGGAAGAGAGGGAAAAGGGCATATGGTAGAGAGAATGGGGCTGCTTACTCGCTACCCACTAAAACCACCAGAGGCCTAGCTTCACTTGGCAAGTGAACTTTGCTGGTATTTAGCATGGCGGGTGGGGGTGGTTTGTGCTGCCTCATGTAACAAAGTGCTTCCTTGGGAAATTGGACTCTAGTCTCTGGTTCCTCAAAGGTTGGAGCAGCCCTCCCTCTGGCTCTCATCCCAGCTGCCCCTTCCTTGGGAGAAATGAGAGTGCAGCCTAGAAATTGCCTCACAGACATATCAAAGACTCTTTCCATTGGTCAAACTTTTCTATGCCAGTTAGTTCAATTTAGTTAAATGAGTTGCTGTGGAGACTTGACAGAGGGACATGTTGCTATTCAAAATGTGATGCACGGTCCAGCACAGATCATCTGGGAGCTTCTTGGAAATGCAGAATCCTAGAACTTAACCCAGACCTTCTGATTCAGAACCTGCATTTTAATAGGACCGCAGATGACTTTAAGGATACTAAAGGTTGGAAAGCACTGCCCTAGGGAGTACTAGGGAACTGATTTTTCCTCAAACTGACTGAATTGTAAGAATCACCTGGGATGCTTCTGTATTTCATCAAATCTTAGATGCCACTGATTGGAAGATCGTTCTGATTTCAAAGATGTTAAAATATATGTTTTTAAAAGAGTGTGTTTTATAATCAGTAAGTTCTAGTAATAATTCTAGTTCCAGAGCCTGAGAAGCTGTATTTTAAACCAGTATAGGTACTTATCAGCTTCTGGCAACTTTGAAACACCCTGATCTAGAACAGTGCTTCTCAGCTTTTGGTGTATATTGGAATTTACCCAGAGAACTTATTAAAAAATACTGATGTAATTGGTCTGCAGTGCAGTCCAGGCAAGATTTTAAAATTTCCCCAGGTGATTCCAGTGTGTAGCCAATGTGGAGAATCGCTGAGCTTGAAGGATTTGACTTGCTCTTTCATTTTAGAGTGGAATTGTGCAACGGTGGCCAAGTAAACAGAGAAAGTGGGAGGCAGAACCTAGGTCTCCCACCTACCAGGTACCCTGAGCCATCACTGATCATCTTCCTTCTTCCCACCACCTCTCAGCTATATATCTGGGTATCTGGCCAAGAAGCCCTGGGCCTGGAGCCCAGACTCCCAGGGCTGATGGAAAAGTAGGCAGCCGCCAAGGTGCCTTCCATTGTGATCATCTTTTCCCAATCAAAAACTGGCAAGTGCTTCCTGACTTAAGGGAAAATGGGAGAGTGTCTTTGAAATTGTGACTGTCTTGGAATCGTGGCTATAAGGTTTCAGTATTCATACCTCAGCAGCCCTGCCTAGCCTACCCACAATATTGGTAACTTACACCTAGGCCCGAGCTGTGCTGCAACCTGCACTGCTCAGAGCAAGGGACTGCCAGGAACTGCGCTAGACAATTAATGTAGCTCATCTCCGTTAATTCTCAAACTAACTGCAAGGTAAGTGCTCTTGTCCCCAAATTACACACCAGATAACTGAGACTTGAGGGTTAAGTAACTTGTTCAAGGTCCTATAGCTTGGTAAACAAACCAGATGATCTTTCTTTCCACTACTCCACAAATGCAGCTGGTGAAAGAACACTTGGGCAAAAATGATGGGCAAATGCATGAGCTCAATAACAACAGCACTTGCATTATTAAAGGAACCACTCACTTGTTTCACACATGGGGGAAAATGTTTGAGCTTGTTCCTTTTCCAGCTACCACCTCTGCAAACTTCTCTGCTGCTTCTGCTTGTTTCCTAGCTTGCCGGGCTCCCCATCCCACTATTAAGCTGAGTATGGGAACTCCTACCTCTCACCAGCCCTCGCCTGCCCTCTAATTGCACAGACCAGCTGCTGTGTATGGACCATCCTGATGCCAGTGGCCTTTTGCCTCCTGTCTTCAGCTCCTGTGCCTTTTCTGTGGCTGCTTACTTTGTTACTGCATTTGGGTTCAGTGTCCTGGTGGGGTAGGTAAATCATGTAGGTGCTATCCCCATTTTAGAGGTGAGTGAACTGAAGCACAGAGAGGCAATGCTCATGTTTATAAATTAGTATTGGAATCAGCTAGAACTCAGGTGTACAAGTTCATACCCCTTATAACCAAATTATTTTGAATGAAAGAAAAAAAATCACCATTTTCCAACTAATTTAGTCCTGCTTCTGAGTTAAGGGGAGATCTCCAGATCTGTCATATACCCAGTGGTAGGGATTGTGGGTAAAGCCTTGTCCCAGCTGGAATGGGGGGAGTGGAACATGAAGAAAGAGGAACTGCCTTGGGGACCTTCCAGTTCAAGAAAGAGGTTGCATAAATTCACAGAGAAACAATTTAGTTAAAGGAACAGTGTCCTAGTGCTGGAGAATTTGGAGCTGTTTCAAACTTAGCCTCCACCCCTGGTATGAAAGACAATTATACACACATCTCACTGTCAGACAGATAAGTTCCATAGTAGAAGAAAGAAGGGAACAATGTAAATGAACAGACTTTCAACAGAGAAGCAGGGCAACAACAGAAATGAGGGGTAGGCATTTGGGGAAAAGGAGAGAACATGAGAAAAACACAGCAGCATGAGGTACAAAGTGTGCTCAGAGAGAACTGAGAAGTTTGATATGACTGGACTGGAGTGAAAGAGTGAATAGTGCACGGAGGGGAGGGCTGGGAGATGAAGACAGGAAAGGAAAATCGGGGCTAGCCAGTGAAGGGCTAAAGGGTTTGGCTAAATTCCACTGAAGACTTATAAACAAGTATGGTTCAATACAGCTGCATGGTGCTATAAACAATGCTGGGGGTGCTGGCTGCTAGAACAAGCTGAGAAAAAGAGCTGAACAGCTTGATGCTAAAAGGATCTAGGCATAAGGTATAGTTTGGGAAACAGTCATGCCAATGATCTTTTTGAGGCTGTAGGTGTTCTCTCCTAAGTCTAATGTCTGCTGACAGCAGTCTGGCCTCAGTAGGATGCTGACATCATAAGTGAACTGCAGGTCAGAAGCTAAGAGAAGCAGTTCTTCAGAGAATTTAGGAGTACATTGTCAGTGGGGGCCTGGGGTTCAGGGAGGGCCATTTAAGGAACCAGCTGAGGTACGGGCTAGGAAGTACAGAAACTGTTTCCAGCTAGGGAAGGTCCTAGAGGCTCAAAGACAACATTAAGGCCCCAACATGAAAAAAGTTGAAGGTCATAGAGGATGACTTACTCCTTCATTTTCCAAACTGTTCTACAGAGACAATGAAACCCCACTGAGATTCTTGCTGATGTGTAGGTGGGTAGATTGATGCTTAGCTGTCATCAGGGCAGACTTCTTATCAGGGACAGCATACCAAAAAGACCTAGATATAGGGGAGGGTTACAGGGTGAAGGGTGTGTTGTAGATGGGAATAGGGAGGAACAAGAAGGGACTAGTGAACTGGTTTGCCTAGGTAGGGTGGAGGGCAGGAATTGTCACCTATGAGCTGCTTAGGTAGGGAAATAGGTAGGTAGGTCTGGATTAAGGGGGAGTCCTAAAAAGACCTAGCCCAATGCAAGATACCACCCCTTAAAACTATGTCAAAATTTCCATTTTATCAGAATATAGATGACATTCTACATGGTTACCTAGTACTTGAATTTTAATTTTGAGATTTACTGTATTCATTGTTGAGAGCCCACAGCCTCAAAATTCCTAAAGGCCCAAGACCAATTTAGTCTAGGGTTAAAACCTAGGAGAGTCTGTTGAGGGTGGGGTGTGGAGGCTATTTCAGATTTTTATAGACTTGTTGCTTCCCATTTCCTAGATTATAAAAGAAATGGATATGCATTGTAGACAATTTTTAAAATGCAAGTTAAGTATAAAGAAGAAGATAAATAAAAAAAATAAATGTAACTCATAATTTCATCACTCACAGATAATCATTTGTTAAACTTTTTGATGTGTTTACTTTCTATGTATATATGTCACATGATTAGGGCCATACTGTATGTACAGGTTTTTGCATCCATTTTTTTCACTAACTTTACGTTGTAAACATTTTCACCTTATTGTAAACATTTTCACCTTATTAAGAAATTCTTCAAGAAGAATTTTTAATGGTTGTATTTCACTGTATGTATGTGACATAATTTAAACATTTCCCTATTTTTGGACCTTTAAGTTTCTCAACTTTCTATGTGATAAACATTGCAGTTATGAACAACTTTGTGCATATTTTTCTGGTAGCTCTTTTTAGAAAAACAATTTCCTGAAAGTGGAATTACTGGGTCAAACAATATGAACCTTTTAAAGACTTGATTATATGTTACCAAATGGCTTTGAAATGGCCAGAAGATTATATTAATGTTTACAGCCACCATTAGTATATGTGTGTGTCCCACCTCACTAACTACACCCTTGCCTGCTTTAGGATTTTTTTCCTTTTAATCTTTGCTAATTTGATGGGTAACATATCTCCTTGTTCACTTTTTAGTTTTATTGATTCTTTGTGGGGTGAACTTTCCCCTCACCATGTTTATGCAGGCCATGGTTTTTTGAGTTTGTTGAGGGTGAAGAGCAGTAGGCAGGGATCAACGAAGGTGACAGATGCAGGTAGAGAATAGAGTTCAGGGTCCACAATCCAGCCTGAGGCAGAGGTGGGGGAGGCACAGTTTGGGAAGGAATTTGGCTGTGGGGGTAGTGAAAACTGGGAGGAGCTGGACAAACAACATTAGTATATCTTGGTTGAGGGGGACAAAGGGCTCCCATAAGCTGAAGAAATAGGAAAAAGACTAATTGCTGTTAATACGCTTAATTATGTCCGGTGATGTTTTAGAACCTTTGCTCCACAGGCTTCCTTCAGGTAGGATTCTCTGCCACTTGGGAGTAGGGGTGCTGGTTGGTGGGGTATCAGCAGTCCCCCAAACAGCCAAACTCCACTTCTTTCTAGGCTGCAAGGTAAATCAACCTGTGAGAGTGTCAACAGAGAACCAAGGCCAAGACCAAAGCAATGATAATAGGGAACATTAACTGAGTAGTAACTGCAAGCCATGCATTGTTCTAAGCACTTAACTTACATTGGTTCATTGACCCTAACAACCACCATATAAAGTAGGGTCCCTTGAACTCATTTTACAGGGTAAACAGAAGCACACATAAGTTAATAAAATTCCCAGCAGCAGTCAGGAAGTAGGTGGAGTCTGGAATTGAACTCAGGCATTCTGACGTCAGAGCCTAAGCTCTTAACCAACAAATACAGAAATAAATGTGGGAAGGGGAGGCAGAATTGCAGCGCACACCCCGCCTAGCTACACCTGTCTGCGTAAAAAGAGCACAGACCTCGAGTAAGAATGCGGGTAGGACTTCTGCTAAAAGAATCCTGGGACAATAATAAGAGCTATCTTTTCTTGGGCACTGGCTTTGTGCCAGGCACCATGCAAAGGTGCTTAAGTTTAATCTTCACAATAACCCCTTTGAGTGAGGTACTGCGATTACCCCATCTCATTTTACTTGTGCGGAAGCTGACGCACACAGCTTGCCCAAGACGCCACCGGGCCGATGCCGAGCGGCGGCTGCCCACGTGGCGCCGGGAAGAGGAAAAATGGCGGGGGCGGGGCTGGCTTGGCGGGGGCGGATCCGGGCAGGGGCGGGGCCATGGACCTGGCCGAGCCTGGGGCGGCGGAGACGCGAGCCAGCGCTGGTGAGGTTTTGGTGGGGTCGCACCTGTTGCGTGACTCCCCCACAGTGCAACTGCCGGAGTCCGAATCCAAATACCGAGAAATTGTGGGGAGAAGCCCAGAGGAGTTCCGGGTCCCGCTCTCTGGGGAGCACGTGGCTCGCCCGCCTCTCGAGTGCCGGGTTGGGGGTCGGGACTCCGGGGTCTCCAAGGCCAGTGCAGCGGCCCAGGTTGGTGAGGGTCCGCCTGCCGCCAGCTGGCAATTTGAAAGACTGCATTACTTCCCCCATCTCAGTGCCAGAGTAGGGACCCTTACAGCGACTTGGCGGGGTCTGGACCCCAGCTCTCCTCCCCTCCCTCGCGACCCGGCTTCCTGGCGGTGCAGACCCTGGCGAGCAGACGCCCCGGAACCCCTCAAAGCTCGAGCAGTATGGCCTCAGGTGAGTGTATGTGCGTGTGTTGGGGGGCAGGGTCTTTGGGACAGAGAGGTGCAGTGGCCAGGGTGACAAGAGGGTGGGCACAGCCTGCAGACCTAGGGAACATGGCCGGGTCCTCCTGGGGAGGACCTAGAGCGCAAAGCCTGAGTGTGGAAAGACAGAAGGTAAAGTCAGAAGCCGATGGGGTCTCTTTCCCAGACCCCAGAGAAGCCTCTGCCACCTGGCCTCCCTGCCTTTCCAGAGGGTAGCTTCTGCTGGACAGTGGAATTTTCCCAAGACAGGCTCCTCCCTAGTGGGCTTGGATTCTCAGTTCTACCCTATCTTCTCAGAGCTGGGCTACCCCTGAGTCTGGGGGTCAGAGGAGGAAGAGGGTCTGGGCTTTCACGGAGTCCGCCTGCCCTGAGAGGAAAGTGTCCTGCGCTTGGGGAAGCTTGCGCTGGATCTCTCTCTATTATTTTTTTTTCTCCCAGGCTGGCTGGACCAGTTAGCCTGGACTTTGACTCTTTTGCTCCAGAGCCCTGGCAAGGGCTCCTGAGGGGAATAGTGGAGCGCTGGGGCGGGCCCTTCCCCATCTTGTTTCCTCACCTCCATCCCCCAGACCCAGCTACTGTCAGTCGTCACGCCAGGGACTGAGGAGAAGAGGGGAGGGATAGGAGCGGGGATGGAGGCCCCCCCTCCTGAGGTTGCCTAGACAACATCTGAAATCGTGGCCAGGGCCTCTTCCGCCTGCGGGGCCTCTGCTTCCTGCATCAGTCACTCCCGCTGGGGGCGGGGCAGAGGAAGGGGTTGGATGTGGCAGAGCCAGGCCCAGCTGGTGCGGTTCAGACTCCCCCCGCCGTCTCCGCGGCCTGAGCCATGGCATCCTATTCATCTGGCTCCGGCAAACCCAAGGCCAAATATCCCTTTAAGAAGCGGGCCAGCCTGCAGGCTTCCTCTGCAGTACCAGGTGAGTGTGTGCTTCCTGGCCTCAGGCACTGGCTCTCACCCTCCCTACCTCTCACCCCGACCCCTAAGGAGGGGGGCTTCTCCTGCACCCTCTCTGTGGTGGTGCCTCTTGTTCTCCAGGGTCAGCTGGCTTGGGAGGTGGTGTGGGGAGGAAGGTGGGGTGGAGGGTGACAGCTTTCTACGTCAGGGATGCTGTCCTCTGTAATGAGGAGTGGGCGTGGATGTGGGTGCAGCAAGAAGTGTATTTGCACACGTGTCAGCGGGTGGATGTACTAAGACTGCATGTGGAGTGTGTGTGAATGGAGTGGGGGATGTTTGGGACGGACTGGTTTGCGGACTGGCCACCCTGCTGGCAGCTGTGCCTTTACCAGACAGGCTTAGGCTGTCCTCCTGCGGTTAGTTCCTTGTTCTGGGTTCCCAGATCTCCAGCCCTCTTAGTGGGGGGGTCTGACGTTAGGGCACACCTATTGTTGCCAGTCGTCCAGGGGCTGGGGGCTCAACTGTACCTTTCATTTGCAGTTTGCTCATTCCTGGTGTGTCTTGTGAGCTTCCTCAGAAGTATGGGGTATCCTTAGGTCAGGCCCATGCAGGGACTAAGGCTGGGGCCACTGCCCACCTGCGTGTGCTCCTACACCCTTTGGTTCGGCTCCCATTCCAGTAAGCATCTCTGCACCATTTGGAGCAGGCAGCGGGGTGCGGCTGTGCCCATCACCCTGAGGGCTCGGCAGCCTGGGTCTGTGTTGCTGAGGGATATGTACCTGCCACCTGCTGTGCCCCCAGGCGTTTAGGCTAAGGAAAGACCACTCCCACTTTGGTGACCAGGTGAAGCCAGTCTTCCCCCAGCAGCTGTCTGTGTCTATAGTGTGCTTTTTCTTATGCCTACTTCCTGTTTTTCTTAAGCCCTGTAGATGCTGGTCTGAGGTCTGCACTGTTTTGTGTTCTCTGTGCCCAGGTCTGTGCCTCCAGAGGGTGTGTCCACTGGGGCTAAATCTGTGCACCTTTGGGTGGTCACATGATGGGAGGATCTGATACTTGTGGGTCAAAGCCTTGGGTACCTCTCTGTCTGCGAAGGCAGTCTTGGCAGTGAGTCAGGTGGGTAGATGGTTGGCAGGAATCTTGGAGTTGGTGGGAGTGGCTGGGGAGTAGCCCCTCTGGCTTTTGGGCAACCCTCCCTGTGTGTGTGTGTGTGTATGTGTGTGTGTGTGTGTGTGTGTGTGTGTGTGTGTGTGTTCCTGTGTCACAGACCCTGGGAATAGGGACTAGCAGACAGCTGGGTCTTCTAGACCTGACCTCAGGGAATGTAGAAGTTACTGCCTGTCTTGTCACCTCTAGTGAACTGTGGCAGTCCTGCACGTGGCATGGCAGACTGAGGGGATGGCTCTGCTTGCTGGAACCTGTCCTGGTCACCCCAGCATTTCTGTGGGAGCCCTGGGTCACCCTGCTAGGAGAAGGGGTTGAGATTAGGGCATTTGACTCAGTTCTGCTGACCCAATACAGACCAGCCCTGGAGGTCTGTGGTCGGCCCCCTGGAGGGGGTTAGCAGTCTGGAGCAGTTGTGTAGGATCCGGGTTCTTGGGGGGAAGTTAGGCTGTGTCTTACACCCTGGAGGTGTTCCTCTTTCTGCTTTGCCCTCTTCCAAGAAAGAGATAGTGTTCACCCTCCGCCAATTCTGTTCTCTTCACACCCTTCACTGCTTGTTGCCTTCGCCTATGCGGGGCCCAGAACCTCTCAGCTCCCTAATGGATGGGACTGCACGTGGGAAGTGTTTGGAGGGTCCCAGGAGCTCTTAATCGCAGATGATGGTGTTTTCCAGACTACTTGCAAAGCTGTATCTCTGAGCGCCTTATGGCAGCTGTGGCTAGGCAGGGCAGGACCCCTTATCACCCTGTTGTAGGCAGACTTGAAGCCTTCAGAAGGGAGAGAACTGCCTGTAAGTGGGAACAGTCAGACTCAACTCCTCCAAATTCTAGTCCCAAACCTCTCCTCCTGGGCAGTTTGTTCCCGATGATAGGCTTGGACAGGGTTTGGAGGTCTAAGGGCCATGAACCAGTCCCCTGGGTAGCAGGGAAGCTCCATAACTGGTCCCGACCTGGACTGAGCCTCTTCCTCGGCTGCCAGCCAGCTCCTCTCCCTGGCAGAGGCCCTGTCTCTCCCAAGGGACCCCATAGTCAGGGTCCCACAGGACAGTGGTGAGCAAAACAAGGCCACTGGGCCAAGGAAGCTGGCCGGGGGCTGTTGGGTATGGAGATGAGGAGGGCTGCTTGACCCCTCCTACCCCTTGGCTAGCCAGGCCCTACACACTATCCCCTAGGGCACTGCATTTTAAGAAGTCTTGTCCCCTCCCTGCCAACCTGCCCTGCCCATATCAGCCTGCCTGCTTCTCCCCCTTGGGGGCCCCACTTTGGGCTGGGCCCGGGGACTGTAGAGCTTAAGGCCCTGTTCAGTTTTGAGGTTGCTCATCTCTCCCAACTCTGATACTCCTTCCCTTGATTTCTGTGCTTTCTTGAACTTCCCCAGCCCCCTGCTCGCCGTCATCCCAGGGTCTCCCCTGCATGCAGCTGCACTTGGTACAGCCCGTGCCGGCCCCTGAGCTGTCCTGGGGGACTGGCTGCAGCTCCACTCAGCAAACAGACGGGCAAGGGGCACAGGGCTGCTGGCCGGAGCTGCCTGACTCTGCAGGTAGGGGCCAGGGAGGCACCAGGGTGAGTGGGCGCTGGGTCCTGGATCTGGGGCAGGTACCCCTTCTTCTCTTGTCCAGCCTTGGGACAGGACTCCAGCGTATTGGAAAGTGGGCCCAGAGACTTTAAGGCGCGCTACCTGGGTAGAGACTCCAGTCCGTCCCTGAGTCACGGTGGAGAGGGAAAGGAGGGTGCCAGAGGGGAGTACCCCCAGGACTGTCTGGGAGAGCTTCCTGCTGGGGAAGGTGGGACAGAGGAGCCCTGGGAGGGTCCTTTGGGGAGGGCTGGGAGCTCAGACAGCCCCTCTAGACTGTCATTTCAAAGCCTTTAGTGCCAGCCTCTTGGTGGAAGCTGAGGAATTCAGCCCTCCCTGGAGAGAGACTCTGGCTTCTGATACTCCCTTCCCCAGGCCCTCCCCAGGGCCTCCGGCCCAGATCCTGGGGCCTCTGAGTGGCGCAGACTGTTTGTGGCAGATCCCTTTGGAGGGGCAGCCAGCAGTGGGAGGGGAGGGCTGGGTCCAGGGCACATCTTGGCCATCTTGGGGTCCTGGGAAGGAGGGCAGGCTTCTAGCAAGGAGGTAAGGTTCCTGCTGCCAACCATGTCCCCCACTTCTTCTCCTCCTCTTTCTTTGAAGCCTGGTTCCCAGGTCAGAGCTGAGTGGCAGAGCTCTGTAGGTCTAGGGTATCAGGCACAGGCCCTGGCCCTCGCAAGGAGGATCTGCTAGTCCAGAGGCAGGTCTGATCCTGGACTGCCTGCCCTTGGAAGCTGTACACTGGGGATCGCTGGTGCGGCCACGAACTCCTTAATGAGCACCTGGTGCGTGCGTGTGTGCGTGTGTGTGTACATGGACACATGGGTGCCTGCCTGTAGGAGGTACTCACATGGAGGTTCTCTCATGGCCTGATGGAGTGGCTTCTAGTCCAGAATTCAGATTTTTATTCCTGGGGTGAATGAATCTACTTGTTCTAGGGGGCAGACTTGGGACCCCACCCCTGAGCCTGGAATGGGTGAGGGGTCTCCATGCCAAACTGCAAGTGAGGTCCTTTGAGAGCCCCACACAGACTCACTTTTCAGCCTGTGAGGAGGGACTGCCTGCTTTCCAGGCTCTGGCCTCTCTCCGGGCTGGCGTAAGGCAGGCAGGGGCCCAGGGCTTCCAGTGTACCCAGGCCCTGCCCTCCACCCTTTGACCCTGCATCACTGTCTCCACAGAGGCTCGGGGTGGGCTGGGGGCCCCTCCGCTGCAGTCTGCCCGATCCCTGCCAGGCCCTGCCCCCTGCCTCAAGCACTTCCCGCTCGACCTGCGCACGTCTATGGATGGCAAATGCAAGGAGATCGCCGAGGTATCACCTGGCAGCGTACCCTGTGCCCCCTAGCACTGTCCCGACGCATAGTCTGCTCCCTGCACCCCTCCCTCTCAGCTGTCCCCTTACTTCACGCTTGGCTGTACCCTGATCCCTATCCTGGCCCAGGTACCCCCAGCTTCTGAGCCCTCACCCTATCCCCAGACCCTGAGGACTAGGCCACACTAACCTTCCTTCCCTCCCACCAGGAGCTCTTCAGCCGCTCCCTGGCTGAGAGTGAACTCCGTAGCGCCCCATACGAGTTCCCCGAAGAGAGCCCCATCGAACAGCTGGAGGAGCGGCGGCAGCGCCTGGAGAGGCAGATCAGCCAGGATGTCAAGTGAGCCTCAGCCAGGCCGGCAGCCTCTGGGTGGGGACACAGCCCGGCAGCCTCAGGGTTGGGACACAGCCAGGCAGCCTCGGGGTGGAGACACAGCCAGGTAGCCATGGGGTAGGGACATGGCCATGCAGCCATGGGGTGGGGACACAGCCAAGCAGCCTCGAGGTGGGGACACAGCCAGGCAGCCATGGGGTGGGGGTATACAGCCAGGTAGCCATGGGGCTGGGGTGAGGACATAGCCAGACAGCTATGGTGGGGAGTACAGTCAACATGGGGTTGGCGGGGGAGGGGTACAGAGTAGGCTGCCCATCATCCCGTCTCTGTCCAGGTGCTTCCGTTTCTGTTCTCTTCCAATCAGTCCTCTCTCTGGGGCCCCCTGGGGAGGCAGCATAGAGCAGTAGTGTGAAATGCAGACTTTGGAGTCAGGCTGCTGGGTTCTGGTTCTGTCTTCTACCCATCATTGTGGCCTGGAATGCGTTTCTTGACTTCTGGGTGTGCTTTCTCATCTCTGATGTGGGGCAAGAGCAGCACCCAGGCACAGGGTTCTGCAGCCCTGTGAGGACCACAGGTGACAGCACATGCACAGCACCTGGGAGCAAGAACCTCACCATCTGCCTGACCTCTCACCCCTCTCACCTCTAGGCTGGAGCCAGACATCCTGCTTCGGGCAAAGCAAGATTTCCTGAAGACGGACAGTGACTCGGACCTCCAGTGAGGAGGGCAGAGGAGTGCAGGGGATGAAGGGCGGGGCCTGTCTTACTGTTGCCTCCAACTCCCTCCCTTGTATCTTCCATTTGTAGGCTCTACAAGGAGCAGGGTGAGGGGCAGGGTGACCGGGGCCTGCGGGAGCGTGATGTGGTGCTGGAACGGGAATTTCAGCGGGTCACCATCTCCGGGGAGGAGAAGTGTGGGGTGAGTGTTCCCATCCCCAGGGTTCTGTGGGCTTCCTGAGACTGGAGAGTTGGGGGTAGAGGCTAGAGATGGTGTTTCTCTTTCTGAAAGCTGGAGGGGCAGAGATTCTGGCTGGGAGCTAGTTGCTGTGCTGGAAACAGAATAGTGTATTTCTGGGGTCAAGATCTCAGGGAAGAGGTGTGAGTGAGCCAGGTGTGGATCTGAGACAGTCGAGAGTGATCCTTTATGCCTGTCTCCAGGTACCATTTACAGACCTGCTGGACGCAGCCAAGAGTGTGGTGCGGGCGCTCTTCATCCGGGAGAAGTACATGGCCCTGTCTCTGCAGAGCTTCTGCCCCACCACCCGCCGGTACCTGCAGCAGCTGGCCGAGAAGCCTCTGGAGACACGGACCTATGAGCAGGGCCCTGACACCCCTGTGTCTGCTGGTGGGACCCCCATACCTGCCCTACTCCAAGTGCCCTGGTGTCCCAGGCTCCCTGAGTTTGGGGCTCAGGAACCCCTGTCTGCTTCTTACCACACCTGGGCTCATTCCAGCCTCTTGGAGTGAAGGGGGTGGAGACAGCTGTCTTACTGGGGCCTCTGATGTCTCTCACCCTCTGCGGGGCCTCTGGGCCTGGCAGCGGGTGGCCTGGAAGATCCCAGGCCCTGACTCCACCCTCTTCATCCCTGCAGATGCCCCGGTGCACCCCCCTGCGCTGGAGCAGCACCCATATGAGCACTGTGAACCAAGCACCATGCCGGGGGACCTGGGCTTGGGTCTCCGCATGGTGCGGGGCGTGGTGCACGTCTACACCCGCAGGGAACCTGATGAGCAGTAAGAGGGTTGTGGGGCGTGCTGGTGGGGAGTTGCGGGGTGCTGCATTGGCTCGGGAGGGTCCACAGGGCCTGGCTTGCTCTTTTCACTCAAGTTCCCACTCCGCTCCAGTTGCTCAGAAGTGGAGCTGCCATACCCCGACCTTCAGGAATTTGTGGCAGATGTCAATGTGCTGATGGCTCTGATTATCAATGGCCCCATGTGAGTCCCTGCCTGTCCCATAATCTCGGCTCCTCTCCGAGCCTGGATTCTTCTAGCCCCAGCCCTGCCCCAGATACCTGTTACCCAGTCATCTGCTGCTCCCTTGGCAGCCTCAGTTCTGCACTCTCCCGCCTCCTCCCTCTGCTCTGCCACCCAGGCCCTCCCAGGTACTTCCCTGCAGGCCTGAGCCCCTGCCTGGTTCTCCTTCTGTCCAGAAAATCCTTCTGTTACCGCCGCCTGCAGTATCTGAGCTCCAAATTCCAGATGCATGTGCTGCTTAACGAGATGAAGGAGCTGGCTGCCCAGAAGAAAGTGCCACACCGAGATTTCTACAACATCCGCAAGGTAGGCCCTCCCCCCGTGGCCTGACCCTGCACCCCTGCCCAGCCTCCCTCTCCGGGGCCTGGGCCCCGACCCAGCATGCAGTTTGGAGAGTCCTCTCCCATCCCACCTCCCAGGCCCCAGACTGTCCCGGCCTCCAGTGGACTCAGCAGCTCCCTTCCCTGCCCAGGTGGACACGCACATCCATGCCTCGTCCTGCATGAACCAGAAGCATCTGCTTCGCTTCATCAAACGGGCAATGAAGCGGCACCTGGAGGAGATCGTGCACGTGGAGCAGGGTCGCGAACAGACGCTGCGGGAGGTCTTTGAGAGCATGAATCTCACTGCCTACGACCTGAGTGTGGACACGCTCGACGTGCACGCGGTCTGTCGCAGTGGTACAGGGGCTGAGGGGTTGGGCCAGTGTGTGGGCCGTGGGTCAGAGGTGACCTGGGCCTGCTCATCTTCCCCAGGACAGGAACACCTTCCATCGCTTTGACAAGTTCAATGCCAAATACAACCCTATTGGGGAGTCTGTCCTCCGAGAGATCTTCATCAAGACCGACAACAGGGTTTCTGGGAAGTACTTTGCTCACATCATCAAGGTAAGGAGACATGGCTGCCGGGGCCCATGTACAAGGCCAGTGTCAGCCTTAGGCAGCCCTCCACCGACTAAGTGAGAGCCTGGGTGGCTGGGGGCTCGCCTTGGTGGGTGGGGAGTGTGGGTAAGAGGCATGAAGAGGTCCGACCGAGGCACATCTGGTGGGTGCGAAGACAGGGACGGGTGAGAAGCCTGTGGGTGACAGTTGCCCCATGCGTGTCACTCAGGAGGTGATGTCGGACCTGGAGGAGAGTAAATACCAGAATGCGGAGCTTCGACTCTCCATCTACGGGCGCTCAAGGGACGAGTGGGACAAGCTGGCGCGCTGGGCAGTGATGCACCGTGTACACTCTCCCA
The DNA here is from genome assembly GCF_036321535.1 of Camelus dromedarius. Taxonomy (NCBI): domain Eukaryota; kingdom Metazoa; phylum Chordata; class Mammalia; order Artiodactyla; family Camelidae; genus Camelus; species Camelus dromedarius. Next base: position 14,635,455 of record NC_087444.1, read on the forward strand.
ACGTGCGCTGGCTCGTGCAGGTGCCCCGCCTCTTGTGAGTGTCCCTTGGAATGGGAGGGAACACGGGGAGCAGAGTTCAAGGGGCCAGGGCCTGCCTCCTGCCCTCCTGGGATGGCTGACCCTCCCCTGTCCCAGCTAAGCACTGGGAGCAGGAGGGGCCTCCTAGTTCTACTCACAGCCTGTCTAGGCCGGCCTACCCAATATGGTTCAGAAGGGCTTCTGTGATTTTGGCTCTGACCTGCACACACTTGTGTGCATATGTCTCACCTGCAGTGATGTGTACCGTACGAAGGGCCAGCTGGCCAACTTCCAGGAGATGCTAGAGAACATCTTCCTGCCACTGTTCGAGGCTACCATCCACCCTGCCAGCCACCCGGAGCTGCACCTCTTCTTGGAGCACGTCAGTGGGTGGCCCAGGGGTGGGTAGGGGAGGACATCCCGCCTCAGGCCCAGCTGTAGCTCTGGGCCTGACCCCAGGGTCCCATGCCAGGTGGATGGCTTTGACAGCGTGGACGATGAGTCTAAGCCCGAGAACCACGTCTTCAACATGGAGAGCCCCCTCCCCGAGGCTTGGGTGGAGGAGGACAACCCACCCTATGCCTACTACCTGTACTACACCTTCGCCAACATGGCCATGCTGAACCACCTGCGCAGGTGCCTGCTCCGCCGGTGCTGGGTCTCTGCTCACCCTACCGTCTCTTCCCCAACAGGCCTTGCTCTGGGCCTACCCGGGGCTAGGGCCACCAGATTCCTGACCCACCTCTTGTCCTCAGTCCTGGACCCAATGGGTTCCTTCTCTCCCCTTGGGGCTCCATGGCTTACCCCTGTCCTCTGGTCCTAGTCACCATGTGGGGACTCAGGAGCCCAGGCAGGCCAGGCTTGGGACCTGACACTGTCTTCATGCTCCCCAGGCAGAGGGGCTTCCACACGTTTGTGCTGAGGCCACACTGTGGGGAGGCCGGGCCCATCCACCACCTGGTGTCGGCCTTCATGCTGGCTGAGAACATCTCACACGGGCTCCTTCTGCGCAAGGTCAGGCTCTGCACCCCAGCCTCCGCTCCCCGCGGTTCCCCTCCTCCCAGCCCTTCGGGCCTCTTCAGTTTCTGAGTGAGAAGGCTTATCCACCCCTAGCTTGGACCCCAGCCTCTACACCAAAGCCCCAACTAGGGTTCTGACAATAACTGACCCTCCGTACCTCAGGCCCAGCCTGGGCTGTCCGCCACCCACAACGGTGGCCTGTGCTCCCCAGAACCAGGTGCCCCCTCCAGCCTCGAGGCCGCCTGACAGGCCCGCCCTGCCCTCCCTACTGCCCACCAGGCCCCGGTCCTGCAGTACTTGTACTACCTGGCCCAGATCGGCATCGCCATGTCCCCGCTCAGCAACAACAGCCTCTTCCTCAGCTACCACCGGAACCCGCTCCCCGAGTACCTGTCCCGCGGCCTCATGGTCTCGCTGTCCACCGATGATCCCCTGCAGTTCCATTTCACCAAGGTCAGCACCCAGCGGGCAGCCAGGTGGGTGGGTTTCCTGGGACAGGAAGGCCACCCGGACGTGGTGGGGAGGTCTCATGGCTGGTGCTGCCCTCTGCTGGTGGAGTGCAGCAGGCTGTGTGGCAAGTCCCAAGTCCGTGGGAGGGTCAGGCGGCAGCCCGTTGCACCTGCCTGAGGGAGCCTGGCCTGTGCAGGAGCCGCTGATGGAGGAGTACAGCATCGCCACCCAGGTGTGGAAGCTCAGCTCCTGTGATATGTGTGAGCTGGCGCGCAACAGTGTGCTCATGAGCGGCTTCTCCCATAAGGTACTGCACCCCTCCCTCCCTCGGCATCCCCTCTCCTCCCCTGCCCTACATTTGGGAAGGTCCCAGGGGCCCTGGCCCCTCAGAGCTGGTTGCAGCCCTGCCCATTACCCCCACCCCTGCAGGTAAAGAGCCACTGGCTGGGACCCAACTACACCAAGGAGGGCCCCGAGGGTAATGATATCCGCCGCACCAACGTGCCGGACATCCGCGTGGGCTACCGCCATGAGACCCTGTGCCAGGAGCTGGCGCTCATCACGCAGGCCGTGCAGAGCGAGATGCTGGAGACCATCCCGGAGGAGGCGGGCATCACCATGAGCCCAGGGCCTCAGTGAGCCCAGCTCACGTAGTGCCCCACATCTTGGCACCTTGGCCACGTTCTGTCCTCAGACCCCTCCCATGCTCTTGTGGTCTCTGCATGTGTCCATTCTTCTTTGTCCTGTCCTGCATGTCTCTACCTGTATCTGTCCCTGTGCCGCCCCAGGGAAAGTGGTGCCCAGGATCTGCTTTGCCCTTGTCTTGGCTCAAGTGGCATCTGATGGCCCAGGTTGGAGGGCTGCCCTGCTGGTGGCCCTGTCCCAGGATCCTTTGAAGCCTGGCTGTCCTGCGGGCATCTCAGTGTCTGCAGGAGCTAGGGATGGTTGTGGGGGGCTGGCCCCTCTAATTCTTGGGGTCCTGTTTAGGCAAACCCGAGCTTTGGCTGGGGCTTGAGTTTAGGCCACCACCTTGTTCATGTGGCCGAGGGGCAGTCAGGTGGGGCCTGTACACATGTGTTACGGGCACGAGCTGCTGGGAATCTGGGGAGTTCCAGCAGCCCTGAGGGAGGTAAAATTGGTTGAGTTGCAGCCATGGCTGCCTGGACTCGAGCCCCAGAGGTGCTGGACCACCACCTCCGCCAAGTCACTGCCCAGTCGCTCTCTCCGTCCTTCCCCTGGTCCACGTGCTTCTCTGGTGTCAGCTTCCTGTGCCTCTGTGGGAGGGGGCAGCCGCCCGTGCTATGTCTGGGGCCACTGCAGCTGGAGGGTCCTGGATTGGCCACTAGCCCTGGGGGCAATCCCCTCTATGGTCCCCAGAGTTTTGACCAGACCTGGGTCCCACCTGGTCCCCTGTGTTGTGTTCTGGACCGAGGCCTTTGCTGTGAAATGCAGTATTTCATACAATCCCATCTTTCCTAGTGCATGAAAAATAAAGATTATTTAAGTAATGAGGCAGGTGGGGTCTCTGTTGGGAGTGGGAGAGCGATGGTGCATGGTGGCTGAGTTTGGGTCTAGGAGCATTGTGGATGGAGGTACAGCAGATTCTGAGGGGAGCGACTAGGCTTGGCTGAGTGTGTTTGTGCATGTGGAAACTGACAAAGGAAGCAGGGTGGGAGGAGAGGCCCACTGGGGACCCATCTGCTGCCCCTAGTTCCCCTGTCCAAACTGCTCCCTTGGAAGTGGACATTTGGCCCCATGTCCAGGGTACATCCCTGTCGCACCAGTTTGAGGAGTAGCATCCCCTTTCCACCTTATTTCCTCCTCACTTCCAGCCTCCTAGGATAGCCTGGTGGATGTGGGAATGTGCACTTACATCCAGACCTGAGGCCAGTGGTTCTCAGACTCTGAGACATCAGGCTCTTCGGAGGAGCTTGTTTAAAATGCCATTTCCAGGTCCTGCCCTCAGAGATTCTGATTCAGTAGGTGGGAGGCGGAGCACAGAAATCAGCAGGCTCCTGTCAGATTCTCTTGTAATGGGTTGGAACTAGGCTGTGCCTTCTGAATCCAAGCTTAACCAACTTGGCTTCACTCCCATTTAATACACAATTTCTGGAGCACCTCCTTGGGTACAGAGGTTGCTGGAGTCTGTTGCCTGTAAAGGAGGAGAGTGGAATGTGTCCTGTGCTGTGCAGGGTCTTGTGTTGATGATAGAGAAGCTGTTGGCCATGCTGCTGCTGAGTGGGGAGATAAACAGACCCGCTGCTTCAGAAACGATTAGCTCTAGAACAATGTGAGCGTGTGTAACTGGGGGCTGTGAGGCAGCAGGAGGCTGGCGTCCTCCCAGCTCCGGGCAGCTCGCTCTGCTCCAGCCCCGCCTCTCTCCCGGTTCCGTCTGGGCAGAAGCTCCCCTGCTGCTGCCACCTCCTGATGGCCCCTAGCCGGGCTCGCTCCTGCCCTAGACCCAGGGTCCTTCCGTCTCCAGAAGGCAGCTCTGGCCAGTCTGTTCTAGCCATCCACATGATGTAGAGCAGAACGATAGAGCTGGGTGATGAGCGAGAGGTTGTACAAGTCTGGCTGATTTCTGGTTGGGGAAACCCGCTCAGCAGGTGCAGCTGGCTGGAGCCGGGGGAGGTCGGCGTCCAGGGCTCCCTACCCCACACTGGGCCCTGTCTGCCCAAGGAAGGATGCTTTTCTAAGCTGAAGGGAACTTACTTTTCAAGGATGTGAATGTATCTAATAATAAATTAGGTCATTTATAAGACAAGGAAGTGGATTAGGAGATCTTTCTAGAAAGCTCCTTGAAGGCAAGAACTGCCAGTCTCCTTTGCCAGCGCTTAGGACAGCAAAGACTCCATATTTACTCACTGAATTTGTCATATAATAGAATCCATTCCATTTTCTCATCCCTTGTACATTCTTAGTGTGCTGAGGCCTAGCCCCAAGAATATTACCAATTTAAAGAATTTCTTAGCTACATCTCCACTATTTTTTAAAACAACTTGCTTCTGTTTTTTTTGTTTCTCAGAACTCTTTTAAACATTTATTGAGAGCAAATAATTTAAAGACAGTAAGGCCTTCATACTTTTTCCTAACTGAAAAGAATAATTTTCATTAAAGAAATTTGGAAAGTACAGAAAAATGGCAAGGAGGAAAAAGCCCACTCATAAACCACCAAGTTCAACAACTATTTGATCATCTTCTGTATGTCTGAGACATGTTTATGTTTAAAATACATTTTACATATTTATTTCAGTTATTTTTTAAAAGGCATTTTGAGTTTTCACGTATGTATAATTTTGTGTTTTAAAAACATTTTAACATCTTTCCTCATTTCAAGAAAATATTCTTTATAAATGTTAATTACTGTACACTCGCATGGTAGCCTCACCATATTTTATCATCAGGGCTTTTTTCTGTTAAGAATAACTATGGTCTGGGGTGGGAGATAAAGTTCAGTGGCAGAGCATGTGCTTGGTGTGCATGAGGTCCTGGGTTCAATCTCTGGTGCCAAAGAAAAAAAATAAAACATAAAGCAAACAAACAAACAAAACACAAATTTAAAAAAAGAATAACTATAGTCTAATGTCGTGGCTACTACTGTTTGCTCTGGAGCCAGACCACTGGGGTTTGAATTTTGGCTCCACTGCTTACTGGCTGTGTGATCTTGGGCAAGTTACTGCTCCTCTCTGTGCCTCCAGGTCCTCGCCGATTTCATAGGGATAATAATAGCACTTTCCTCATGGGTTGATTTTGGATTCATTCAGTCAGTCCAATCTCTGGATATAAATATATATTTATATCAATCTCTGGATATAAAACACTAAGCGCTCAATAAATGTTAGATGTTATTATCTTTGCATATAAGGCTTTACATATTATTCCTAGTCTAGATGGCCATGAGTGAAATGACCAGGTTCAAGATAACCTGTCCATCTCTGTCTGTCTATCTATCTACCATCTATCTATATTTACTGCTTCCAGATAGAATGAATCAAAGTGCGTAAGCCGAAATGAAGTCCTTTCCTTGCCCTCTGCTTCCCCCACTCCTCCCGTGCCGTCCTTCTACCTCCTTCCCTCTCTTGGAATCATTTCTTGCCCCTCCTTGGGTCCTGCTTGGGAGGTGCATGTGGACGTCTTTGTGAAGAAGCAGCCTCTCCCTCCTCCCACTCCTCCCTGCATATTCGGGATCCAGGGCTTCTGCCTCTTGTGTGGAGGAGGGAGTGGAGTGACTGTGGGCAGCAGAGGGAATTTTAAAAACTGGTCTGCTCCAAAGGGCCCTAAACAGGGTGCAATAGAACAGGCAAACCAACTGACCTCGACCAGTCTTCCCTGCAGGGCCGGCCCTGAGTGAAGTCTACACCGGGGACTGTCCCTTGTCAGTCACAAAGCATGGCAACTGGGTGGCACTGAGGGCTGTGCCCAGCCACATTGCATCCTGCCCTGCCCTGCTCTGCTTTACCTCCTGGCGCCCTGTCCTGGGGGACCTGAGGGGACCAGGGGGGAGCTGGCTGTGCCCTCAGATGGGAGGGGTGGTAGGGTTTGGTTAGGATGACAGTGATCCTCATTTCCAAACCCTACATCAGAACATTCACCCCATCAAAGCATTGCCTCATTTGTAAATTTATTTATATAAAACTCCAATAAAGGTTTAAGCATTAAGTCACATTTAATCCAACATTTGGCAAATCACTTTGTTTTGAAAATGAGAATAAAGTTGCCCAAATTAGGATGCCCTGGACCCCCTGGGGTGAATGCTTTTGCAGCTGGACCAGGAGACAGGGAGGAGCCAAGTGTTCTGGCTTTATGAGCAAATCTGTCCCATCCAAGGGCCAGGGAGGACTTCCAACGCTCAGGAAATGTTGGAAACTCTAAGGAAAAGCTTTAGGGGCTGCAAAATCTGAATAAGACAGTGTCAAAATCAATAAATGTTCAACTAAATGCCTTCAGAGAGTAACATGTCAACTTTAATATTTGTTAAGTTTGGTATCCAGACAAATGTCATTATATTTGAAAACAATTTGTAAGTTGGATTTTTGGCAAGAGTTCCAGAATATTCAGGATGATTGAGGAGAAATCATAGCCAGTAGTAAACTGAATGAGTTACTCAGAGTCAAGTAACTTCAAAAGAAAATTCATGAAAACGTTTTTACATTTTAAGCAAAGAAGGGTTATATTTAATGAAGGATGTAGGTGCAGTTTTAATGTTTGTTGTGGTGAGGGTGGGGCCTCCAAGAATCAGATACAGGGTCTGCAAAGGTTCTGAAAGGACCCTGCCCTGCAGTCCTGATCTGGGCAAGGATCTGCTCAGCTCTGGTCCAACCTGGCCCCTTCTGCCCTCCCGCCTCCCTAAGCAAGCTGGACAGATTCAGAGCACCCACTCCCGCCACGGGCATCTTCTCTATATCTGGGCAAGACCACGTGTGCCTAGAGTTTGTCTCCATTTTGCAGATGAGAAGCTGACCTGGATTGGAAACCTAAGTGTCACACTTACTAGTTGGACAAGTCCCCCCTTCTCCCTGACTACCCAGGTTTGAGGGTGACATGCAAAGGGGAGAGAGTACCAACCCGTCCCCAGCCTGTGTTTTCCATGTAAATACCGGCTGGGCACCTGGTCCTGGGCTGAGTACTTTATAAGTGTGAGTGCATTTTGTGTCCCTGAGGACTCTTCGGGCTAGCGTTCATCCTGATGCCCCTCTTAGAGAGAGAAAATTGAGGATCAGGGAAGTTAAGTGACTTATCCAAGGTGACCCAGCTTGCAAACGGCAGAGCTAGGATTTGAATCTCGAGCTGTCTAGCTGCAAAGTCCTTGTTCCTCCTACTCTGTGATGACCCCTGGGGTGGGTCTCTGAGGACTGGGTGCTCAGGGAAGGGACAATGTCTGGCTCTGGAAAGCAGATGGACCAGCATGGGTAAGGCTAGCGGCAGAAAGGCTATGGAGGAGGCTCCTGTAGCATACCAGGTGTGAATGATGAAGACTCGGGTGGTGGCCACAGGGATGGAGAGAGTTTTTGTGGGGAAGCAAAGACCAGTGGTTAAGGCAGGGGTAGCAGAACTGGCCACAGTGTTGTGGTTGGCACAGCCTGATAAAAGCCTGAGAATGTGAATGCCCTGAGGCAGGGGTGGACTCCAGTGGGCTCCAAGCCCCACCCCTCCCTGCTGCCTTTCACTTGGCCCAATCCATAAGTTGCCAGGGAAGTATCTGACTTTGTGATCCCAGGGTTAACAAAAAAATCACTGTTTCATGGTACAGCTCTTTCACTTCTTTTTTTTTCTAATTTAATTTTTTTTTTTGATGGAAGTGCTGAGAATTGAACCCAGGCCTTCAAGCATGCTAAGCATGTACTCTACCAGTGAGCTATTACCATCTACCCTCCCCTCTCAGCTCTTTCACTTTATTAGCTGTGATTGTGGGCAAATTGTATGAACTCTGAGCTTTAGTTCTGTTATCTATAAAATGGGGATACCCAGGTCTCCTGCACTGTTTTGTGGTGGACATTAAATACCGTGTATAAAGCTCTATGCAGAGTGATCAGCACACAGAAAACCCTCAGCGCACATGTGAAACTTACGAAACCTTAATGCCCTTCTTGCTTCCTCACCGTCTCTTTCTACCCAGCCCTCCTTCTCACCAGCAGAGCATCCTGCTGCTGCTCTTTGCTCACATCCTAGAGTCAGGGAAGACATTTGCTGGGCACGAGGCATGCGCTGGGGCAGAGGTAGGGGGAGGGGAGCAGAAGGGAGGAGAGGCCCCTTGGCGGTACTCACTGAGGGTCTTGGTGGGTGAACGCCACAGCAGAGGTCAAGATGGAGATGGAGACTTCAAAAGGCTGCTCGGGGAGGCGGCCCTGCAGGCCAGATCCTTGATCTGTCACGGCTGGAAAAGACCAGTATACAGGACCTGACTCCCTCTGACCCAGCTCACAGGAGATGTGCAGCAGACCAGGCAAGCTACTCACCAGCTTACAACAGGGAGCCAAAACACCGAGCAGTGGATTTTCTCAAAAGTCACCCAGCAGAGGCTTGGTGAGTAGTGAGATGGAGCTAGGGTTCTGAACGGCCTCTGTTGACCCTGGGCCTCCTTCTTCAATGCACTCACGGGCCCCCGGGCAGAGCCACGCTAGCTCACAAAGGGCCTTCATGTATTTAGAGAAAGATGCCCCTTCTTGAGGAGACATGGCCTCATGCTGAGGAGCACAGCTTGTTGAGCAGAGAATGGGCTGGCTTGTGGTCCATGATCACCCAGCGGCTCTCATCAGTGCAGGATGTTGGTGGCAGACTGGCCCTGGGGGGCCCCTTGGCACCTGCAGCCCGAGGGTGTGTTTGCAGGTGCATTATCACTGATGCCACTGGCTCTTGCACCTGCTCTTGGAGGATGTCACCCAGATGGGTCTGGGAGTTCCTGGCAGCCTCCTCCATGAACTATGTGACAGCAGCATGAAGCTGCTGTCACCTCTGCTCCATCCCATCCTGTCCTGTAGCTAAACAAGGCTCAGTGCCCACATTGCTGCCTGGGTGCCTTGGTGCTGCCATGGGAGTGCACATATTCCTGCCACGGTTTCCCCAGGGCAGTCGGTCTTGGGTGCTGGAGAATCCAGGTTCATGGCTGCCTTCTTCCCGCTCTACCACATCCTGTCCCAGAGCAGCAGGTGTTTTGCAGTGCTGCTTGGGTGCCTGGGTCATGCACAAACCGAGGGCTGATGCTCACCCGCTTGTCACCTCTGCATGAGATAGGAAAATGTATGCCCTCTGGGCAGACGTAGTCCTGATAGCTCACAGAATGGATGGCATTTCAGGGTAGAGAAAAAAGTGTCCCCAGCTCCAGGTAACCACAGGCAACCATGCAAGGGCGAGTTCCTTGAAAATGAAATGGGTTCATTTTCAAGGAACTCGCCCAGCCTACACTCACCAAGCAGGGTGTAGGCTGGATTTCAGCCTCCACTTGCCCCTCGACTGGTGGCCCTATGCAGTTTCTAACTTGTCCAGAAGGTGGCAGTACTGAGACTCTTGTGAGAACTGCACCCGCTTCTGCTGGCAGCTCCTGGCTCTGAGGCTAGGCTGGGGCACCCTCTCCAGGCACTTATGCCACTATCTCATGCAGTGGGCACTGTGGAGCCCAAACCCACCGGCCCAGTAGGCAGGCTGGCTCACGTATGAATCCTCCTGGTGAGCTTTGGCTTAGGCTAAGCCAGGGCTCCCTTAGGAGGAGAGCTGGCCGGCTGACGCGGACACCCTTTCTCCCGGACAAGGATTCTAACCCTTTCGCTGTGCTGCTCTAGACCCCCTCCACCTGCCTTCTCTCATCACGGGGGCCACATTTGGTTAGGCCCCCTCTCCTTTTACGTTCAGCAGATCCTGACTGGATTTCAGGCTGCCCCTGCTCCTCACCTGGAACACCTCTTAACTGTGAGATGATTTCTGCAGGAGTTCATTTCGTGTCCTCTGAGTGATTCTTCTGTAATCTCAGAGCTGTGAGGAAGGCCGGTTTGTCCCTGCCATGTACTGGCCATACTCCAGTCCTACCTAGTCAAGGAGTTAGGCTCCTTGCTAAGAGCACAGGCAGAGGCCCACGTGGGCTGGGGTGGTCAGGGTGGGGAGGAAGCTCTGGGGTCTGGGGCACTTGGGCACAGCTCCAAGGAGGAGGTGGGCTTTGACTGGGCTCTGCAAGGACGGGGAGAACCTGCATGGAGGAGGGGCTGGGTTGGGGGCATCTCCCGCCTCATCCTCTGGTGTGGGGTCAGTGACCTCAAGACCACAGGGACAATACCTCCCTGGGGTGGGACCTGGAGGAGTCTCCTTGCCTCTTGGAGACAGGGGCTGAATCAGCTGACATGAGAGGCTTGTTCCGTATTTTGCTCCCCATTTGTGCTCAGAATATACCTCTGGCAGGGAGTGTGGGTCCCTGAATTGAGCCATCAAGGATAATGATAATGATGGTTCACATTTATAGAGCACATTCCTGTATGCCACACACTGTTTAAGGAACTTGACATGTATGCTCATTAATCTTCAAATTGGCCCTACCAAGTAGGTACTACCATTATTGCCATTTATGGAGGAGACAGGCACAGAGTGGTTAAGAAACTTTGCCAGGGCCACACAACTAGGAAGTAGTGGATCCAGGATGCTAACCCAGGAGGTCTGGCTCCAGAGGCAGGGCTTTACCTGTTGTGCCCCATGGCCTTCTTCCTTTGGGTTCTGTGATGAGGCGGCCAAGGAGCTCATGATGGCTAGGCAGGGTGGGGCTGGTCCCTAAGATTGTAAGGGAAGACTGGCCTTGCCAGCCCCTCTCAGTAAATGTCCGCATGTAGGATATGGTTGCAGCCCTGGGACCTGGTCAGCAACCCCTACTCTCTGGGGTGGCTTCCTGGGACTGCCCTGTCTCTGTGACCCAGTCAAAATTAGAGCCAACTCTTTGTCCCCATTTTCTGTCTCGTATCTTCCAAGGCAAAGCCCTATCGATCCCCTGGACTCCCTGTGAATGTCCCACCCATATACCTCTTCTGGCCTCTAGGGTCTTCCTTTGACTTCCTTACTGCCTCCTGGCTCCTGGGCATTGTTCTCTGAAGCCACTTCATAGGGTTGCAACAGGGACGCCCCAGTCTCCCGGCTGGCCCCTGGGGACTGTGGTTTACGTTCCTGGGCAAAAACTCCAAATACCTCTAGCTGTGAGGTGTTGCCTAATGGGCTGTCGCTCTCATGCGAACAGAGATGTGACCCTTGCAGGATGTGGAGTCCCTGGGGAGAGCTGAGGCCGGCGAGGGTTCTCAGGGAAGCCTGGTGGGGCAGAAGCTGGGCTTTCCCCAGGCAGGAGGGAAGGCGCCGCCTGTCTTGCCTGAGACCTGCACATTTAGCCAGCAGAGGGCGCTGTTGGAGCTGTTCTTCCCAGGAATGGGGCGGGGACTCAGGACTTAAACAGAGTATCAAAACTTGCAAACCTAAACTTCAAACCTCCTGGTGACCATGCGGTCTACTAAATGTGGGATATGTCCGGGCTCAGCAGTCTTCTTATGTTGCTGATGATGGGGTTCAGCGCAGGATGTGCCAACATGTGCCCCTTTGGCATGCGGATTATTTTGAGCTGAAAAAAAATATATATACTTACCTCCCTTTGCCTTGCTGTCTTTGGAATTCTTACAGGGATAAATTTGATTTTCTTCTGTTAATCTGCCTTGTGTCACTTTAACTGCCAGCTGAAAATCTAAGAGGGGAATGAGGGGAAAATTAGGGGAAAATCCCTCTAGGCTCCTCTCTCCTCTCTCTCTCTTTTTAATGCTTTTTTAAAAAAAAAAAAAACTTTACTTTTAAATTATTTATTTATTTATTTATTTTTATGGAGGTACTGGGCATTGAACCCAGGACCTTGCACATGCTAAGCACATCCTCTACCGCTGAGCGATACCCCTATCCCTTGCTCTCTTTTTTTAAATTGAAGTATAACTGATCTGCAATGTTGTGTTAGTTTTGGGTGTACAGCAAAGTGATTCAGCTACACATATATAACATTTTTCAGGGTCTTTTTCATTACAGATTATTACAAGATGTTGAATTTAGTTCCCTGTGCTGTACAGTAGGACCTTGTTGTTTTATCTGTTTTATAAATAACCCCTTCTTCTCTTGCCTGCACCCTGACTAGAGTAGAGGGGTTGCTGCATCTTCTACAGGGAGGAGGGTGAGCCCAGAGTGGAGGTCAGGCCCTGACCAAGCCCAGCCACCTCCAACAACTGCACTGACAGCCTTGCCTCTGCTATCAGGGCCAGGCCAATGCTGAGAGGCCGGATGCGTGTGAGAAGGCTCCAACCCAGCAGCTGGTGCGTTGAGGTTTTTCTCCTTGCTGGAGGTTCAGGGATCCCAGGTGTGTCTGTCCCCTTGTGTCATGAAGGCACAGCCTCTCCTCATCCTCCAGCCACTTCTGCCTGAGCCTGCATCACCTGCTTCATGTTTAGTTGGGCAGTTCTCAGCCAGGCTGAAGTCGGCCTGGCATCCTGGATTACCAACGGAGACCGCAGCCCTCGCTGCCCCTCCTCTGGGGGCGTCCCCAAACCCTGATGCTCTACCCAGGGCAGAATCCCTGAACCTGACCACCACCACCACCGTCACCACCATCGCTGCTTGGAGATTCCTGCATCTCCCACCACAGATCAGACCTCTTGAATGCGCATAAGGCCCAGTCCCAGTCTTCTGGGGCCAAGCCTATAACCTGCTTTGTGCTCCTGTCAGACCGACTTGTTGCTTCTGTTGACTGAAAGAAAAATGCACAACGTAAGAACTGTGAGTTTAACTTTTGTTCAGGGTCTTACTGAGAACTATAGCTCAGGAGACAGCCACTCAGCAGCTCCAAGTAAACTGCTCTGAAGAAGCAGAGGAGAAGCCAGCTGATCTGTAATTTCTGGGGAGGGAATACATGCAGTCAAACATACAGCTTGGGAAAAGATTACTGCTAGTCACAAAGAACAGATATCTCAAGTTAATGATTTTAGTGCTTTTCTATGTATGAGAAGATGCAAGGATCTGGGTTCGTTAAAATTCTTCCTGAGATATGCCTCTAACTAACGGGGCTGCTTATCTGAAACACAGAGCATCCTGTTGTATTCAATTCCTCTGAAACACAGGGCGTGCTGCTGGTCAGTGACTGCAGGGGGTTAATCCTTGCAGAACGGGGCGATGAGCAATGCTCTCCCTTCTTTATTTACAATTTCTCCCCTTTTGGTCATAAATTCAACCCAGGTTGGGGAGGCATTTCATGACGAATTTGTCCCATGATGCTAGGAAGGCTCATTCCTAGGTCAAGCGAAGATTCTATCGATGGGCCACTCAATGGCCTATGACCGCAGTACCCCTTCCAATGGTAGCCGTGAAAGTCTCTGACCACTTGTCTTACTGTTAGGGTCCAGGAAGTGATTCTCCCTTGTTGCTTCTTCCCATACCTAGTGCTGCACTATTACAATCATTTTAATCTTATATGGAACTATATATTTGGTCAATAATTTCAAGTCCCTTAGTCACCATTCTTTTTGTTGGAGGCTCACTTACACATTGGAAAATACAAGAAACAATCTTGTAAAATAGGCAGAATATAAGTAATATAGCTGGTAGCATTAATAAGGTTGTAAGTAAAAATTTAAGTCAAGAACTTCTATTAGGTGCAGCCCAGTATATCCCTGATTACCTGACCTAGTTTGTTCTATACCAACAGCTGCTTTGAAGGGTAATGATATGTTGGTGTTGTTCATAAGGCACTCAGCACAATTTCCTAGTGTTATTATCCTTAGTATGATTTAATTGTTTCCAACATATGGAAACATTTGGCCCTATGTCATTCTTGTTGGTCGTGATCTTCTGTCAATGGTTTTAGGAAGCGATCAGTTTCTCCAGTGGAGTTCTGTAATTTCTTACCCAGTTCAGTGGTATGATCTGAAAGTTCTCAGAAACACGTACTTGTTCAAAAGTCCTTTCTGTGAATCTTAAAGATAAAGCATTTTTGCAAAAGCATCGAAGTAAAACAATAACTATCTATAAATGACAAAAGACTTAACATGGCATGATAGAAGATCTGATTACCATGCAATTGACAAAGAAATGTGCTGATTTCTGGGACATATGACATTTTGAGCTAATATCTAGAATTATGACTAATAACATTATGCCAAGACGTATCAGAATTTCATATATTTCTAGCACATTTATGTGAAGAACATTCACCCATACAATGTAACCTAAAAAGGTTTATCATCATTCGACAATGCTTCCCATGTAATTTAATGTAACAAATAAGCCTAATTAGCTTAATATTTGTCTTTGAGATGTTTCAGAGATGTCCCAAAGTTAGCTAGAGGTCAAAAGGACTTCATTTAGAATTTGATTTTGGAATATTTGTCAGAGATATCAAAAGATTTTAAAACACTTGGCAAAATAGTATCCTAGGTCCCTGTGAAACACTTACTCACTTAACCAAAATGATAATAAAGTTTTCAAAAGCAAATACAGAAAGTTACAACAGATTACTCAAAAGAGGAAGAAACTTTACAGTCTATTATCAAAAACAGATGGATATTCCAAGAAAATTTTGTCTTCTTAACAGAGAGAAAACCAATTTCTAGTTTTACTCTACCTTTCTTTTAATGTTAAAATTCATTCACTCAATTAAATTTATTCTAACCTTAGCCAGTTCTGACCACACACAAAAGTCTTTTCTCAGGGTTTCTTCCACAAATCTGAAAGCAGAATGCATAACGTAAGAGCTGTGAGTTTAAGTTTTACACAGGGTCTTACTGAGGACTATACCTGGGAGATAGTCTTTCAGTAGCTCTGAATAAATTTCTCCAAAGAGGTAGAGAGAGAAGCCAGTTTTTACATGATTCTTAGCTAGGGAATATGTGCAGTCAAGCATCCATCATGGCAAAGATTACTACTAATCACAAAGAACAAATATTTCAAGTTAAGGATTTTAGTGCTTTTCCATGTATAGAAAGATGTAGGCATCTGGGTTCATTGAAATACTTACTGAGATACAACTATCTGAGGGCCTGCTTGTCCAAAGCACAGAGCATCTTGTTATTATATTCATTTTCTCTGTCTGGAGCACCCAGGGCTTCATCCTATTCTGGCCTTAATTTCCTGTCTGAAGCACAGAGCGCACCATCAGTCCGCCACTGCAACAAGTTAATTCTTGCAGAACTGGGTGATGCAATCTGTTCTTCTTTGTTTACAGCTTCCCCACCCTTTCTCTGAACATTCTTTGTACTTAGAGGTTCACTAATCTTATCATGGTGTGCAAAAGCCCAGAGTTTTGATACATCAGATCTTCTGCAGCCCAATGATGTTTTTGTGCCCCAGTGCACTGTTCTGAGACTTCCCAGTACATTCTTTCTGGCTTATGGTCTCTCTCTTGGGTAATAGTTGCCTCGTTTACACCACTTCAAGTGTTTAGAAGATCTACTTCCAATGAAATATTCTGGCCTTGTGAAGCTGCTATTTCTTGCCAATAAGAAATACAAAAGATACAAAGCATTCTAAGAAACACCCACTGTGCTTGGTGTGTGAGGACCCCTTGCTGACTGCCAGGTTTGTCTCGTATCAGCTCCCACGGTGTTTGGAAACAGTCTTGGATTGTTGCTGGAACTTCCAGCTTCGCGGTTTTACTCTGCAGCCTTTTCAGGCAGTATGGTGTCCTGGGTAGATAACAGCTGGGCCTTGGGGTTGACTAGACTGAGTTAAATACACTGCAGTGACTTGCTAGCTGTGTGTCCTTGGGCAAGTTACTTAATTTCTCTGAGCCTCAATTTTCTCATCCATAAAATGGGGGATGAAATATGTAATTTAAAGAGGTGTTTTGAGAATCCGATGAGAAAGTCTATGTAATAGACATGTGATTGGCACTCAAAAAATATTGGCTGGGGTCATTAGTAAATGCAAACAGGCCCCTTTTTTTTAAAAAAGGAACACATCTCTTTCCAAAGCACCTTTGTCATACTTAAATTGGCTGCCAATAAGTTATTGTTCCCTAAGAAGTCCAGGAGCAGAGGCCAGGGGGAAGGGGTATTCCAGGGTGCAGGGGAGAGGGGCAGCCACATGATGCTAGGGACCTGCCCTCTTAGGAAAAAAGTAGGAAAAAGATCATTTCCAAATTCTGTTGGTTTGAGGAGCTGAGCCCTCGGTCTGGGCGGGGTCAGGCAGGCAGTATTGTTCTGAGGAGTTAGGTAAAAGGCCTGAGGTGGGAAGCCCCATAAAAAAGACCAGCAGGACCCCCGGGAATGGCCACTACTCTCCTGCCAGCACCATCCGGTTCCCTGGCCCAGCCGCTTTATCTCTTTGCCTCTGAAACAGGCTTACTTCTAGGAAAGTGGAACTTACCCCTAAAATTCTATTGGTTCCCTGAGCTAACTCCTGATTGGTCCTTTTGTAGTACTTCATTTGCATGGAGCTCACTCCTGATTGGTTATTTCTCTCACTCCTGATTGGTCCATTTCTATAAAGCTTGTTCCTAATTAGTCAACTTTTGTTATACCTTATTTGCATATAATATTGCAAAGTGTAAACTGGCAGCCTATAAAAGCCTGTGTAAACCTAAATATGGGGTCCAGAGTTTGGAGTTTTAACTTTTTGGGGTCTGCTGGCATAATAAACCTCAGTTCTCCAATTCTCCGAGTGCTGCTTGACCTCTCACTGGATCCGTTGAGGTGTAACACTGAGCTGTAACACATTTTTCTGCAACAGGCTCGCAGCAAAGATGGGATCAAATCTCAGAGGATAACAGAGCTCCAGGGGGCCTTAGATGAGAACTCAGGCCCCAGTGTTGGGAGCTGCTGGAGGCCCCAGAAGCAGCAAGCGGGCGTGGACTGAGGATGACACATGGTTATTGTTCAAAGTGCTCTTCACACGTTAGCAGATTCAGTCCCTAAAGAGACCCCCATTCAATGAGTTTTGTGAAATCTGAACTTTGATTTGTTCACTGCTGAATTTCACAAGAGTCCCTGCCACATATTAGATACTTGATAAAAATTTGGTGAGTGAACAAACCCTGGGAGGTTGGTAAACAGTACTGGAATCAGAGGTATAAATTCAAGTAGACAGATTAAGTAACTAGCCCCTGATTCCCCAGCTGGTATAAAGGGCCAAGTCAGGATTCAGACCCCGGCCACATTAAGAAACTGCCTGCAAGCCTCTGGATTCCCAATCTTCCCCTGCCTGTTTTCACAGCATGTCTGACCAGTTTCTTTTCCTTCTTGTGAGCTGCTTACTTGGAGCTTTCCCTCCCTTGGCTACCTAAGGATATGTGTAAACTCAGACAGACGACCTCTGGGGCACTTAGCTTCACCTGCCCTTGATTTCCCATTTTCACAGAATACAACTTTCCTACATTTCAATAAAGGGTCTGGCTTACAAGTTTTCAAACTATAGATTTTCATGATGATGAGGGTGTTGTAGGGAATTAGATCTCCAGGGTTGAAGGCTGGTGGACTTTCATGCAGTCAGAAGTCCTCCTGGACTGTCCAAGCATGATCTGCATTCAGTTAGGGTATGAGAAATGGGTGTGATGGTGTCTGCACCTGCCCTTCCTTCTGGGCAGCCTGTGAAGGGTCACCTGTTTGAGAAGAGCCTTGGAAAGAAATCAAGGACAAGACCGGGAGAGAGCAGTATGGCTGGGTCTCAGCCTCAGTGTTGGAGGGGCTCCTCTGCTCTCCACTTCGCCCCCTCCTCCTTCCTCCCCTCCCCACACTTTTCACCATTTCCCCTCCCGCCTCACCTCCAGGACCACTCACCCTCTGGTTGTGGAGCCTGGAGGGCTTTGAGCAGTGTCCTGCCCAGCCTGGGGTTCTCACCAGTCTGGGGCTCTCAACCCTCACCGCCCATCATCAGCACCTATAGGTCTGAAATAAATACCTACAGATGCCCTGTACCACCACTCTCCCCAGATCTGAATTCAGCAGATCTAGGGGAGACTTGACAGGTCTGCATTCATAGACTCTGTCTACCAATGATCCTGATGCAGACCTTGATTGACAAAATGCTCTTCCGTTTGCCAGGTTTCCTTCACTTAGGTTACATGAAAAGCAAATAAAAGGATGTATTTAGAGTTACTGTGCTGATTCTGTGAAAAGAACAGATGCGCTCAGGTGGCCTACTTGGGATTTTCCCCCAGCTTTATTGAAGTAGATATAACTGACATATACCACTGGGTAAGTTTAAGGTATGCAATGTGATGATTTGATATGTGTATATATTGTGAAGTGATTACCATAAGGTTAGTGAACACAACCATCACCTCACATAGTTACCATTTCTGTGCAGTGTGTGGTAAGCACATCTAAGATCTACTCTGTTAGCAACTTTCAAGTGTACAATGCAGTATTGTTTACTACAGTCATCATGCTGTACATTAGATCCCCAGAACTTATTTCCCTTACAGCTGTAAGTTTGTACCCTTGGACCAGCAACTGCTCATTTCCTCTACCTCCCAGCCTCTGGCAACCACCAATCTATTCTTTGTTTCTATGAGTTGGCGTTTTTAGACTCTACGTATAGGTGAGATCATACAGTACTTGTCTTTCTCTGACTTACTTCATTCAGCATAATGGTCAAGGTCCATCTATGTTGTCACAAATGGCAGGATCTCCTTCCTTTTTATGGCTGGATAATATTATATGTGCGTCTATATATATAAACATGACACAGCTTCTTTATTTATCTGTTGATAGACATTTAAGTTGTTTCCATGTCTTGATTATTGTGAATAATGCTGCAATAAACATGGGAGTGCAAGTATCTCTTTGAGACAGAGATTTCATTTCCTTCAGATAAATACCCGGAAGTGTAATAAGCTGGATCACGTGGTAGTTCTATGGTTACCTTTTTGAGGAACCTCCCTATTGTTTTCCATGGCAGCTGCACCAATTTACATTCCCACCAACAGTGTACAAGGGTCCCTTTTTCTCCACATTCTCACCGGCTTTTGTTATATCTTGTCTTTTTGATAATAGCCATTTTAACAGGTGTGAGGTGAAATTTCAGTGGGTGTTAATTTGCATTTCTCTGATGATTAGTGATGTAAACACCTTTTTATGTACCTGTTAGTCATTTGTATATCGTCTTTGGAAAAATGTTTGTTCAGGTCCTTTGCCCATTTTTTGATCAAGTCTTCCTTCCTTCCTTCCTTCCTTCCTTCCTTCCTTCCTTCCTTCCTTCCTTCCTTCCTTCCTTCCTTCTTTCCTTCCTTTCCTACCTTTCCTTCCTTCCTTCCCTTCCTTTCCTTCCTCCCTTCCTTCCTTCCTTCCTTCCTTCCTTCCTTCCTTCCTTCCTTTCCTTCTTTTTTGCTATTGAGTTGTATGAGTTCCCAGTTTATTTTGGGTGTTACCCTCTTACCAGGTATATGGCTTGGAAATGTTTTCTCCCATTCTGTGGGTTGCATTTTCACTTTATTAATTTATTTCTCTCGCTGTGCAGAACTACTTGGGATGTTGAGCCTGTATGTTCCCATTCTGACTACCCCGAGATAACACTTCATTTTTACAACTGATTTTTGAAAGGCAGGAGCCTCTTTGACCCAAGTGTCAGTTCAGTTCTGAGTTCAATTCAGTTCAGTTCCCAGAGCTCTGTTTCGTATGTGTCCCCTGCTCCCCTGCTCTGACCCCAGTGCGATGACCTCGAGCCAAGCACAGCTGGCTCCTGTGGTGACATCCTGATACCTCTGTGTTTCCATCCCAGAGCCTGGAACTGAAAGCAGGTGGAAATCAGTTAACGAGACTTTCCTCCAGGCATGAGGATAATGCAAAGAAGTATCACCCTCGCCATCATCATCATCATCATCTTCACAGCTAACACTGTGTGCCAGGCAGCTCCAACTGCTTCACCTAATTTCCTCTTCACAGCGACCCTGTGAGGTAGGTACTGTTATTATTCTCATTGGACAGAACAGTAAACTAATCTCTTAACATCAGACAGCTGAGCTAAAGAAGCTAGCGTGTCCCTAGAGGGGCTTAATGGTAGCACCACAGGTGCAAATGGTACGGAGATCCCGTGTAACTCCTAGAAGTCTTTAAACAGGGGTTGGAAATTCAGCCTCTATCAACATGGACCTCAGGGCTCCCCACACCTGGGACTCCAGGTCAAAGTGCCTCCCTCCCCATTTCATCCCTCCCCCATCCTTCTCTTCCAGCCTGAGACAAGCCTCTCTGAGTGTGAGTGAGGTCAAATATCCACTTTGGGGAAATCCTACCTCTTCCCCTCCCTTCAAGGTGTGGTTTGACCCCAAAGATTCATATTTGACAGGTGTCACAGTTCACCATTATTTTTCTCAAGGTTTGGGTTGGGGGCTTAAGAAAGCACTAAAGAGGGACATCCCAGCCCAGCTCTGAGGCCCTCACCCTGCCTGGGACACAAAAACAAGCCATAAGATTAAAGAGTAAGCACCTACTAATCACCAAAATATGCAAATGAAGGAGAGTATGCATCCACATTAAATGAAATGACCTCTTTAGACAAGTAGGACAACTTCTCATGAAATTTCATGACAGTTCTTACGTTTTTAGTCTTCAGGACCTCCTTAAAATGCTCAACTAAATGCTGAAGTTCATGCAATAGAATGATTTGCCAGTCAGTTTCAGTTTATGTTTTGATGTTAAGCCATCAACAGAAAAGTGGAAAGGGCATTAGAACAGCAGGAGCTAATTCCAACTAATGTCTAAAAGGGATGATTAGAAAGATAGTTTCTCATGTTTTGTAATTGCTGTAGCTGAAGAATATTTCGGGGGGGGGGGCAACTTTTGAGACTGAATTGCATTTAGAAGCTAGCTTCCTAATACCAAGTAAAGAAAGTTGACTTCGGAACAGTTGGGGCTTTTGTTTGTTTTACTTTAGGGCACCTCTCAAATGAACACTTTGTTCATCTCAAAGTTCCCCCAGAGCGGCCAGTGTAATTTCAAACTGTCATTGGTGAAACTGTGTCAGTTAGCAAGATATACCCAGGAGTGAGCATTATAGTGGAAAAAATTAAGGAGGTAGATGCTTGGCTTGGAGCAGGGCGCTGTTCCAGATGGGAAAGCTCCAATGAGAACTGTGGTGTGACCACCCGTAAGAATGGTCAGTGTGACCTGCATCTCTGGGACTTAGTCAAAGAGCAAGAATCACCTATCAGGGGCCAGACGAGCCCTCCTGATTCCAGGCAGACGGAATCAAGGCAGTTCCCAAGAGGAGAAGAAAGATACAAAAACACTGGTCACTAAACATAATTTTAATTTGCCCTTGTTTCTTAAAATACCAGTAAAATATGCAAATGTCTTTGGATGATGATGCATGTATATCTGTTTTGGGCTTCTCGAAATGTTTACATACGGTAAGATAAATGCTCATAAAAAAATAGCTGGATGGTTTCTAAACTTTCTTTCCTCTGGGTTTCTCCTGTGTCTGAAAAAAAGAGAAAATATTGGTTACTCTAATTAAAGATAATAATTAATGAAGATGGTAAGTTGTACCAGATACACTAATTGCAGAGAGTATCTATACAGAATAAGAGGTAATTTTCTGTTTATTTGGAAAAATTATTATAATTTATTCAAATGAGAAATTTAATATGATACATATTGTTTTATTTAATATACTGAGAAGTTTATATTTTAAAGCTATAGTTAAAAGCTTTAAATTATCATCTATTTTATATTTATATATCTATGTTTGCCTAAATACACACAAATAAAGGAATATTAATAGACCCTTTTACTACAATTTGTTACAAAAATAATGTACGAAAGGAGTAAAATTAGAATTTGGATCTTTCATGTAAAATAACTAAATTATTTTATGCCCAGATTAGTAGAGGTTCCTTTTCTTTACCAAACGATTCTCATAACTTTCAGTGCTCTTCTCATAGTCAAATCATTTTGTTAGAAATTCCCTTGGTTAGCCCTAACCTAATTTTATTTGCTTATATTTTAAAGTGCTACCACAGACCTAAATTCACTCTTAAAATATAGACCAGTCCAGAAATTAAATTGGCTTCGAAGACTAAAATAATTGCCCTCATCCGGGCCTGCCAGCTGGTAAAAAGGAAAGGAACGAGCGTGTAGATTTGCTCTTGGGGTAGCCTGCAAATTTGGAATATTTTAGAAATAAAGGGTTTTCTTGAAACATAAAAATTAGATGACAAGTTAAAAAAAAAAAAACAACCTTTAGCTGATAAGCTGTTACCCAAGGAAACAGCTATAATAAAAGTAGAACTTCATTCAAAGCACCAAGACCCAGAACCTCATGGCAATGCTTTAGCTGACCATTGTGCTACACAAGCAGCTGTAGCCAAGACAGTTGCTCCTGTAATTGTACAGAAAAGAGAGGCCTCGGAGGAATTCAGAGAGGCTATTCTTAATTGTCAGAGACAAACCCCTAATTTAGAAAAGTGGAAAGTGGAAAAATTTAGAAGTGGGGAAAGTTGCAAAGGATAACTTTTGGTGTTCTCAGAATGGCTGATTCATAACCCCAAATAATTTAAAATGGAACTTAGCACAAATGCCTCGTAATATTACTCATAATAGCAGAGATACACTGACAACAATACTAAACAAACATTGGTGTGGTTAACTCTAGAGATATTGCCAAAGATGTTGTAAAACATGTCCTGCTGCCAACAATGTGATGATCCTGGTCAAATGTAAAGATAGGCTATGGACAAGGATCGAAGTCTTGAGAGCCCTTCAGTCCTCCAGATGGACTTTCGACAAGTAAATCCGTTGCCTCTTACAATGGATTACAAACACTATGTTCTGGTTATTTTCTGTCTTCTCAGAGTAAATTAAAACTCTTCCTTCCTGGCTCTAAATGTTGTAAAAAAAAAAAAATAAAATAAAACTTTTTTTTGCTTCATTTTGTTTTCTGACCTCGGGGAATTTCCACTTATCTCTCTTACAATGACATTCATTTTACTGGTGCTGTTTTTAAGGAACTCTGTAATGTTTGCCTTTTACCCCTACATCTTACTGTTCTTATCATCCACAGTCCTTAAGAAAAGTAGGGAGAACTAATGGAATTCTAAATACTGAAATTAACAAGCACCCTTAAACTTCCATGGATTAAAATATTGCCAGTGGCTTTAAGGTGTATAAGTTTATCACAGTTTATCTCCTTATGAATTAATAAAAGTCTAGTCCAGGTCTTTGAAAATTTCACCTGCAATGTAAGTTCTATCCTATTGCAATGAAATATGATCAAGGGAGTCATACGATACCTCTAGATTTGTCAACAGTTACCAGTTGCATTTCCAAACGACTCTCTTATCATTTACAACAAAATATTAATTGTTCTGGAAAAGATACCTGAGATAAACTGCCCTTGAACTTCGTTAAAAAGGACTTGTTAAGGTACTATTAACTGACTCACCAACGAAACTCCAAAGTGTTGGTCCTTAGGTTAATATTTCCCAGCTCAAAAGATAAACACTTCCTTCTGACTATCGGATGTCCA
The DNA here is from genome assembly GCF_036321535.1 of Camelus dromedarius. Lineage (NCBI taxonomy): Eukaryota > Metazoa > Chordata > Mammalia > Artiodactyla > Camelidae > Camelus > Camelus dromedarius. The sequence goes on from NC_087444.1 coordinate 14,658,888, forward strand.
TTCCACTGGAAATTTTAAACTGAGATTCTTAACGTATCTTCCAGAGAATGCTGACTTCAGAAGTGGACAGCTTCTGCTCAAGACTTTGGATTAAGATTAACATTCTGATTCAATTTATATCCATTTAAAAACTAACAGCATCTATTGTATTTAAAAGATGATAATTTAATTACTTTGTTTTCCTGAAAAGGAAAGTAGTACTTTACCTTTTGGCTTGTAGACCTATTACAAGGACTGATGGTCATTTTGTTTCTGATAATTGCCTATTTTACAGTTGGCTGATATATCATGTCCGGAGTCTTAAATGTTACTGCACAGCCATTATCACATCAAATTGTTCAACCATTCATCCTGCAACAGAAAGAGAGGAAAATATTAACTTCAGTTTAACTACAGACTAAACTCAATGCACACTCTTCTGCTCTTAGCAAAATCTCAACTTTGGAGGACACCTGGATTTCCTGAATTAATGTCCTGTGGTCTGACTTTGTTCTTGGCCCAAAGGGTGGGTGTTATGGGCTGAGAAAGAAAGAAAGCAGTCCTTGGTGTCTGGAACTGATCTTGACATTCAGAGGGAGACCTTAATGTCATCACAAGCTGTTCTGGTGCTCACAGCAGACTCTGTTCTCCTTTTGGACAACTAACCCCACAGAACAACAACCTCACAGTTACTCTGAGACCATGATAAAATGAAAGAAAATAAGACCATAATTTTACCTAATTACAGACAGAAACAAAATCACTGTTACTCACAAAATACCCAATCACAGCACATCCTCCCACCCCAGCTTTCTGACAGCATTAAATTTAGAGGAAGCTTCTGCTTCTTTGGACCTCTCCCAAATTACCCCACCAGAACCCAAATCCCCTAATAGGGTTTTTGTAACACTCTCTTCTTGAGACACTCTGTGGTTCCCTGAGTGTTCCCCTTGGCTACAAAGACGAATAAACCCAACCATGGCTGTGTTCCTGGTGGTCTTTGGCTGGATGGCAGTGACAGTCTCCACCATTTAAAATTCTTGGCTCATATATCAAAACAACTCTGTGTCTGATGAGATACGTTTTGCAGAGTGTTGCTTTCCTTTATAACAGTGGTACTTCTCAGGTGCCTGTGTCTCTCTCTCTCCCACTCTGGCCTCTCTCTTTTTCCAAAAAGCATTTCGAGAAACATAAAAAGACATTACCATCGCTTCTTGGCCTTTTGGCTAAGATCAAGTGTAAAAGACATACATAATTTTAAAAAGTGAGATAGTTGGGGAAAAAGTACAAAAAAAAAAAGGAGGAGAAATAGTGCTGAGTCAGAGGCCAGATTTACACAAATGAACAATGTGAGACTTTGTAGTCTTTCCAGATGACAAAATCTGGCTATAACTTTCCTAAAAGATAAGACAAAGGGTAAAGTACAATTTGTTATGCAATTCTGTGTCTATAAAGTAAAAAACGTGAACAAGTGGCTTGGGGACGGTGCCCCTGTTCCAGTAATGACCCCTTAGAGGAATGTTTCCTGCAGGATCTCGATATAGCAGATACTGTCATGTTCTTTACAAGGCAAAACCCAATGACAGGTTTCAGGAGGCTATTTCTTACAATATCTCTATAGGGAAGATTTTAGGATCCACCAAGGTGAGGATCGCCTCCCCCTCCTGGCCAGGCTGTACCTGGCCTCTCATAATTTCAATGTAAGGGGCATCACAGGGCTCCTGTCCCAAGGGCTCGGCCTCTCTAACTCCTACCCAGCCTCTGCCCACCCTCCCCTCACTGGGAGGTGCAGTCCTTTCACCATCTGGACGATCCAGGGCCTGCTCCACCTACCCAGCTTTGAGGAGCGCCTGTTACCTGTCAGTGTTCAGGACACCCCCAGGGCAGCTCACTGAGACCAAGGACTGTTGATTCCTTAGCAGGTGCTGTGAGCGGGAGGTGACAGTCAGTCACATGTCTCTTATGTCTTCCTGGGCTCTGAGCCACAACTTCGTCCCTCTTCTCTGATGGAAACACAAACAAAGCAGGACTTGAAACACTTCAGTCTCTTTCTTTGCCTAAGACCTAAAATAAGCAATCCTGGAAAGGACACACAGGTCTTTGAGGACCTTTGTAAGAATAAATCATATCCATGGGCTGTTAACCCCTTCTGCTCCCTCAGCAGGAACACTGTCTCGTGGTGATGTCAGAGGGTCTCCTGTCTCATAAAAGGGGATTTCCCCCGGAGGCCCCCCTAACAGCAGGCAGATGTCAAAATAGCAAAGCTCTGTTCTGCTAAAAGCCACTCTGTGAAGGGTCTCCAAAGTGTGGTCTCGGCTAAGACGACGAGTTTTATTATGTCTATTTTACCTAAAGTCTCACCTTCTGTTGTTTTCTTGGGGTGGGTGGGTGGGTAATTAGGTTTATTTATTTAATGGAGGTACTGGGGATTGAACCCAGGACCTTGTGCATGATAGGCATGCACTCTACCACTGAGCTACACCCTCCCCCAAGATTCACTTTCTTGGAAGTCCATTTTAATCCAAGGTTACAGCCTAAAGTATCTAAAGGGAAGAATGAACTGCTGAAATAATATACAGAATATTATTTCTCACAGCAGAGTGTTTGATAATTATCAAGTGGCAGAGAGTTCAGACTTGACGTCTTCGGACAAAATCCTGGAATGCGGGTGTTCTGTGTTTCTGAAAAGGAGACAGCATGTTCTGTGAAGCAGCTGTTCAACCTCAGCCCATGAGAGATTCACCCAGGGAGCTTTTAAAACTACGGATGCTACCACATTTGGGAATTTTTATTTCATTTGTCTGTGACGGGGCCCAGTATTGTTTTAAAAGTTCTTCAGTTGATTCTTATGTGCAGATAAGGTTGAGAATTACTGCTTTTAAGTCAATAGAGCTTGAGGAATGTCTGATCTTTTAACATAGAAGTTAAGCAACACAGCCAGGGCGTGTGCCTATTTAGAGGAGCAGGGATTGCCTGTGTCTTTGTAAGACAGTTTCCATCTTCTTGTTCTTAGTCTAAACCATCTAAATGACAAGTTTATTTCTTTCTTTATACTGTAATTGGCTATAACCCTTTCAAGTTTGCAGATCACTGACACTTGATCCTCATAGTCACTTTGTGAGGTGGGTATTATAATCCTTATTTTCCAGGTGAGGAAAATCTACTTTGTTCAGCCTGAAGGCACTGATTAACCAACTAGCCACCTGGTATGGGCGAGGGGTGAGGTAGAAATGCCCCACTGATGGTCCATGTCTGAAAACCCTGTGACACAGCCCACCGTCACCTTGGATAGATGTTCCCCACACTTCTGTGGCCCTTGGCCTTTGGTTCAATAAAGGAAACAGTGGCATTCTGTGACTGTGCTAGAGTGTCATTTTAGACCTTCCACACACTTTGTATAACAAAATATTAACAGATTACACCCATCTGCTCTGGGAAACAGATGATAACAAAAAAGTCAGAATGGACGAAAAAACCATGCAGACTCCATTTCATCAGTTGTGAGATGCATTGTTATTTTATGGACAAATAAGAAATTTACAAAGCACAACCATGTAAACGACAACGTGCTGTTGACTGTAAGACATCCTAATTTTAGAGAAGTTACAATATGGGGGGTAAAAGGTACATCTTGGAATCAATAAAATGGGTACTTCTCACCATGTCCTTTTTTTATGCTCCATAAGGAATGTGATCCATATTTTCCCAGGGCCCAATAGCCCAGAGTTAAAACGGGGTTGCCAGGGCTCCAAGCATGTTCACTTTATGAGTCCTGTTCCCTCCCCAACCCCGTTATTCCTGGGAGTCTCCACAGCACCTCTGCATTCCCACTTGGCTCAGTTGCTGCCCCTTCTGTGAGGCTGCTGGCGATTCTTTGGGACAGCCCCCGACCCGCACCCCAGGTTGCCTCTGAAAGCACATTAGCTGAGCTTGCCGGCCGTCCAGGAAGGCTCCACCAGTGGACTTTCCTGGGCTCATTTCAAACTCCACACCTGAGAAGTGGACTTCACCCTCGCTCCCCCTCCTCATTGTCAACAACAGTAAGAAGGTACATCGCTATGTTGACTAAGGCAAGTTTTGGGACTTTATCTCAGATGCCAAGATCTCTGCACTCCCTTTAGACATAGGGTAGAACTCAGATCATTAAGCGCATGTTGAAATGTATAGATGGACTGCAGGACCCAGTCATCTCTCTGGGTTTTGGAGCCCAAGGAAAGCAGTGCAAACACATCCTCAAATGGAAGGAGGCCTACGTGTGGGGGCAGCAGGGTGCCCCCTCCCAGCACCTGCGCTGACTCTGCTGTCCTCAACCACCTCTGTGATCATGGGCTGTGGCTGCCACGTAGGGTGAGCTGAAGACACTTGCCTCTTCTCTGACCATAACCCTCACCCCCATGCTGTGCCTGGAAAGTGCCTATTGCTTCCTGTTTCTGTGTTCTTCCTCCCTTTGTCCAGAGTGATGACACCCACATCCGAGTGTACCTTCCAAGGTCCTGCTCAAGCTTCACTCCCTTAGGCTTCCCTGACCTTTCCCTCCTGTGTCCTGTGCATGTTCAGACTGTCCTCCAGACACTTCCATCCCAGGTGGCCCTTCTTTGTGGCGTTCCTTCTGCTCCCGACCAGTGCCAGCCATTGGAAATACAGATGGTCCTGATTTAATGATGATTAGACTTTATGATGGTGCAAAAGCCAAATGTATTCAGTGGAAACTGTGCTTGGAATTTTGAATTTGGATCTCTTCCTGGTCTAATGACACATGGTATGATACCTTCTGGGTTATGCTGGGCAGCTCCCAGCCAGCCACCCCACCTCAGGGCTAAACAACCCGTGCATTTACCATTATTCTGTGCAGGACAACCATTCTGTTTTTCACTTTCAGTACAACACTCAATAAATCACATGAGATATTCAACATTTTATTATAAAATAGACTTTGTATTAGATGATTTTGCCCAAATGTAGGCTAATGTAAGTGCTCTGAGCACATTTGAGGTAGGCTAGGTGTATTAAGTGCATTTTCAACTTACAAGGGGTTTATGGGGAGGGAGATAACCTATCCTAGGGTGAAGAAAGTTTGTAATGATGGGAGCTACCAGTCTAATTTTAAGTATTCTAGTTGTCCTTAAAAAGAGAAAAAAAGTAACTTTAATAATATATTTTATTTAACCCAATATATCCCAAATATAATTTCAATGTGTAAATCAACTTAAAATGATTAATGAGATATTTTACAAGTTCTTTTGTCCCTACTAAGTCTTTGAAATCTGATGTATATTTTATACTTAGAGCATGTCTCAATTCAGATCCTAAATTTTCACTGGAAATACTTAACCTATATGTAGATTTCAAAACATTTACAAATTGAAAAAAATTGAGTCACATACCCAAATCATCCCAAATATACCTATAAGTTTTCCAATGACTGAACTGAGTATCAGCTTTTAAAATTAAACTAATTAAAATTAAATAAAATTAAGATTTGAGTTTCTCAGTTGCAGTAGCCACACTTCAAGCTCTCAGTTGCCACATGTGGCTGGTGGACCCCATATTGCACAGGGCAGATCTGAACCAGAGGCTTCTTGAGGGTAGAGATTGGATCTGTACAGCTCACCGGGCACTTTTCACCTAAATCCTTTCAGATTTTAGAGAACCTTCTCCCCAACACCAACCAAGCTCTTGTTTCTACCCCCTCATTTGTCTTTGAAGAGCTTCCAGAGCTTGGTTTTTCAGATCCCTGGAGTTAAGAGGTAGGAACAGACTTCACTTCTTCCCCAAATGGTTCCAGCTAGAGGCTCTGCATTTCCCGGGTCTCAGAGCACCTGGCAGGCCAGGTGGGCAGGAGTGGCTGGAGCCACCCTCTCAGCCACTGGAAGGGAGCTGTCCAGGAAGAATTCTGTGCTCCAACCACAGCTCAGGCCAGTGGACACTTCCATCCTGTCAACGATGGCCCCTCAGGGACAAGGGAGCAGAGAAGACTAAGGGAACATGTTCTTGGGTCAGTCTCTGCAGAGGGAAGCCCAGGGGGTATTTAGGTCCTTTCTTCCAAGCCAGAAGGTTCTTCTTGGAAGGTGGGTGGAGGAGGGTTGAAGCTGGGAGGATTGTTAACTCCATCAAGGTCAGTGTGGGAGAAAGTGATGTGAAAGTTTTAGTGTTAGAAGATGAGGTCACAGTAATCCCTGCAGCTTCTGGGGGAATTACTAATCTTTGAGGCGGCTACTCACATTGCGCACCTGAGTGCCACCCCGCCTCAGAGACCAGGAGACAAAGTGATAGGGACAAGCTGGGAAATTTGAGACAGTCCCAAAACCAGGCTAAAGAGTTTCTCTCTCTCCTCTAACAGGAATAATTAGAGCGTGGACCAGCCCAGTTTTGCTGATCCATCTCCCTCATCCACCTTAATCCAGGTTTTGCTGAGTCATTCAGCTTCTCTTGCAAGTTGCACAGGCATGTTCTGAGCCCCTTTGTTCTTCTAGGTTCCCTCCTTTGCAGCTGTTGAGGAGCTGTGAGCCTCCTTCCGAAACAGAAGAATATTGTTAAGTTGGAGTGAATGACAAGGCTTCCTGAGGGATGGGAGTGGTTAGGGGCATTGAGGGGAGCACAATGGAAAGAGCATAGTCATTGGGGAGAGAAGAGCCAGGCTGCATCCAGTCTTTCCTAGTCATCTGAGCATGAGAAAGTTACTTAACCTCAGTTTCCCCTTTCTGTTGCAAAGAGGTTGGGAGAAAAGCCCAGATTCAGTTCACAGATGCAGTCTTCTTTGTTACTGTTAACTCACTCCACAGAGCACAGCTGTCACTTGTCTCCCTGGGCAGTGTCTTGCCTTCAGTGCCAGTGCTCTAATGGGTTCCAGATCGTGAGTCAGGCTCTTCCCCACACTCAGGACCTAAAGAAGAATCTCTACCTACAGAAAGTCAGCTGCTCCTTCCAGCCCAGAGCAGAGAGCTAAAAGAAGATGTGGCCAAAGTTAAGAAAACAATGTATGAACAAAATTAAAATGTCAAGAAGGATATAGGAAGTATCAAAATGAACCAAAAATAAGTCTTGGAGCTGAAAAGTACAATAACTGAAATGAAAAATTCACTGGAAGGATTCAAAGGAAGATTCAAGTGTGAAGAAGAAAGAGTCAGGGAATCTGAAGACAGGATAATTGAAATTATTGAGTCTGAAAACAGAAAGAAAAAAGATAGAAGAAAAGTGAACAGAACCTATGGGACCTGTGGGACACCACTGAGTAGACCAACATACACATTGTGTGAGTTCCAGAAGGAGACAAGAAAAAGGGACAGAAAGAGTTTTGAAGAAATAATGGCTGAAAGCTTACCAAATTTGATGAAATACATGAATATAAACATTCAAGAAACTCATCAAACACTACTTAGAATAAATTCAAAGAGACTCACACAAAAACACATTATAATCAAACTATTGAAAGACAAAGAGAATATCTTAAAAGCAGCAAGAAAGAAGCAACTCGTCACATGGAAGAGAGCTCCAAACAGATTATCATCAGATTTCTCTTAGACACCTTGGAAGCCAGTGGGTTGATATATTCAAAGTGATAAAGGAAAGAAAAACCTATCAACCAAGAATCCTATATCTGACAAAACTGTCCTTCAACTATTAGGTAGAAAATACGAAATTAATTATTCCCAGATAAATGAAAGCTGAGAGAGTTTGTTAACACTAGACCTTCCCTGCAAGAAATGTTAAAAGGAGTCTTTCAGGTTGCAATGAAGGACACTGGAGAGTATATGAAGCCAAGTGAAGAAATAAAGACTTCTAGTAAAGGTAAATACATGGATAATGATAAAAGCTAGTACTATAGTAACTTTGTTTTATAACTCTTTTTGTTTTCTACATAATTTAAGGGACTAGTTCATTTAAAAATTATTAGTCTATGGCTTTAGACACACATGCATAAAGATGCAATTTTGTGACATCAATAATCAAACAAAAGGGACAGAGATGTGTAAGAGCAAAGGATTCGAATGCTATTCAAATTAAGTTGATATCAATTCAAATTAGTGTTATATTATTGGATGTTAAATGTAATCCCCAACGGTAACTACAAAGGAAGATAGCTATAGAATATACACAAATAAAAATGAGAAGGTAAAGAACAAGTTTCATGGCAAAAAATCAGCTACACACAAAAGACAGTAATGTAGGAAATGAGGCAGAAAAAATTATAAGGTAAATAGAAGACAAATAGCAAAATGATAGAAGTAAGTCTCTCATTAATAATTTATTTAAATGTAAATGAATTAAGCTCTCCAATCAAAGGACAGAGATTGGCTGAATGCATTAAAAATGATTAAACTCTATGATATCTACAAGAGACACACTTTACTTTTTCTATTTTTAAAAAAATTTTTATTGAAGTATAGTTGGTTTACAATGTTGTGTTAATTTCAGGTGTACAGCAAAGTGATTCAGTTATATGTACATGTATATGTATATATTCTTTGTCACATTCTTTTCCATTATATGTTATTACAAGATATTGAATATAGGGCCCTGTATTATGCAGTGGGTTCTTGTTGTTTATCTATTTTATACCTATTGGTATGTATCTGTTAATCACAAACTCTTAATTTATCCCTTCCCCACTTTCCCTTTAGTTATCATCCCATTGTTTTCTATGTCTATGAGTCTGTTTCTGTCTTGTAAGTTCATTTGTATTATTTTTTGAGATTCCACATGTAAGTGATATCATATGAATATTTGTCTTTCTCTGACTTATTTCGCTTAGTGTAATAATCTCTAGGTCCATCCATGTTGCTGCAAATGACATTATTTCCTTCTTTTTTATAGCTGAGTAATATTCCATTAAATATACCTTATCTTCTTTATCCAGTCGTCTGTTGATGGACACTTAGGTTGCTTCCATGTCTTGGCTATTGTAAAAAGTGCTGCTATGAACATTGAAGTGCATGTATCTTTTGAATTAGGATATTCTCTGGATATATGCCCAGGAGTGGGATTGCTGGATCATATAGTAACTCTATTTTTAGTTTTCTAAGGAACTTCCATACTGTTCTAGATAGTGGCTGCAGTAATTTACAGTCCCACCAACAGAGTAGGAGGGCTCCCTTTTCTCCACACCCTCTCCAGCTTTATTATTTTTGATAATGGCTGTTTTGACTAGTGTGAGTTGATACTTCACTGTAGTTTTGATTTGCATTTCTCTAATAATTAGCAATGTTGAGCATGTTTTTATGTGCCTGTTGGCTACCTGTATATCCTCATTGGAGAAATGTCTGTTTAGGTCTTCTGCCTATTTTTGAATGGGATTTTTGTTGTTGTTGTTGTTGAGTTGTATGAACTGTTTGTATATTTTGGAAATTAAGCCCTTGTCTGTCACATTGTTTGCAAATATTTTCTCCCATTGTGTAGGTTGTATTTTCATTTTGTTTGCGATTTCCTTTGTGGTGCAAAAGACCCAGGATTTTCTTATTCTTCGTTCCTTCTATATGACAGGATCGCAGCTCTTTTTTTTTTTTTTTTTTTTCCCAAAAAAAGAATGGATGGGTGAATGCTAACGTATCAATATCTGTTCTACTCATTTAAAATATTATTATTCTGTTTAATGTTAGTTTAAGAAAGACGTTTTCTCAGTGGAATCTGGTCATGTTTTTCTTCCAAGCTCAGGATGTATAAATCTTAGAATAACTCCTTTATTATGAAAATTATAACTTTTAAGAGGGGCAGCACTTTTGTGTGTGCATGGCCACCATCACCTCCCTGTGGACAAACTGACAAGGGAATCCTCCTGACCTCGAGCTGCATCCTGAGCCTGGATCCAGACCTCAAGCCCCGACGACTGACAAGATCTGAATATTTGGGGAGTGTCTGACACAGGGAAGGGGCTTTGCTGGTCTCTGGTGACACACTCTCCCAGCTCCCCAACTTAGCAGAGATGTGCAGACCTCTGACTCTGTGATTTCACAGGCATTAGATAAAGTCTACCTGTCCTCCTCAATCCCCACTCCATACTACATCTTGAGGTCTGAAACCTTTATTGAATACTGTGTTTATACCTTTCTATCCTTATAAAGTATTAGTTAACCTTAAACTTATTTTTCTGTAGTGTACCAACCTTGCATTCTAACTTGTAAAACCCATTTGTTTTTTAAAGTTCCTTTCATCTCTTTCATATATCCATTTCCTCGTAATATCCTTTAAACAAAAGAAAAGGAGACACAGGCCAACCTATGTCCTATTCTCCTAATTTTGAAATAGTCTTCAACCTTCAAAGCAGAAAGCTGACAAGTAGAACATTTATTCTTGTGGAGGTTGTAACACAGGTCACAGATCACAGAGTGTCATCAAAGACCACCTGAGCCACCCTCTCCACAAAATCACACTTGGGACAGGAGCCAGGATCGGGGCTAGAATTCGTGGACCTGGGCGGCTGAGAGTCTCCTGGACCCACGCTGACTGTGGTCCTGAGGGCGGTCCTCCAGACTCCTGGCTGGCCACCCTCTACTGTAGGAGAGGCACCTCACCCCTCAGAAGACAGCTCTTCCCCCTCAGTCACATTCACTCCGAGACCACCACACTCCAGGTCACTGAGCCGGTCAATGTGAGGGACATTTAGTTGGCTTTCGAGATATCTCTGGACTGCTCCAAGATATCTTCTTTGCTGGGCCTGGTTATGTTAACAGAGTCACTATTTAGGCCATAAACCACTTGATTAATTTATATTCGATCATTATCACTTTTAGCCACATGACTGAGGGCTAGGTCCTCCACAGCCCCTGAAAAAAAGCACTGAGACCATATTTCCTTTTCTGCCTCTTCCCCTGAGTGGTTCTTCCTATCCCAGTGATAGTCTGTTTTGGAACACTTGCTGCTGTCATGGATTATAAAGCAAGGGGCGGGGGAGCGTTAGGATGCCTGGGAGGCCTGATCTTCCTGTGACAGGGTCTGATTTCATCTCTCAATTTGAGGAGCACCACTTTGGCCTTAACTTCGCAGTCAAGAGCCTCCCAGAGCTCGCGGGAACTCGGCAGCCGAGGGGCGAAGCTGAGCGGTGCCTGACCGGGACGGGGAGGGGGAGGAGTCTTGCTTTTGCTAAGATTCAGGCTTGTTTCGCGAGCGCACGGCTACCTTCCCCGACTTAGTCCAGATCTGACTGGGGGCGGGAACCAGGCGGCCCTCAGCGACCCGGCGCCGAGCTCGGTTCGGGAGTCCTCGCGGCTGGAGGTGGAAATGGTCTACTTTGCCTACCCCAGGGCGCAGACGCCAGCCCCAGGAGCCCCGGGTGCCCTCGGCCTCAGGAGGTCTAGGAGATTGGGTAGTAGTTGGGGGCCGGGCGGAGCGGAGAGCGGCGAGGGGGCGTGGTCTCAGGCCACACCCAGGCCTGACCCAGGCACCCGGATGAACTTCCAGCCCAGCCTTGCCAAGGAGGACCCACCCCCCACCCCCGAATCTACCGACGCTGACTATGGCCATGACCCTGGGTTACTGGGACATCCGCGGGGTAATCGAGGGTTCCACCGGGGCGGATGGGATGGAGGCGGGCGTGAGGGCGAGGAAATGCTGCGCAGCTGGGGACCAGTTCACCCAGAATCTTTTTCTCCCCGGCTTGTTGCAGCAGAGCCCCTTCCCTCCACCCCTCCTTCTCAGGTGGGCGTGTAGGAGGGGCCGCGCAGAGAGGGGGTTATGGTGTTGGGGGGTAACTTGGAGCAGAGAAAGTCAGGTTATCAGCACCTAACACCTGACGTCTGTTAAGGCCATCTATTCTAGCTGGCTCATGCCATCCGCCTGCTCCTGGAGTACAGACTCAAACTATGAGAAGACTTACACGATGGGAGACGGTAATGACATCCTCATCCTGTTCTGACTTCCGCTCAAGTCATGCCTGTCTGATGCCAAGCAACCCCTGTCCTGGCCGTTTCCTTGCCTCTGTCAAACTCCACCAGCTGGAGCAGGGGCCTGCCTCTTCTGGAACCATTTGAGGCTGCAGCTGGCCGCCAAGGCAGGACATGAGAGTCTACTGCTGGGCCCCTGTATCAGCCGTTGGCACGGATTCCCCTTAGTGCTTGCACAAACCCTTTGCAAGCCTTACTCATTTAGGTTCCAGAGCCTCCTAAGTGTGCTTTCCTCCCTAAGCTGGAATGTGAGACTTAGTGTTCAGATTCCAAAACCATCTGTTCAGGGGGTCGGGCCTCTTGACTCCTTGGTAGGACCTCACAGGAAGGAGTATTTTTCTCTTGGGAGGTTTGGTTTATTGCATCTTCTTTACCACAGCTCCTGACTATGACAGAAGCCAGTGGCTGAGTGAAAAGTTCAAGCTGGGCCTGGACTTCCCCAATGTAGGTGCAGGGGATGCGGGTGCTGTAGGGGAAAGTAGACGGTGTCTCTCCTCCTTTTCCTTTCCCAGCTTAGAGGTTTCAGGATCAGGTGCCTTCTGCTCCACCTCTCAGCTCCTTAGTTCTCTCACTGCCTTTCCAGGATGCTCTATGTCCCAGCTCATTCAGTGATAGTACAGTACATTATTTAGTACCTCCCATGGGCCAGGGCCTTTGAGTGCCAGACTTCATCTCTGCCTTTGCTCAAGAGACGGGGTGCAGGGGAGCCTGGTGGTCCAACCAACCTGCCCTGTTGTTCTTGCAGCTACCGTATCTAATTGATGGGGCTCACAGGCTCACCCAGAGCAATGCCATCCTTCGCTACATTGCTCACAAGCACAACATGTGTGAGTGGGACTGGGGGCGGGGACAGGGGAACAAGTGACCATGCCCTGGACTTTGCTGGAATGTGATGCTGAACGTGAGCCTCTGTTGTATGGACACAGGTGGGGAGACAGAGGAGGAGAAGATTCGTGTGGACATTTTGGAGAACCAGGCTATGGACACCTCTAATGACTTGGCCAGAGTCTGCTACAGCTCTGACTTTGTGAGTCCCCTCCTACTGGTTTGGGCTGAACAGAGTTTGAAAGGAGACTGGATTCTTGGTTCCTTCTACACTGATCCCTTTGTTATTTAAACTCTTGGAGCTACTAATCCACCAGTTCAGTCCCTATAGTGTCCCCAGAGTGAGCCTCATAACCCCACTGTGCATGAAGTGGAAATTCTGTCAGTTCCCACCAATGTTGGGATACAGTCCAGACTCCCCAGGGTGGAAATTCAGTACCTAGACAGGGTGTTTATCTTGTTAGATCAGTGCCTCTTCCTTGGCAACTCAGGCAGGAACACGTTTGCCCAGTAGACATCTCGGGATCAGACTTTTTCCCTCTCCCTCCTTTTTAGCGTCTCAAATTCTCCTCAGCTGTCCAGAAACCACTCAGGTGTCCACACCATTTCTGTCTCCCAGGACTGGAACATTCAACTTCTTTTCTGATTCTATTTAGTGCTGCCTGAGGTCTGAGTCCCAGGCTCTGTCGGGTCTCCTAGCACTACTGCTCTGACCCATGGGTGGTGTTTGGAGATGAGTGGTGACAGGTTCAGGGACAGTGTGGTTTTGCCCTTTGCCTTCCCATCATCCATCACAGATGGGTGGTGGTTCCCAGTAGGAGTCTAGTGAGCACAGATGGGTTAAATTCGAGCGTGGGCACTGACCCAGGTGCCGTCAGGGGACATGGCTGCTCACCTGGCATCTGGGATCAGGCACAGCCCTGGGAGGCCTGCTCTCTGCCCAGGGAGTCTGTGTCTGAGGCTAGTGACAGCTGGTTTCTGCCTCAGGAGAAACTGAAGCCTGTGTACTTGAAGGAGATCCCTGAAAAGATGAAGCTCTTCTCAGAGTTTCTGGGGAAGAGGACTTGGTTTGCAGGAGACAAGGTAAGGGGGTCGGCTTTGAGGGGTGATGAGCTGTCATTTGTCCCAGTTTCAGAGTTTGGTGCCCATTCCTCCTTTGCCTTCCTGCAGCTCAACTATGGATTTCTTGGCTTATGACGTCCTTGACCTGCACCGCATATTTGAGCCCAAGTGCCTGGATGAATTCCCAAACCTGAAAGACTTCATGAGCCGCTTTGAGGTGATTCCCCTGATCCTCCTAATATTTATATCTCTTGTCTTCTCTCTTCTCCCTGATGCTTTCCTATTTGTGGAGATAAGGTGAAGAATACCTAGCATTCATTGAGGACTGCCGTATCAGAATGTGTACTCAAGAATTTGCACATATTGTATCAGATTTAATGTTTATAACATTCCTCCATCATAGAAGAATTATTACCTCCATTTTACAGATAAGGAATTAAGCTAAAAGTTAAGTAATTGCTGAAGGTCACAGAACCAACAGAGATTTTACAGGGGTCCCAAGCATAGCACCTTGTGTCTGTGGTTAGCAGTCAGTGGCTGTCTCTTCCTGTACTGAAAAGAAAAGACTCAGTTCTTTTCCTTGTCTGGGTTTCATATGGACTGTGCGGATGAAGGAGAACCTTCAGGAATTTGTTTGTAGCTCGCATTAGTAGAGTTGAGACACAGTAGGATTGACATTAAGTACCAAAAACACAGAATATTTTCTCCCCATCTCAAGCGGGCTCTGCAGCAATGGGATCCTGTCTGGGGTTGTACTGAGATTCCCAGGACTGTAGTTAGTGCTGGGATTTGAGTATGTATGTAGGTGTTCTGTGAAAAGATTTTATCTTGACATCTGTTATGGTGGGCACTTCCCTCCCTCCCTGTCTCCCTTCCCTTCTTCCCTCCAAGACTCTGTCTGGGAAATGGGATAGTACATTTATTTTAAGTCACATTTATGATCTGATTTCCCCTCTTCGTGAGGCACTGTGTCAGGCACAGGGGGATGCAGACGTAACAGAGGCCTGGCGCCCACCCTCTGGGGCTCAGAGCAGTTGGAGAACTACAGGAATACCGAGCTGTGTGGTGTGTGTGGTACCATCTTGGTGCTGGAGGAGCACAGCCTGACCTCACCTCACAGCTCATCGTCGGTCACCCTCATTTAACTAATTGGAGAGCAACAAAGCCTGTTTATCACAGAACTGGGGATTTGGGGCATTAGTCCAATAGGTTTTTCAGCCTACAATTTGTTTCCCATCCCCACTTCCCATTATGAAATGTGGTTTCTCAGCTACTTCTCTTCAGCTCTGGTTTTGCTCCAGGCTTATGGCCTTGAGAATTTTGCAAGAGATGAGATAACTACCTGGCAGGGAGAATGGAGACAGAATGTGGGCAGCAATGTGTGGCCTGATGGGATCTGGGCTGTTGGGTACAGGCAGCCTCAGGATATTTGAATCCTTGGAACATGTTGGACATTCTCTGTCTTAGGAACATGGTGCACAGATGCACCTGAGTGTCATCCTGCCGAGCTGGCTGCAGCAGGACTGGAGATGTGATAGGTTTTTGGCCCAGTGAGACTGGGTTCAGGGACCAGGCCAGGCATTTGGACTCTGCCCTTTAAGTGGAATAACTAGAGCCTGGCCTGGCCTTGCTGCTCCAAAGCCTCCCACCGCCTTTCATCCAGGTTTTCCCGAGTCGCAGGGTGCGATCTGGTCTGTTCTGCATGCTGTTCAGGCACTTTCTGAGCCTCTTTGTTGTGCTAGGAGTCCCTCTGCGGGCAAAACTAGCAGCCTGCCTGTGAAAAAGCGGAATTCTAGTGCAAGGTGGGAAGGCTAAGTCCTCCTGTGCTCAGATGGGGAGGGGAGTGCAGCAGAAGGAGCAGCGGATTGGAGGGGAGACAGGCTGTGTTCCAGGCCTATGTCTTACTAGTTGCATTAGCATGAGGAAGGTGCTTAACCCTGTGTACCTCAGTTTCAGTAAAGAGATACTAGAACCTGCCTTGTAGGTTAGTCATGTGGAGGTTCTAAACCCTCAGGCACACTGAGGGTTTGGTTGTAGACGCCCACAATAAAGTGAATATGGCAGTGAAGCAAGTCACATGCCTTTTTTGGGTTCCCAGGTCATGTACAAGTTATGTTTGCACTCTACTGTAGTCTATAAAATGTCCAGTACATTATGTTAAAAAAAACCCCAACAATGTACATACCTTAATTTAAAAATACTTTGTTACTAAAAATGTTGACCATCCTCTGAGACTTCATTGAGTTTACTCTTTTTGCCATAGTAACATCAAAGGTCACTGATCACAAATCACCGTAATAAATACAATTATAATGAAAAGGTGGAAATATTGGGAAAATTACCAGAGGCACAAAGTGAGCAAACACGGTTGAAAGAATGGTGTTGGTTAACTTGCTCGATGCACGGTTGACAGAAAGCTTCAAGTTATAAAATGCACAATATGTGTGACTCACAATAAAGTGAGGTGCCGTGGAATGAGGGCTGCCTGGATATCATTATATCTAGTGGGTGTGCAGCATGTAGCACAGCACAGTCTCCTTTTGGGGTAAGTCTTGTTAAGATGATCACATCGGTTACAGGAAATTGAAGAGGTAACTTACCAAAACTTGGGACCCCAGGAGGATTGTCTTTTGCTGAACATTTGACCCCACAAGGAAGGGCTGTACCACGTCCCGAACTTGAGTAGAGCTGCTTCAGCTCCAGTGGGGCAGCTGACCTTCGTCTGACCTTCTTCTTCCCGCCCTCAGGGCCTGAAGAAGATCGCTGCCTACATGAAGTCCAGCTGCTTCCTCCCAGGCCCTTTGTACACAAAGAGTGCGGTGTGGGGCAACAAGTAGTGCCCCGGAAGGCAGGAGCCGGAGTGCGGAGCCAGGGCTGTGCTTGCAGCACCATGGGCCTGGAGAACAGCCGGACCTCCCTGCACCCCCACCACCAGATGTCTTGTGTATCCTTTCTTTCCACTTGTCCCCACTCAGGCTTTATTTGGCCCCTATGCCTTTCCCACTTCCCATTCATCCAGGATCTTTAAAGCTCTACGGCACCCCACTCTCCTTCCGTGAAGGCACCTCCTGACGTTTCCTTTCTGCTCGAAAGCCAGCCAGACTGTCCTTCCTTTCTATGGCTGTTTCTGCCATGAGTAGCCTGACCAGACCCCTGGCCTGTAGAGCTCAGGGCTGAGCTCCCAGCAGTGCCCTGAAGACCAGTATTGGCCTGGTGTGCAGCGTGGTCCCTGCCCAGCCCTGTCTCATCACCAATAAAGCCTTGATCACACCTGCTGTGTCTTATCTTTTTCCCTCCTGGCCACCTGAAATATCCAAGTGGCTCTGCTGCTTTCAAGGAACTGAGAGGTGATGCTGGCAGTGGCTGGTGCATGGGGATCCTGTCTGGTAGTGAGGTGTTTTGGGACTTCTTTGTCCTATTTCTGACATCCTTAGAGCAGGGAGCCTTAGTGAGCTCTCTGTAGAAGGGAGGCCTCTCTCTGAGCCTCCATTCATCCCTTCTTTATTATTAGGTCATGTTTGTGTAGAGCTTAGTGAGTAGGGCCTAGAGTGGTAGGAATCCCCTATGGAGAGAGCAGGATTCTTCTCCCCTTCAAATTGCTAGGCTTTATCACATCTTCAACGTTCTAGGATCTATTTCCATTCTTATGTTAGATGCCATCTAAGTGCCCTCTCCAGGCTGATGTACAACTATCATTCAGAAGCTTCTTTCTTGGTTTACGCTCTCATTTTCTTAGTACCCATGAGATAAATGTTTTTAGTCCTTTCACATCTGAAAATGTCTTGCTAGTTTGGTTAGGTATGGACTTGTAGGAAGAAGACCTTGAGCATTCTGACGGCTTCTAGAATTCAGCATTGCCAATGAGAAGGGTGGTGCCAGTGTGTCTTGAATGTCTGGTAGATGGCCTTTTTTCTTTTTAACTTAAGAAGCTTTTCAGTTCTTCTTGCTATGGTGAGGTATCCAAGTCCCAAGTCTCTGTGGGAGTCTTGGGGCCATTATTTCCCTCCTGTTGCTGGAAATTATATATAAATCAGCCTGTAAGAATGGAAAAAAGTTTAATTTAAACTAAATTGAAGACTCTACCCTGGAAGACACAGATTCAAGAAGCACATGAATGGTGTTTATCTGGACTACAAAATGAGGGAGGCTTCTGAAGGCAAATGCCACAAAATTACATAAATTGTTTGTCAAGAATTCAAATTGGAGCTGGCAAGAAGTAAGTGTGCTTGTTAGGCAAGAATTGTTTTGGGTCTGAAATGATTGCCTAGTTACAAAGGAGACCTTGAGACCGTAAGGTTGCAGCTGGCAGATACCGTTTTGAGAACTGCTGGTCTTGTCCTTGAGTCTTGTAAGTTCGGAAAATTCACATTCTCAGTGATTTAGGAACGTGTCTGAAACCACATCTACAATGGCCACCTGGCTCCATTTTGAACGCCTGAACCACAGTTACTCCGTTTTGATTTTTCAATGCATCTCTTCTTTAATGGTTAAAGCAAGTGTAAAATGCATGTTTGATAGACCACAAAGCAAGCTATTCAAGTTAGCATAGAGTTTAAATTAAATCATGTGTAAGCCAGCATTTATCCCCCATACTTCAGTAAGTGGAAATGTCTTCCATCACACCCTTCTGTGAGCATTCAAAAACGAGATTTCTCCACCTTGATTCACCAGACACCAGTCACTGCATCCTCTAGAAGCTTTATTTGAAAGAACCAAGAACTGGCAATTTTCCAAACGTCTATCAATGGGACAATGGACAGATAAACTGTGATGGGTTATTATAATTCCACCATTCATATGATAGAATATTGCAATGAGTTCACTACAGTAAAAATAAAAGGGCCACTGCTGCACACAGTGTGGATCATTCTCAGACACACTGTGGACCGAGGGTTTAGAGACAACAAAGTACCTACTACATCATTCCATTTTCCTGAAAGTCAACAGGCGAAATGAATCCAAAGTGACAGAGGTCAGCTGAATGGTGAGCTTCCACATTGAAGAGCACTGTGCACTGCTGGAAATGTTTTCTATCTTGATCTAGGTGGCGATTCCATAAGAGTGCGTATACCTAAAATTCACAGACCATACACTAAAGAGTTATGCACCTCCTGCATGTGATACACATAGATACTGTCTTACTGTTACTTTGCTTGTGTTTTTCTCTATCATCTCTCCCCATAGGACGTAAATGCCTAGAAGGCAGGGGTTTCTGTCTCTTCTTGTTCAGTGGTGTTACAGATGTTTTTATCACACCTGGAAAAGCAGCTTAAACATAGTGGGTGCTCAATGAGTAGTTATTAAGCAAGTTATATTTAATATTATGGGGTTACTTCAAATATTCACTTGACTTTTATTCATTCCTGCTTCTTGGGTAGGGGAGTAGCTGTGTATATACATCCTTAAGTTCTTCTCCTTTGCTCCTAACATTTCACTTAAAAATCTGTACCTATTGGCCATTCACATCTGCACACACTATTAAATATTTACTGGCTATGTAGCATTCCTTCCTGTAGATAAAGCGTAATTTGCCTAGTCAGTCTCACATATTGGGCACGTGGAATTTTCTAATGTTTTGACTTTCTTGACAACACTCTGATTGTCTTAAGTTGATGTCTTCCTCTGGTTTTGTTTCCTTTATTTTGTAGATCCCCAAGCAGACCCTGGAAGGCAAAGAGTAAGAATGGGTTTATGCTTTGAGAGTAGATTATTTTGTTGCTCTGCAGAGAGAGTAATTTACTTGCTGGTGCCCCCAGCAAGGCATGTGGACCTGTTTCTCCAGTACCCCAGGCACCGGCGCTCCACAGTTTCATCTTATGCTAGTTTTATGGGATCACAGGCATACCTTGCAGTTTTCCACCTTTGCCTCTTGTTAATTGTTTGTTGGCTGTGCATGTTTCCACCTGCTGAATGAATACTTGTGATGAATCCCTGTCCATTTGTTAGGTAGTTAGTCAGACATAAGTGGTGAGACCCCGGAAAACAGTATCTGGGGAGAACCCAAAAGAGATTCTGCTCCATTCAAAGCAGGTAAAAGCCGGTAAACGAGTGACCGCCAAGAAGGAGCTACAGTCCCCTGGCGGAGCATGCGCAAAGCCTAGGATTCCTTGTCCTCAGATGATCCTACCACCGTGAAACATTCATTAGCTCCTGTTACATATTCTGCCCATATATTAATCTCCTTATAACAAAGAGAATTCTGGGAAAAACGAGCAATTCAGGTACCCTTAAGTCTCGGCTGTCAATCAGGATGACGTGTCTGTCTCCGCTGGCAAAAGCAAAGCTTAAAAAGCTAAAATCCTCTGCTTTCGGGGTCATTGCCTCCCTTGGCTTGGCCCGCTTGTCTCTTGAAGTGTGTTTCTTTCCCAAGTAAACCCTGCCAGTACTCTCCTACTGTTGTGTCTCAATTCTTTGTTGCGCCAATATGCACCGAAGTCGGGGCGGCCCTGCTGTCATCCATGGTAACAAATGAATCTCCCTGTGTAAAACAGTGACCACGCTTGCCTCAAATTTATCCAGTTCCCGGATCATGGTTAAGTGATGAGGTAGTGGCAGTCAACCCTTTCTTTTTTTAAATAGGCACAGTAGAAGAAATCGTAGATCTTGCGCTTCTTACCATGTAGCAAATAAATACAAAAATTGATTAGAATAATCGACGAATATGTTTGTAAAACTCAACATAGCATAAAAAGCTAAAGCACACTGTTTTTTGGAAGGCTTCTTCTGTATCAGACTGGACTGGCTGAGATGTTAAAGGGTCTCTTAAAGCTGGTCCATCTCCTTGATTATTGTCACTATTTTTTTAGAACTTTAAAGGGCAAATCGTGTGTCTGCCTATGTGTTTTGCCAATTTGATGCCATGAGTATCTCTGGGACCCCTTGAATGACAGGTAAACTGTGGCACTGGAGCTGTCACTATGCTTAATCCCATCACCCACATCGATGTGTGTGACAGTTATTAAGTGCATACATATTCAAATATTGTTCTCCCTGTGAGCGTGATAAAAACAGAGGGTCCCAGTTTCTGGGACTTGTTGGACTAATTTTGTTTTAGACTAATTGTTGTTAGACTAATTTTGGCAGTGACTTGTTAGAAATTTCTGTACACCCTTTCCAGTTATGTGGATAATTTTGTTTTGTTTTGTTTTGTTTGTTTTTTAAATGTTTTTTTCCCTCCTCCTCAGAGCCAGGGCAGTTCCCAGCAGGGCCCTCAGACGCTTGGCCAGCCCAGCCCAGCTCTTCATCTTTGGTGTGATGGGGTTGCTTCACCTCTGTTCCAGGGCCATCACAGTGGCCAGGTGCTGGAAGGTGGCCTCCAGACTGACTGTCACAGTGGCTGAGGACCGGTGCCCGGCTGCCGGTGCTTTTCGGACACGGGGTCTTCCAGCACCTGCCTGACCCAGCTCCCCCAGCCCAAGTGGGCAGCTAAACAGGACCCTGATATACGGTGGTGTTAGAGCCTCGCCAAAGAGCGACCCAAGACTTGCCCCTTGGGGGATACTTTTTAAAAAATACCTTCAGTTCATCCCGTGTAGCTATGTCAGCAGATCCTGATCAATTGCTGTCCTGGTGCAGGTCAGTGCTGCCTGGCCTGGAACAGTGCTCGGGGGACTCCAAGGAGGCCTGCTGTCTGACAACCAGAGTTACCCCAGTCCATACCCTGTTTCCTGGAGGGCCAGGCTGCCAGGCCATGCATCACAGTCTCTGCCCAGCTCTCAGGCTCTTGTCCTGATCTGCTGCCTTGTGCCTGCAGCGACAGCCCCCAGAGCAAGACAGTTTCCCAGTCCTCCCTGCAGTCAGCCCTCCCTGCTGGCTGGTGGCCAGGGTTGTGGGTGCTCGTGACTCCTTCCTGCCGCCTAGAATTTGCAGGGCAGTGTTTTTCCAGTTGCAGCTTTTGACCCAGTATCAGTCTAGTTTCTTCACGTCAACACTGCTGACAGTTCAGACGGCATAATTCTTGGTTATGGGGGGCTGTCCTCTGCACGGTGAGCGGTTAGCAGCATCCCCAAGCCCTCATCCCCTAGATACCGGTAGCTCTGCTCATCCTTGTGACCATCCAAAGTGTTCATAGACTTTGCCAAATATCTCTGAGGGGCAAAATTGCCCCCAGTGAAGACAACCGAAGTAATGGATGGAGATTAGCATTTTTTTTTTAAAGAATAGAATTTAAAAAAATCAGAGTGGAACATATGTCGTTGAGGTAAATCTTCCTTGATGAAACTTTCATTTCACTTAATAATATATCCATGTATGTCTTGGGTCATGTGGCAAATGTATTTTTGTGAGGTTTGATGTATGAGACTTCTGGAAAACTTTCAGGTAAGACACAGAGCTTCTGGAGACCCCAGATGGCACCTTTCGCACTAGCTTCCTCCTCCATCTCCCACTCCCGCTCCCTCTGTCTTCTCTCTGTTTCTCAAATGCTCCCCTCTCTGAGCACAGAGGCCTTGACACTGAAACAGCACATTCTGGCCTCTAAGTTGTTATCGCTGACGCTTGGCTTTAGTTCAAAAGTGACAGTGATTTATACTCATCCTCACCTGTGTTGTCCTTTGCGGGTTAGGGCGTCAGGCCACACTCGTCTGTAGTGTGTGACGATTTGTAAAGTATTCCTGCTTTGAGGTTTTGAAAAAATTTCCAAAAAATTCCAGAACCATGTCCTTTTGTGTTATTTTTTCTTTAAGATGCTCTTATTACTTTATTCAAGATCTTTAGCTCTTTAACACATCTTTTGATATTTTGTGTTTTTTCTGTTTGTTGTGTTTAATTGTAACATTAATTAGCCATCACCTGAGAGAAATGTTTCCCCAGTTTTAGAATTTGTTTGACTGATTTTTTAGGTTTCTTTCTCAGTCCTGATTTTCATTAACTTATAGCCTTTCGTTTTTGTTATTAGACTAATTTTGCATTGACATAGCTAATGTTTTCAGAGGATCAAACGGTTTCACAAAAACACACTGATTTTAATGTGGAATTTTTCTTCTTGTTTTTTATTTTCCATATTTTTTTTATCTTGAACTTGGTTCCTTCTCTAAATATTTTCAGCCCAAGTTTGTCTGCCTTTCCTTATTCAAAATAATATAAAGAAGTAAAAAATTTTTGTCTAGGATACAATTTCACAGTAAGTTCTCCTTGGTTATTTTTAATTTCTTATTTTCAGATTAAAAAATGTTCTTTGATCCTGGATATCCTATGATTATGTGGACAATATTTACAAGTCTTTGAAAAAGTGACAAGACGTAGGACACCTTTTAATTCTACTTTTTGTATTTATTTCTAACATATAGTACTTTGCTCTGAGGCTACATCACGTAGAATTTCTGTTACTGTACTTGAGCGTTCAGAAGGTCTGCAGTGCAGCTGGAGGGAATTACGGAATGCAGCCCAGAGTCAGATTAGAGGCAGGCCTGCTGGACTGGTTTTTGGACACAGTACGTTTTGATGTACTGCACAGTGTTCTGTAAAATATTAGGACTTGTCAACACTGTACAGTCAAGACAGAGCACATGCAAATCCAGAAGATGTGGCAACACTGGCACTGAATCTCAGCCAGGCAGCCACTGGCTGCAGTGACCCCCTTGAGCCCACTCTCCACTCTCCCTGGTCCCCACTGCCCCCTCTTGCCCTTCCCAGACCCGCTGCACCTGCTGTGTGATCACCTGCATCTGTGTCTGCTGGGCCAGCCCTGCTCCTCCTCCTGCACAACTGTCCTCTTCCTTCTGGTGGGGCCACCTGTGCTCTTGTCTCCAAAGTTCCTTGTCCTACCAGATATCTCCTGTTTCTCCTGCATTCAACGTCCCTCTCTCTCACTGCCTCTCAGTGTTTCAACACTTAAAACCTGTTTTATATTTTAAAAATCTCTCCCTGTATTTCCCAGCTGATGGCCAGCACTTGCTACCCAGGACTGTCTTACTCACGGTGTCTGCCAGATGACAGCATCTCAATGACTGTCTTATCAAAAAGGAATGGCTGGATGCATGAATGCTCACAGAACAGTATCTGTTCTAAGTAGTTTAAATGTTCTTATGCTGTTTAACATTATTTTTAAAAAGCCATTTTCTCAGTGGAATCTAGTCATGTTTCTGTTCCAAGTTCAAGATGTAGAAAACTCGCAATGACAGCTCCTTAATGTGTTATGAAAAACATGACTAGTCAGAAGGGCCGCACGTTTGTGTGTGCACGGCGGCCTTCACCTCCCTGTGGACGGACCGACAAGGGCATCTGCCTGACCCTGAGCTGCATCCTGAGCCGCATCCTCAGCCTGTACCTGTTTCCCCAAAAGGTAAGGAGGAAAGATCCCAGCCTTTGTCTTACCTGAAAGACAAGATTACAGGCAGGTACTGGAGAGAACTGTGTAGTGAAAGTGTTTAGAGGATTTATTTAGAAAAAGAAAAGTACAGCTCCCACAATGGGGGGCGGGCTGATCTAAGGGGGAGTTGCAGTGGTCTTTGCTTTGCCCTTTCTCTTATACTCTCGCCCAGAGGTGGTCTTTTGATTCTGGGCTCTTGCCCCTGGAATGCTTAGTCATGTTTGACCCCTTTGCGCATGTCCTTACCGATGATGTACACAGAAAAACCCAAGGCGGGTGGTCCTAAACCGCAGTGCAAATTATATTACAGTGAGTATTAGGTCATGTTTCGCTCAGTCCTTCTCGCTAGTGAGCAGTTGCAGCTGTCGGGTTCTAATGGGCTTCTTGCTGGAGCTCATTTAGAAGTAAAGTCCCTTTGTGCTGGAGGCGGGCATAACGCCATCTTTTGGACCGTCCTCCGTCTCCTCTACCCATCTGCCCAGTGCCCGCACTTACCTAACTATCTAATAGACCCAGCCTGGAGCCCTCCAGGAGTGTCTGAGGAGCATCTGCCACAGGGCCCGAGCTCTGCTGGTCTCTGGTGACACTCTCTCCCAGCTCCCCAACTTAGAGACGTGTAGGCCTCTGACGCTGTGAATTTTTTTTTTATTTAAGTCCAGTCAGTTTACAATGTTATGTCAGTTCCTGGTGTACAGCATAATGTTTCAGTCACACAGACACATATATTCTTGTTTGTTATAGGTTATATTCATATTCTTGTTTGTTATAGGTTACTACAAGATATTGAATATAGTTCCTTGTGCTATATACAGTATAAACTTTCTGTTTATGTATTTTATATACAGTAGTTAGTATCTGCAAATTTCAACCTCCCAATTTATCCCTTCTTACCCCCTACCAACACCCAGTAAACATAAGTTTGTTTTGTATGGGAGTCTGTTTCTGTTTTGTAAATAAGTTCGTTTTTTAAAAAAGATTCCACATATAAGTGATATCATGTGGGTGTTTTTCTTTCTCTTTCCGGCTTCCTTCACTTAGAATGACCATCTCCAGGTTCATCCATGTTGCAGCAAATGGCATTATTTTATTCTTTTTTATGGGCGAGTACTTGAGTCTGTGATTTAATGTGAATTAAAGTCAATCTGTCTCCTCAACTCCAACTTCATACATTATCTTGGTGGTTTACAATCTTTACTGAATACTGGGTTCATACCTTTCTATCCCAAGGAAATGTTACCTAGTTTTAACTTATTTTTCTAGTGCATCAACCTTGCATTTTAACTTGAAATCTCATTTGTTTTTTAAAGTTCTTCTCATCTGTTTTCAGATGTCCACTAATTTGTAACATCCTTTGAACAGAGAAAGGAACCACAGGCCAACCTATGTCCTACTCTCCTAATGTTGAAATGGCTTCAAACTTCAAAGGGAAAATTTGGCAAGTAGGATATTGCTTTTTTGGAGGTTGTAACCCAAGTCAAACATCACAGAGTGATTTCAAAGGACACCTGAGCCAGCCTCTCATACAGAAAATCACACAGGGGTCAGGGGCCAGGATCGGGGCTGGAATCCGTGGCCCTGGGCAGCAGAGGGTGTGCTGGGCCCACTCTGACTGTGGTCCTGAGGGCAGTCCTCCAACCTCCTGGCTGGTCACCCAAGTGTGGCCGCTCTCTCCAGCAGGTGAGCCTCCTGACTGCTCCGACGACAGCTCCTTCTCCCCTCTGTCACATTCCCTCTGTGACCAACCACACTCCCCATCCCTGTACCCATGTGAGGGACATCTAGCTGGCTGTCAGGACATCTCTGGGGCTGCACCTGCAGGATATCCTCTCTGCTGGGCCTGGTTCTGGATTTACATTCACAATGGAGGTCATAAACCACTTGATTAATTTACATTTGATCATTATCACTTTTAGCCACAGGACTGAGGGGCTGAGTCCTCTGCAGTCCCTGAAAGACACCACTGAGACCGCATTCCCTTTTTCTGTCCTTTGACCTGATGGTTCTTCCAGGCCCATAATGGTCTGTTCTGGAAGACTTGAGGCTGTCAGGGATCATAACAGCTGTGGGGAGCTTTAGGATTGCCTGGCGGCCAGGTCTTCCTGTAACAGGCACTGTAAACTCCCCATTTGAGGGGTACCACTGTTGGCCTTAACTTGGTAGTAGAAGCCTCACTAAGCCTGCTGGAACTCAGCAGCCCAGGAGCGCAGCTGAGTGGCGCCTGAGAGGGGAGGGGAGGGGGAGGAGCCTTGGCCTTGTTTTGATTCAGACTTGTTTTTTCAAACATTTTTTTTTTTATTGAGTTATAGTCATTTTACAGTGTTGTGTCAAATTCCAGATTGAGACTTGTTCCCTGAGCGCACTGCTAACTCCCCCAACTTAGCCAAGATCTGCCTGGGGGCGGAACCAGTCCAAGCCCCACTCAAGGCATCTAAGAGCTCAGACCTTGACTCCGGAGACCCCCTGGGTGGGAGGCAGAAATAGACCTTATTCCCTCCTGCCCGTGCAGGCATCTGGCAAAGGCATTACAGAGTTGCAGATCGGCTGGGGGCGGAATCCAGAAGAGGGGGGCGTGCTTCTGGCCCCGCCTTCACCTCCGGGTCAGAGGATAAATTCCCAGCCCAGTTTCTCCGAAGCCTCTCCACTGAGACCGCCTTCAGCAGCACGATGCCTATGATCCTGGGTTACTGGGACATCCGCGGGGTGAGCAGGGGTTCCACCAGGGCGGATGGGATGGAGGCGGGAGGGGAAATGCTGCGCAGCTGGGGGCTGTTTCGCCAGAATCTGATTCTCCAGGGCTTGCTGCAGCCGAGCCCCTTCCCTGTGCACCTCCTTTTCAGGTGGGCCGTTAGAGGGCTGGTGCGCTGGGGGTGAGCGTGTTGGGGTGTGGGAGGTGCCCTGGAGCAGAGAAAGACTCGCTGTCAAGACCTTCACGTGTGACCTGTGTCACAGCCTTCTCTCCCAGCTGGCTCACGCCATCCGCCTGCTCCTGGAGTACACGGGCTCAGACTACGAGGAGAAGCGGTACACAATGGGGGACGGTAATGGCATCCTCTTCATGTTCTGATTTCTGCCTGATTTTTTTTCATACTGATTTGGCACCAAGCAACACCGTGTTTGCCTCTGCTGCCCTCCAGCAGCTGGAGCAGGGGCCTGCCCCTTCTGAATCCCTTTGAGGGTGCAGCTGGCCTCCAAGGCAGGACGTGAGAGCCAAAGACTAGGACCCTGTTTCAGCAGTTGGCATTAGTTCCCCTTAGGTCTTGCTGAAACTGTTCGTAAACATTACTCAAGTAGCTTAAAAAAGCCTTCTCTGTATGCTTTTCCTTCTAAGCTGGTATGGGAGACTAAGTGGTTCAGATTCCAGATTGACCTGTTCAGTGGGTTTTACCTCTAACTCCTTGGTAGGTCTCCCCAGGACTGAGGGTTGGATACTGGGCAGGTTTGGTTCACTGCATCTTCTTTACCACAGCTCCTGACTATGACAGAAGCCATTGGCTGAACGAAAAATTCAAGCTGGGCCTGGACTTCCCCAATGTAGGTGCAGGGGATGCGGGTGCTGTGGGGGAAAGTGGACGGTGTCTCTCTTCCATCTCCTTTCCCAGCTTAGAGTTTTCAGGATCAGGTGCCTTCTGGTCGTCTTCTCAGCTCCCTGGTTCTCTCACTGACTTAGAGTGATGTTCTATGTCCCAGCTCATCTGGTCCTTGTACAGTATATTATTTAGTGCCTTCCGTGGGCCAGGCTCTGTGAGTGCCAGATTTCACCTCTGCCGTTGCTCAAGAGACGGGGTGCAGGGGAGCCTGGTCGCCTAAGCAACCTGCCCTGTTGTTCTTGCAGCTGCCCTACCTAATTGATGGGGCTCACAGGCTCACCCAGAGCAACGCCATCGTTCGCTACATTGCTCGCAAGCACAACATGTGTGAGTAGTGCTGTGGATGGGGACAGGGAACAGATGGTCATGCCTCTGGTCTTGGCTGGGGGTCGGATACTGAGGGAGAGTCTTTTGTGTGGACACAGGTGGGGAGACAGAGGAGGAGAAGATTCGAGTGGATGTTTTCGAGAACCAGGCTATGGATGTGCGCTTCCAAATGGTCAGGCTGTGCTACAGCCCTGATTTTGTGAGTCTCCTCCCACTGGGCTGGGCTGGGCTGGACAGAGTCCCATCTACACTGGTCCTTTTGCCATTTGAACTGCTTTGAGCTACTGATTCACCAAGCTGGCCCTTATAAAGTCCCTAGAGTGACCCTCATAACCACCCCCTGTGCATGAAAGGGAAATTCTGTAAGTTCCCATCAACTTTAGGGTAGAGCCCAGACTCCCCAGGGTGGAAATGCAATTCCTAGACAGGCTCTTTACCTCCTTATCCCAGCACCTCCTCCTCGGCATCTCAGGCATGAGCACATTTATCCAGTAGGCAGCACAGGTTAGACGTTGTTCCCCTCCCTCCTTCCTTACATCCTCTCAAAGTGTCTTCAGCTGTCCAGAAACTGCCCTTGCGTCCCCACTATTTCTGTCAGCTACTTTGTAGAACTTTCAGCTTCCTTCCTGGGTCATTTTATTGTAGCATCTGTCTGAGGTCTGAGTCCCGAGCTCTGCCAGGTCTCCCAGCACTGCTGCTCTGACCCATGCGTGGTGTTTGGAGATGTGTGGTGACAGGTTCAGGGACAATGCGGCTTTGCCCTTTGCCTTCCCATCATCTGTCACAGATGGGCGGTGGTTCCCAGTAGGAGTCTAGTGAGCACAGGTGGGTTAAATTGGAGCCTGGGCACCGACCCAGGTGCTGTCAGGGGACATGGCTGCTCACCTGGCATCTGGGATCCGACACGGCCCTAGGAGGCCTGCTCTCTGCCCAGGGAGTCTGTGTCTGAGTCTGGTGACTGCTGTTTTGTGCCTCAGGAGAAACTGAAGTCTGATTTCTTGGAGGAGATCCCTGGAATAATGAAGCTCTTCTCAGAGTTTCTGGGGAAGAGGACTTGGTTTGCAGGAGACAAGGTAAGGGGGTCGGCTTTGAGGGACAGGGAGTTGTCATTTTTTCCAGGTTCAGAGTTTGGTACCCATTCCTCCTTTGCCTTCCTGCAGCTCACCTTTGTGGATTTCTTGGCTTATGACGTCCTTGATGTGTACCGCATATTTGAGCCCAAGTGCCTGGATGAATTCCCAAACCTGAAAGACTTCATGAGCTGCTTTGAGGTGATTCCCCTGATTCTCCTACTAGTTATACGTCTTTTGTCTTATCCCTGATGCCTCCCCAGTCCTGGAGCTAAAACGTAGAATATCTTCCATCTATTGAGGAATTGGTTCATACCAAGGTCTCTGCTAGGCATCTTACATATAGTGTGTCAAATATAATGTTGACAACATTTTTACAGGGTAGAAGAATTATCACCTCCTTTTACAGATCTGGAATTAGGATGAAAGGGGAGGTAATTTCTGAAAGTCACGGCACCAGTAGAGGCTGTCCTGTGCTCCCCGTCAGAGCATCTGGTTCTATGGGTGGCAGGCAGTGGCTTTCTTTTCCTTTACTGAAAAGAAAAGGCTTATGTTCTTTTGTTGTCTGGGTTCCACAGCTCTGGATCGTGTGGATGAAGCAGAATCTTCAGGAGTTTGTATGTAGTTGGAATTAGTAGTTTTGAGTTGAGACACAGTGGGATTGATATTAAGCTCCAAAAACACAGAGAATATTTTGTCTTGATCCCTGAGGGCTCTGCAGGATTGGGATCCTGTCCAGGGTTATAGTGTGATTCCCCGGACAGAGGTTAATGCTGGGATTTGAGTACATATGTAGGTGCTCTGTGAAAAGATTTTATCCTTTTTTTTTTTTTAACATTTTTTATTGATATCTAATCATTTTATAATTTTGTGTCAAATTCCAGTGTAAAGCACAATTTTTCAGTTATTCATGACCATATTCATTGTCATATTTTTTTCGCTGTGAGCTACCATAAGATCTTGTGTATATTTCCCTGTGCTATACAGTATAATCTTGTTTATCTATTCTACGATTTTGAAATCCCGTCTATCCCTTCCCACCCTCTGCCCCCTTGGCAACCACAACTTTGTATTTTATGTCTATGAGTCTATTTCTGTTCTGTATTTATGCTTTGTTTGTTTGTTTGTTTAGATTCCACATATGAGCAATGTCATATGGTACTTTTCTTTCTCTTTCTGGCTTACTTCACTTAGAATGACATTCTCCAGGAGCATCCACGTTGCTGCAAATGGCGTTATGTTGTTGGTTTCTATGGCTGAGTAGTATTCCATTGTATATATATACCACATCTTCTTTATTCAGTCATCTGTTGATGGACATTTAGGCTGTTTCCATGTCTTGGCTATTGTAAATAGTGCTGCTATGAACATTGGGTTGCAGGTGTCATTTTGAAGTAGGGTTCCTTCTGGATATATGCCCAGGAGCTGGATGACTGGGTCATGTGATAAGTCTATTCCCAGTCTTTTGAGGAATCTCCATACTGTTTTCCACAGTGGCTGCACCAAACTGCATTCCCACCAGCAGTGCAGGAGGGTTTCCCTTTCTCCACAGCCTCTCCAGCATTTGTCATTTGTGGATTTTTGAATGACAGCCATTCTGACTGGTGTGAGGTGATACCTCATTGTAGTTTTGATTTGCATTTCTCTGATAATTAGTGATATTGAGCCTTTTTTCATGTGCCTATTGATCATTTGTATATCTTCCTTGGAGAATTGCTTGCTTAGGTCTTTTGCCCATTTTTGGATTGGATTGTTTATTTGTTTCCTATTAAGTTGTATGAGCTGCTTATATATTCTGGAAATCAAGTCTTCATTGGTTTCATTTGCAAAAATGTTCTCCCATTCCGTAGGTTGTCGTTTTGTTTTACTTATGGTTTCCTTTGCTGTGCAGAAGCTTGTAAGTTTCATTAGGTCCCATTTTTTTATTCTTGCTTTTATTTCTGTTGCTTGAGTAGACTGTTCTAGGAGAACATTTTTGAGATGTATGTGAGATAATATTTTGCCTATATTTTCTTCTAGGAAGTTTATTGTATCTTGTCTTATGTTTAAATCTTTGATCCATTTTGAGTTTATTTTTGTGTATGGTGTAAGGGAGTGTTCTAGCTTCATTGCTTTACATGCTTTGTCCAGTTTTCCCAACACCATTTGCTGAAGAGACTGTCTTTATTCCATTGTATATTCTTGCCTCCTTTGTCGAAGATGAGTTGACCAAAAGTTTGTGGGTTCATTTCTGGGCTCTCTATTCTGTTCCATTGGTCTATATGTCTGTTTTTGTACCAATACCATGCTGTCTTGATGACTGTAGCTCTGTAGTATTGTCTGAAGTCTGGGAGAGTTATTCCTCCAGCCTCTTTCTTTCTCTTCAGTAATGCTTTGGCAATTCTAGGTCTTTGATGGTTCCATATGAATTTTATTATGATTTGTTCTAGTTCTGTGAAATATGTCCTGGGTAATTTGATAGGGATTGCATTAAATCTATAGATTGCCATTGGCAGTGTGACCATTTTAACAATATTGATTCTTCCAATCCAAGAGCATGGGATATCTGTCCATTTTTTAAAGTCTTCTTTAATTTCCTTCATCAGTGATTTATAGTTTTCTGTGTATAATTCTTTCACCTCCTTGGTTAGATTTATTCCTAGGTATTTTATTACTTTGGGTGCTATTTTGAAGGGGATTGTTTCTTTACTTTCTTTTTCTGTTGATTCATCGATAGTGTAAAGAAATGCAACTGATTTTTGAATGTTAATCTTGTAACCTGCTACCTTGCTGAATTCTTCAATCAGCTCTAGTAGTTTTTGTGTGGACCTTTTAGGGTTTTCTATATATAGTAGCATGTCGTGGGGAAAAGATTTTATCTTGACATCTGTTATGGTGGGCACTTTCTTTCCTCCTTGTCTCCCTTTCCTTCTTCCTTCCAAGACTCTGGGAGATGGGATAGTACATTTAGTTTAAGTCACATTTACTGATCTGACTTCCCCTCTGCATGAGGCACTGTGTCAGGCACAGGGGGATGCAGACATAACACAGTCCTGGTGCCCACCCTCTGGGGCTCAGTGCAGTTGGAGAACTACAGGAAGACCGAGCTGTGTGGTGTGTGTGGTACCATCTTGGTGCTGGAGGAGCACAGCCTGACCTCACCTCACAGCTCTTCGTCAGTCATCCTCATTCAACTAATTGGGGAGCAACAAAGCCTATTTATCACAGAATTGGGAATTTGGGGCATTAGTCCAATAGGTTTTTCAGCCTACAATCTGTTTCCCATTCCCATTTCCCGTCATAAAATCTGCTTTCCAGCTTCTTCCTATCAACTTTGGTTCTGCTCCAGGTACACTGGCCTTGAGAAGTTTGCAAGAGCTGGGATCACTGCCTGGCTGGGAGAGTGGGGACAGCTGTGAGCTGCAGTGTGTGGTCTGTTGGGACCTGAGCTGCTGCGTACACGCAGTCCCATGTTCTTTGCATCTTATAACGTATTGGACACTCTCAGTCTTGGGAAGATGGTGCACAGATACACCTAAGTGTCATACTGCTGAGTTGGCTGTAGCAAGACTGGGGATGGGGTAGGATGCGGCCCAGCGAGTCGGCTCAGTTGTCAGGCCAGGCAGTTGAACTCTGTGCTTTAAGTGGAATTATTAGAGCCTGGCCTGTCCTTGCTGCTTCCTACCCTCCTATCACCTTTCATCCAAGTTTTGCTGAGTCATAGGGTGAGACCTGGTGTGTTCTGCGAGCTTCTCAGGCACTTTCTGAGCTCCTTTGTGAGCTAGAGGTCCCTCTGTGGCCAAAGCCTGGGAAGCCAGGAGCCTCCTTTTGAAAAAGAGAATATTTTTCAGAATGCGAAGGACAAGTCCCTCTGTAGGGAGATGTTGATTGGAACAAAAAAAGGAAACCCATAAACTTATGAGCAATGATTTTCAGTTTTCTTTGGGGAAATTACTGAGGCCCGTAGCCCAGGAGACAGCCTGTCACATAGCTCTGAGGAACTGCTCTGAAGGGTTGGATGAGGAAATAGTATGTATATGAATTTTGGCTGAGAAATATGTGTACTCAAGTGTGCCCGTTGGGAAAAGATTATTGCTAATCACTGAAAAAGCGAATATCTAATGATTTTAGTGCTTTTCTATGTATAGGAAGATGCAGGAATCTGAGTAGTGAAATTCTTTCTTAGATATGGATCCTAACTCTCTAAGGGGGCCCTATATCCAAAACAAAGAATGTGTCATCCTGTTTATCTCCATCCTGAATTCGCCTCAGGGGGCACTGTCAGTGGGTGACACCGAAATGATACCAAAAGATTGATTTGTCCAAATGTATTTTCTTTAATTTGCTTCTTGTATCAGCAGGGAAATTTCCATCTAAAGTGGAAATCAAAAGACTTCTCCATTCTAGAGCTTTAGGGATCAATGTATCATGACTTCAAATGTTTGCACAACACAATTGACAAAAGCCCTCTTTGAGTGCACAAGTCAAACCTAGACCAATTTATCCTAGGGGTAAAAGCAAAACAAAGCAAAATTCCATTATTGCTTTAATTAGCCCCTGAATAATAGCCCCAAGGATTAAACTCATATTAGTTTCCTTTATTACATATAATTAGCATTGTCAGAGAGGCAGATTTATATGCTCTGTCTTATAGTACCAGGCAGGTGAAACTTTCTCCAGTGAGACATAATGTACGTCCCAGCAATATAATCAGGGAAAAGAGATGTAAACATCTTACATAAAGCTAATTCAAAGACACCAATTTTTAAAATAAACTTCATCTCACTTCTATCAACTCTTATACCTTTAACCCTACCCTTCATTAGAACCCTGTTATCAAATCTTGGTCTTATGAGGAATCCCACAAATATTCCTTTTTATCCCCCAGGCATTTTATCCATTTCTGTGTAAAGGCTTTGAGGTCCCCAGTGTGGGGTTGAGCCAAGGGACCCAAGCCATTCTATCGGTCTTTAACTGGATGAATTGACCTAACTGTTCCCCAAGGAATTGTTGGTCCCGTATCTCAGTGTAATTTTTTTTTCCTTCTTCCCTTAAAATTTTCTTTTAAACTGGAGTCAGTAGAGTTGTTTGTGGCCCCTTAATGTTGAGGGGACCAGTAGGGGTCCCTTTGGCCAATCCAACCTTAGGTAATATTGTATCAAAACATTTGTTTTAATCCCATCAAAGACTGTTTGATTTATCCCATTCCTTAATAACTATCTAAAGGTTCCATCCTGCTGGAACCAGTCCCTTTAAAATTTCCACCTTGTTAGGAAGAGATCCGTTGACTTTCCCCTAGGCTTTTACCTAGTCCCTTGTTAATCAACCTGATTAACGTTAGTTATCCTAATGTTTTATTAGTATCTGTAAGACCCATTGAGGGGAAGCTGATACCGCAAATGAGGCTTCCCAGTTTGTTTCTTTGTTTTAAACTAAGGAAGTCCTTAAGGTTAGCCGTTATATTTCTTTGTATCTACTTTTTAATTTAGTCTTTCCATAGGTACCAATAAAACAGCTGTTTACAATGAGAGGTCTCTTAAAAATTTACAATTTCCAAGTTTTTCTAATTTAAAGGATCCATTGTTAGGATATCCTCGTAGTGATTAAAACTGGTAAGATGCAAGAGGCATCCCCACAGGAGAGTGCAAAGGATGCAGCTTGCAAAAGATCCAGGAAGTTTCTTCCCAAATGAAGTCGAAGAAAGTAAAGGCGTTTGTTGTACAGACAGATGCATTGAAGGTGAGACAAGAAAGCCCCTTACGAACAGGGACCACTTATGACAAATTTCCCTGAGAGCTGGCACAGCTGGACAAAGAAAGTCCTCGGAATCCCAGTCTCCTCAACTGGCTGCCAATGTACGGGGTTGTTAAGTACCTGATGGTAGACCAGGCTCTCAAAGCACAGGAGAAGATGCCTAACAGGAGCAGGTAGAACATTTGCATCTCGACGGCACAGGGAGGTGACGAAAGTTCCCCCTAAAACAGCTTTTGTTTTCTTAAGCTCAGAATTTTAGAAAAAAAAATTTTTTTTAATCTTATTTTGGTCAAAATAATCACATTTTTGCCAAGCCTTTTAAATTATTGTTGCTTTCATCATTTTGGTGTCATAAAAAGGAAGTTCAGAGCGAGACAAATACCAAGAAGCAGAACATTGCAGTGGACATTTAGAGGAACAGGGAGGAGCAATGGAGAGCAGGGTCAGCTTCAGGGGCCTTTTTAGATGTCTGATAGACTTTCAAGCAGTTTTTTTGTTGGTTTCCTGCAAAGAAGTTATTTTATCATTTCTCCTTTTAGAAGTTTCTAGATACCAGTCGAAATAAGCATCCCATTCAATCTGTTTGATGTTATAGCCTGCTTTCTCTAGCTGCACACACACACACGCAAACAATTCTGGAATGTCAAAAGAACCCCATTTTAGCTATTTCAGGATGGAATCTCCTTTGGTAATGTTTCCCCAATTGATTAAGTACTTGCAAGTGTAAGATTCATACCTAATGTACCTGAACCTGGCTGAGGGGTTAGTTGGAGGTTAGCAGTGTGTCACCCCTGTTTCTTTTGTGTAGAAAACATTGTTGTGCATTTCAAGGTCAGTTTATCAGGGTAAAATTATTATTGATAAGTGTGTGTGGTGGGCCAGTGTGCTGTTTGTGAGCTTAACTCCCAGAAGTGTCAGCCCAGAGTCATTTCAGCTCTTGTACGTGTCTCCCTCTGACAGTCTAAAATCACTGTGGGCACTGTGAACACTAGATGGCCAAATGTTTGTGTGCGTCCTCTGATGGGCGAGTTTCTTTAAATGAACGAGTGCGTTTCCCTAAGGGACTGCTGCATGCCTTGTGGACTGCACTCCACCACTCCCACAGGCTTCTCAGTTGCCTAAGAAGGTCATACTTGACCAGGAGGAGATATGTTCCTTATTTTTGGAACTAAGAGCTCTCATATGGTATCTTCACTTTTATGCCAACAAATCTGTTAAAACAGTCAATTTGAGGAAAGGTGCCAAGTGGCCCCTTACCTAATCTACTAGTCTGAAACTTCCCAGAGTCTGTCAACCAGGCACTTTCTCAGCATCACTCATCTGAGAAATCAGGCAGCTTTTTCATCCACCACGAATAAAACTCAGGATTATCAACCAAGATGGGAGAGCTGAGATCAGGAGAGACTCACCCAAATTCATCTGGACATGCAGAGAAGAGAATGAGCACAAGGAGCCTTGCTGGTACCAAGGCCCCAGATCCTTGTAAAGTTATGGTGGAATGAAGGAGTCAGCCACGGTCCCTCTGTGGTCGCCAAAAGAGTCAGCTGGATAGAAAACCCACACAGTGTAAGAGCAGTGAGTTTCAGTTTTATTCGGAGGAACTTAGTAAGGACTATAGCCTGGGAGACAGCCTCTCAGATAGCTCTGAGGAACTGCTCTCAACAGGAAGGGGAGGAGGCTTGGGAAATAAATGTAGTTAATGACGTATCTTGGTAAAAGATTACTCCTACATCAGAAAACAAATATCTCAAGTTAATGATGTCAGTGCTTTTCTATGTATGGGAAGATGCAGGAATCTGAGTCATTGAAATTCCTCCCTAGATTGCATCTTAACTGTCTAGGGGCCCTGCATCCAAAAAATAGAATGTTTCATCCTGTTTATCTCCATCCTGAATTCCCCTCTGCGCACAATGTTGGTGGGGAACTGCCAAGGGTTGTGACTTAATCTTTTGAATAACCAGATGGTGGGTGAGCCTCTTGGGTCTTTTTGTTTACAGTGGTCAGGAAGGGAGTGCGGCAGAAGAGCTGAGGATGGAGAGAGAGAGAGTGAGAGAGCCAGGCTGCATTCTAACCATGTTACTTATGAACTGTGTGAGCAGGAGGGAGGTGCTTAAGCTCTGTGGGCCTCAGGTTTTCTTCTAATGAATGGTGACAGTACAACTTCTCTTGTTGGGTAGTCACGTAGAGATTCTAAAGGTACATTGTCATCTCTAGTGGATGCACAGCACCAAGCACAGTGTAGAGTCTCCATATGTGATCAGTCTTATTAAGACATTGTATTAATTACAGGAAATAGCAAGTGTTAATATTCCAGGGCTGGGGAACCCAGAAGACTGTCTTTTGCCCCAGCACATGACCCCACGTGGAAGGGCTGTACCAGGGTCCCAAACTTGTGTAGAGCTCCTTGAGCCCCAGTGGGGCAGCAGACCTGAGGTCTGGCCTTCTTTTTCCCTCCCTTAGGGGCTGAAGAAGATCTCTGCCTACATGAAGTCCAGCCGCTTCCTCCCAAACCCTCCATTCTCAAAGATGGCCATGTGGGGCAACAAGTAGTGCCCTGGAAGAGTAGGAGCCGGAGTGCGGAGCCAGGGCTGTGCTGGCAGCGCCAGGGCCCTGGAGAACAGCTGGACCTCCCTGCACCCCCAAGACCATCTGTCTTTTTCTTTCTCCTTCTATTCACTCTAGATGCCTTATTGGCCCCCTTATGTCCCTCCCAATCCCCTTCCATCCATCCTTTAAAGTTTCAGCTCCCAACTTCTCTTCAGCAAATTCCTCCCCTCCCCCACGTTATCCCTCCTGCACTAAAGCCAACCCGTGATCCTCCCCTTCCACGGTGGTTTCTGGTATGAGAAGCCCAAGCAGACCCCAGGCCCATGGAGCCCTGCTCTCAGCTCCCGGCACTGCCCTGAGGACCAGTAGTGGCCTGTGTGCAGGGCCTGCTTCCCAGTGTAGTTCCTGCCCAGCCCTGTCTGACCCCAGTAAAGCCTTATTCATATTTTCTGTGTCTTTTTATTCCTTCCTGGCTTTCTGGACTCATGACTGACTGTGTTGGGTGTGTGTGCATGTCCATTTTTCCTTCTGTTGTCCATTTCATGGGCCCCATGGGTGGGGATGCATGTGTGGTGGGGACAGGGGACAGAGGATTATAATGTTTCCTGCTCATTTCTGTCTTTGCTTCATGTACCTCTGTTCCTTAGCATGGGGTCTCTCCAGAAGGTGGTGGTGGGGGGCTTCTATGTCTGGTTCCTTCCTTAATTCAGCATCATGTGACACCGCCTGTAGGCTTGTAGTACTCTGTGTCATGGTTCAGGGGGCTTTTGGGTGCTGGGGAAAGGGGTGAGCAGTTCACTGCTGGTGTGGGATTCTGGCGGACTACCTTCTCTCACCCCTTCCCAGAGCTTCCCCTGCTTTAGATACCCTCCCTCTGTGCTCTTATAATGTATCTCAGTGAATCCCATCCCACTGTACTATAATTGTTTTACTTGTTTTTCTTTCTAAATTGACCACAAATTCATTGAAGAGAGAATCCATGTCTTACTCGACTTCACATCCCTTGTATCTATGACACTGCCTGGTACATAATAAGTGTTTTGATGAAAGGCGGAAAATTTGAAAGAATTATTCATAGTTAAAACCCTGGGGGGTAGGGTATAGCTCAGTGGTAGAGTGCACACGTAGCATGCACATGGTTCTGGGTTCATTTCCTAGTATTGACATTCAAAATAACTAAATAAACCTATTTCCCCCCCCACCACGCCCTCCTCCCCCACAAAAAACCTTGGCAAACTCTGCAGCCATTATAAGGATTCAGAGCTCTGAATGTAGTTAACAAAATTCAGAAAATTTAAATCTACAGGTCTGGGGCAAAGTCATTAGCTCCCTCTAACTTAAGCATTAATAGACTGTAGCTGCCCATTAAATAACTTGACCTGAAATGGGCAGGTGTAGGGTGCTGGGCCAGAGCGTAGTCAGCCTATGCAGTCAGGAGGTGGTGTGGGCATTTTATGTTAGGGGATCAGCAAAGCAGCAGGACTCATCAGGTGACCATGTGATTAGCAGGTTCCTCAAACAGTAGCTGGAATGTGGAGTTGGGCCTTCTTAAGGCCAAGCCTTGATTATTGCTCAAAACAGGGAGAAGCTTTGGAGAAGAGGCCTGCTGGGTATTTGCACACACAGTCACTTCTTGTAGTAATTAAATAAAAAGGGAACAGTTGGAATAATGTTAAAAGTCTTTAAAAGAGAAAGAGTAGTTAAAAAAATTATATATGTATAAAACTGGTAACATAAAAAAGTCCAGTAAAGCTAAAAGTTAATGAAACTGATAAGTCAGTAAATATTTTTGGCTTTGTGGGCCGATGGTCTCCGATACAATTGCTCACCCTTATCATTGTGGTGTGAAAGCAGCCACAGACATAAGGGAGTGGATGGGGCTGTCCCCTCATAACCTCATAACCAGGTGGCCTCAGTGTCCCGACTCCTGATTTAGACCCTCAAAGTAAAAGAGGAGAGCTATATTAAAGCTAGAATTGTAGATGTGTAATGTAAAAGGTGATTCTAAAAGAAGAACAAAATAGCTCACTCCTTAAAAAAAGAGGCAATATGTGGTAATGAAGACAGTTCAAAATGAAGTTTGAACACATTTGTTTAAACGGGAAATGTTTCTTATTAGTAGTATTTCCTGTTTTCTGTATTTTTCATCTTGAACTTGGTTACTTTTCTAAATTCTAGCAACCCTAGTTTGCCTTTCCTTACTCAAAATATTATAAGCAAGTAGAAAACTTTTGTCTAATGTACAATTTGGCAGTATCTTGTCAATGGTTATTTTTATTTTCCTATTTTTAAAGAAATATTCTTTATATCCTGGATTTCCTAAACTTACAGAGACAAAATTTACAAATAGTTAAAAACAAAAAAGCAATACTAAGAAGTAGGACACATTTTAATTCTACCTTTTGTGTTTATTTCTATACATACAGTTTTGTATACTGAGGCTTCATACAGACTTTCTGTGCTTTACTTGAGAGTTCAGAAGGTCAGCAGTGCAGCTGGAGGGAATTAGGGGATGCAGCCCAGAGTCAGACTAGAGGCAGGCCCGGGGGACTGGACTTTGGACGCAGTATGTCTTGATGCCCTGCACAGTGAGTTCTCTAAAATATGAGAACTTGTCAACATTGTACAGTCAAGAGAGAGCACATGCAAATCCCGATGTGGCAACGCTGGCACTGAATCTCAGCCGGGCAGCCACTGGCTACAGTCACAAGCTTCAGCCCACTCTCCGCTCTCCCTGGTCCCACGGCCCCATATTGCTCTTCCCAGACGTGCTGCCACGCAGTCTGGTCCTCTGCGTCTGTGGGACTGTTTGAGAGTCTGCTGGGCCAGTCCCGCTCCTCCTTCTGCACAACTGTCCTCTTCCTTCTGGTGGGGCCACCTGTGCTCTGGGCCCATCCCTGTCAGCAGCATCCCTAAGCACTCATCCCCTAGATACCGGAAGCCCTTCCCATCCTTGTGACCATCCAAAGTGTTCATAGACTGTGCCAAATATCTCTGAGGGGCAAAATCGCCCCCAGTTGAGACAACCGAAGTATTGGATGGAGACTAGCATTTTTTTTTTAAAGAACAGAATTTAAAAAAATCAGAGTGGAACATATGTCGTTGAGGTAAATCTTCCTTGATGAAACTTTCATTTCACTTAATAATATATCCATGTATGTCTTGGGTCATGTGGCAAATGTATTTTTGTGAGGCTTGATGGATGAGACTTCTGGAAAACTTTCAGGTAAGACACAGAGCTTCCGGAGACCCCATATGGTACCTTTCCGCACTAGCTTCCTCCTCCCTCTCCCACTCCTGCTCCCTTTGTCTTCTCTCTGTTTCTCAAATGCTCCCCTCTCTGAGCACAGAGGCCTTGACACTGAAACAGCACATTCTGGCCTCTAAGTTGTTATCCCTGACGATTGGCTTTATTCAAAAGTGACAGTGATTTATACTCATCCTCACCTGT
The DNA here is from genome assembly GCF_036321535.1 of Camelus dromedarius. Taxonomy (NCBI): domain Eukaryota; kingdom Metazoa; phylum Chordata; class Mammalia; order Artiodactyla; family Camelidae; genus Camelus; species Camelus dromedarius. The sequence goes on from NC_087444.1 coordinate 14,699,654, forward strand.
GTTGTCCTTTGCGGGTTAGGGCGTCAGGCCACACTCGTCTGTAGTGTGTGACGATTTATGTAAAGTATTCCTGCTTTGAGGTTTTGAAAAAATTTCCAAAAAATTCCAGAACCATGTCCTTTTGTGTTATTTTTTCTTTAAGATGCTCTTATTACTTTATTCAAGATCTTTAGCTCTTTAACACATCTTTTGATATTTTGTGTTTTTTCTGTTTGTTGTGTTTAATTGTAACATTAATTAGCCATCACCTGAGAGAAATGTTTCCCCAGTTTTAGAATTTGTTTGACTGATTTCTTAGGTTTCTTTCTCAGTCCTGATTTTCATTAACTTATAGCCTTTCGTTTTTGTTATTAGACTAATTTTGCATTGACATAGCTAATGTTTTCAGAGGATCAAACGGTTTCACAAAAACACACTGATTTTAATGTGGAATTTTTCTTCTTGTTTTTTATTTTCCATATTTTTTTTATCTTGAACTTGGTTCCTTCTCTAAATATTTTCAGCCCAAGTTTGTCTGCCTTTCCTTATTCAAAATAATATAAAGAAGTAAAAAAATTTTTGTCTAGGATACAATTTCACAGTAAGTTCTCCTTGGTTATTTTTAATTTCTTATTTTCAGATTAAAAAATGTTCTTTGATCCTGGATATCCTATGATTATGTGGACAATATTTACAAGTCTTTGAAAAAGTGACAAGACGTAGGACACCTTTTAATTCTACTTTTTGTATTTATTTCTAACATATAGTACTTTGCTCTGAGGCTACATCACGTAGAATTTCTGTTACTGTACTTGAGCGTTCAGAAGGTCTGCAGTGCAGCTGGAGGGAATTACGGAATGCAGCCCAGAGTCAGATTAGAGGCAGGCCTGCTGGACTGGTTTTTGGACACAGTACGTTTTGATGTACTGCACAGTGTTCTGTAAAATATTAGGACTTGTCAACACTGTACAGTCAAGACAGAGCACATGCAAATCCAGAAGATGTGGCAACACTGGCACTGAATCTCAGCCAGGCAGCCACTGGCTGCAGTGACCCCCTTGAGCCCACTCTCCACTCTCCCTGGTCCCCACTGCCCCCTCTTGCCCTTCCCAGACCCGCTGCACCTGCTGTGTGATCACCTGCATCTGTGTCTGCTGGGCCAGCCCTGCTCCTCCTCCTGCACAACTGTCCTCTTCCTTCTGGTGGGGCCACCTGTGCTCTTGTCTCCAAAGTTCCTTGTCCTACCAGATATCTCCTGTTTCTCCTGCATTCAACGTCCCTCTCTCTCACTGCCTCTCAGTGTTTCAACACTTAAAACCTGTTTTATATTTTAAAAATCTCTCCCTGTATTTCCCAGCTGATGGCCAGCACTTGCTACCCAGGACTGTCTTACTCACGGTGTCTGCCAGATGACAGCATCTCAATGACTGTCTTATCAAAAAGGAATGGCTGGATGCATGAATGCTCACAGAACAGTATCTGTTCTAAGTAGTTTAAATGTTCTTATGCTGTTTAACATTATTTTTAAAAAGCCATTTTCTCAGTGGAATCTAGTCATGTTTCTGTTCCAAGTTCAAGATGTAGAAAACTCGCAATGACAGCTCCTTAATGTGTTATGAAAAACATGACTAGTCAGAAGGGCCGCACGTTTGTGTGTGCACGGCGGCCTTCACCTCCCTGTGGACGGACCGACAAGGGCATCTGCCTGACCCTGAGCTGCATCCTGAGCCGCATCCTCAGCCTGTACCTGTTTCCCCAAAAGGTAAGGAGGAAAGATCCCAGCCTTTGTCTTACCTGAAAGACAAGATTACAGGCAGGTACTGGAGAGAACTGTGTAGTGGAAGTGTTTAGAGGATTTATTTAGAAAAAGAAAAGTACAGCTCCCACAATGGGGGGCAGGCTGATCTAAGGGGGAGTTGCAGTGGTCTTTGCTTTGCCCTTTCTCTTATACTCTCGCCCAGAGGTGGTCTTTTGATTCTGGGCTCTTGCCCCTGGAATGCTTAGTCATGTTTGACCCCTTTGCGCATGTCCTTACCGATGATGTACACAGAAAAACCCAAGGCGGGTGGTCCTAAACCGCAGTGCAAATTATATTACAGTGAGTATTAGGTCATGTTTCGCTCAGTCCTTCTCGCTAGTGAGCAGTTGCAGCTGTCGGGTTCTAATGGGCTTCTTGCTGGAGCTCATTTAGAAGTAAAGTCCCTTTGTGCTGGAGGCGGGCATAACGCCATCTTTTGGACCGTCCTCCGTCTCCTCTACCCATCTGCCCAGTGCCCGCACTTACCTAACTATCTAATAGACCCAGCCTGGAGCCCTCCAGGAGTGTCTGAGGAGCATCTGCCACAGGGCCCGAGCTCTGCTGGTCTCTGGTGACACTCTCTCCCAGCTCCCCAACTTAGAGACGTGTAGGCCTCTGACGCTGTGAATTTTTTTTTTATTTAAGTCCAGTCAGTTTACAATGTTATGTCAGTTCCTGGTGTACAGCATAATGTTTCAGTCACACAGACACATATATTCTTGTTTGTTATAGGTTATATTCATATTCTTGTTTGTTATAGGTTACTACAAGATATTGAATATAGTTCCTTGTGCTATATACAGTATAAACTTTCTGTTTATGTATTTTATATACAGTAGTTAGTATCTGCAAATTTCAACCTCCCAATTTATCCCTTCTTACCCCCTACCAACACCCAGTAAACATAAGTTTGTTTTGTATGGGAGTCTGTTTCTGTTTTGTAAATAAGTTCGTTTTTTAAAAAAGATTCCACATATAAGTGATATCATGTGGGTGTTTTTCTTTCTCTTTCCGGCTTCCTTCACTTAGAATGACCATCTCCAGGTTCATCCATGTTGCAGCAAATGGCATTATTTTATTCTTTTTTATGGGCGAGTACTTGAGTCTGTGATTTAATGTGAATTAAAGTCAATCTGTCTCCTCAACTCCAACTTCATACATTATCTTGGTGGTTTACAATCTTTACTGAATACTGGGTTCATACCTTTCTATCCCAAGGAAATGTTACCTAGTTTTAACTTATTTTTCTAGTGCATCAACCTTGCATTTTAACTTGAAATCCCATTTGTTTTTTAAAGTTCTTCTCATCTGTTTTCAGATGTCCACTAATTTGTAACATCCTTTGAACAGAGAAAGGAACCACAGGCCAACCTATGTCCTACTCTCCTAATGTTGAAATGGCTTCAAACTTCAAAGGGAAAATTTGGCAAGTAGGATATTGCTTTTTTGGAGGTTGTAACCCAAGTCAAACATCACAGAGTGATTTCAAAGGACACCTGAGCCAGCCTCTCATACAGAAAATCACACAGGGGTCAGGGGCCAGGATCGGGGCTGGAATCCGTGGCCCTGGGCAGCAGAGGGTGTGCTGGGCCCACTCTGACTGTGGTCCTGAGGGCAGTCCTCCAACCTCCTGGCTGGTCACCCAAGTGTGGCCGCTCTCTCCAGCAGGTGAGCCTCCTGACTGCTCCGACGACAGCTCCTTCTCCCCTCTGTCACATTCCCTCTGTGACCAACCACACTCCCCATCCCTGTACCCATGTGAGGGACATCTAGCTGGCTGTCAGGACATCTCTGGGGCTGCACCTGCAGGATATCCTCTCTGCTGGGCCTGGTTCTGGATTTACATTCACAATGGAGGTCATAAACCACTTGATTAATTTACATTTGATCATTATCACTTTTAGCCACAGGACTGAGGGGCTGAGTCCTCTGCAGTCCCTGAAAGACACCACTGAGACCGCATTCCCTTTTTCTGTCCTTTGACCTGATGGTTCTTCCAGGCCCATAATGGTCTGTTCTGGAAGACTTGAGGCTGTCAGGGATCATAACAGCTGTGGGGAGCTTTAGGATTGCCTGGCGGCCAGGTCTTCCTGTAACAGGCACTGTAAACTCCCCATTTGAGGGGTACCACTGTTGGCCTTAACTTGGTAGTAGAAGCCTCACTAAGCCTGCTGGAACTCAGCAGCCCAGGAGCGCAGCTGAGTGGCGCCTGAGAGGGGAGGGGAGGGGAGGGGGAGGAGCCTTGGTTTTGTTTGGGTTCAGGCTAGTTTCCTGAGCGCACTGCTAACTCCCCCAACTTAGCCAAGATCTGCCTGGGGGCGGAACCAGTCCAAGCCCCACTCAAGGCATCTAAGAGCTCAGACCTTGACTCCGGAGACCCCCTGGGTGGGAGGCAGAAACAGATCTTATTCCCTCCTGTCTGTGACTGCACCTGGGAAAGGCATTGCTGAGCTGGGGACGGGTTGGGGGCGGAGTCGAGAAGAGGGGGGCGTGCTTCCGGCCCCGCCTGCGCCTCTAGGTCAGAGGATAAATTTACAGCCCAGTTTCTCCGAAGCCTCTCCACTGAGACCGCCTTCAGCAGCATCATGCCTATGATCCTGGGTTACTGGGACATCCGCGGGGTGAGCAGGGGTTCCACCAGGGCGGATGGGATGGAGTCGGGAGGGGAAATGCTGCGCAGCTGGGGACTGTTTCGCCAGAATTTGATTCTTCAGGGCTTGCTGCAGCCGAGCCCCTTCCCTTGGCTCCTCTGCATCTGGTTGGCCTGTGCTGCCGAGTTGGGGCGGTGCTGAAGGAGCTGGGGGTTAGGAGGCACCCGGGATAGAGAAAGACACCCTCTAGGGACCCTTATATCTGACCTGTGTCACGGCCTTCTCTCCCAGCTGGCTCACGCCATCCGCCTGCTCTTGGAGTACACAGGCTCAGACTATGAGGAGAAGATTTACTCGATGGGGGACGGTAATGGCATCCCAGTCGTCCTGTTGTGACTTCGGCCCAATTTACACGATTCTGATGCTAAGCAAACTATTACGTGGACCCTGTTGCTCCCCTCTGCGGCTCTCCAGTAGCTAGAGCATGGCCCTGTCCCTTTCCAAACCCTTGAGGCTGCAGCTGGCTTCCAAGGCAGGATATGAGAGCTGATTACTGGGCTCCTGTATCAGCTATTTGCATAGATTCCCCGTAGTTTTTGCCCAAACTCTTTATAAGCCTTACTCATGTAAGTTCCAGAGCCTTGTAAGTGTATTTTCCTCACAAAACTGGAATGTGAGATTTAGTAATTCAGTTTCCAGGTCCACCTGTCCAGGGTTGTGGCCTCTGACTCCTTGTAGGTCCTTCCGTGAAGGAGGATTGGACTCTCGGAAGGATTGTTTCACTTCATCTTCTTTATCACAGCTCCTGACTATGATAGAAGCCAGTGGCTGAGTGAAAAATTCAAGCTGGGCCTGGACTTCCCCAATGTAAGTGCCGGGGATGGGTGGTGCTGTGGGGGAACGTGGACGGTGTCTCTCCTCCATCTTGTTTCCCAGCTTAGAGGTTTCAGGATCAGGTGCCTTCTGCTCAGACCCTCAGCTCCCTGGTTCTCTCACTGACTTTCAGTGATGCTCTGTGTCCCAGCTCATCCAGTTCTTGTATAGTATATTATTTAGCGCCTTCTATCGGCCAGGCCCTGTGAGTACCAGATTTCATCTCTGCCTTTGCTCAAGGAAGAGGGTGCAGGGGAGCCTGGTGGCCCAAGCAACCTGCCCTGTTGTTCTTGCAGCTGCCCTACCTAATTGATGGGGCTCACAGGCTCACCCAGAGCAACGCCATCCTTCGCTACATTGCTCGCAAGCACAACCTGTGTGAGTGGGGCTGAGGGTGGGGACAGGGAAACAAGTGGCCACACACCTGGTCTTGGCTGGGGTGGGAAGCTGAGGGTGAGCCTCTGTTGTGTGGACACAGGTGGGGAGACAGAGGAGGAGAAGATTCGAGTGGACGTTTTGGAGAACCAGGCTATGGACACGCGCTTGGATTTCGCCAGAGTCTGCTACAACCCTGACTTTGTGAGTCCCTTCCACTGGGCTGGGCTAGACAGGGTCCCAGCTATACTGTTTCTTTCTTTCTTTCTTTTTTTTTTTTTTTTTTTAATTTTTGAACTCCATGGAGCTCCTTATCCAACAAGCTGGTCCCTACAGTGTGTGCCTAGTGACCCTATCATATCCCTCTGTGCATGAACTAAAAATTCTGACTAAGATCCCACCAACCTTAGGATAGAGTCCAGACTCCCCAGAGTGGAAATTCAATTCCTAGATGGAGTGTTTACCTTGTTATTCCAGCGACTCCTCCTTGGGATCTCAGGCATGAACATATTTACCCAGTAGGCTGCACAGGTCAGACTTTGTTCCCCTCCCTCCTTCCTTTTAGCTTCAAATTCTCCTCAGCTGTCCAGACTGCTCTTGTGCCCCCAACATTTCTATCACCCCCTTCCTAGAACTTTCAGTGTCTTTCCTGGGTCATTGTACTATTACATCTGCCTGAGTTCTGAGTCCTGAGCTCTGCCAGGTCTCCCAGCACTGCTGCTCTGACCCATGGGCTGTGGTTGGAGATGAGTGGTGATAGGTTCAGGGACAGTGTGGTTTTGCCCTTTGTCTTCCCATCATCCCTCACAGATGGGCAGTGGTTCCCAGTAGGAGTCTAGGGAGCACAGGTGGGTTAAATTGGAGCCTGGGCACCAACCAAGAAGCTGTGGGGGGACATGGCTGCTTGCCTGGCAGCTGGGATCAGGTACAGCCCTGGGAGGCCTGCTCTCTGCCCAGGGAGTCTGTGTCTGAGGCTCGTAACAGCTGTTTTGTGCCTTAGGAGAAGCTTAAGCCAGGTTTCTTGAAAGAGATCCCTGAAAAGATGAAGCTCTTCTCAGAGTTTCTGGGGAAGAGGACTTGGTTTGCAGGAGACAAGGTAAGGGGGTCAGCTTTGAGGGACAGGGAGTTGTCATTTTTTCCAGGTTCAGAGTTTGGTGCCCATTCCTCCTTTGCCTTCCTGCAGCTCAACTATGTGGATTTCTTGGCTTATGATGTCCTTGACGTGTACCGCATATTTGAGCCCAAGTGCCTGGATGAATTCCCAAACCTGAAAGACTTCATGAGCCGCTTTGAGGTGATTCCCATGATCCTCCTACTATTTATATCTTTTCTCTCTTCTCTTCTCCCTGATGCTTTCCTAGTCCTGGAACTAAAATGAAGAATATCTGGCATTCACTGAGGACTTGGTTTATGCCAGGAACTTTGCCTCAATTCTTACATATATTGTGTCAGATTTAATCTTTGCAACATTTGTACAAGGTAGAAGAAGTCTCACCTCCACTTTACAGATAAGGTATTAAGCTGAGAGTGTAAGTAATTTCTGAAGGTCACAGAGCCAGTACAGGCTGTGCTGGGCTCCCATTCAGAGCGCCCAGTGTCTACGGGCAGCAGTCAGTGGCTGTCCCTTCCTGTACTGAAAATAAAAGTCTCAGGTCATTTTCTTTTCTGGGTTCCACAGCTCTGAATGAAGCAGAACCTTCAGGAGTCTGTATACAGCTGGCGTTAGAGTTGTGACCCAGTAGGATTGATACTAAGTACCAAAGACACTGACATTATTTTCTCCTGATTCCCAGAGGGCTTTGTAGTAATCAGTCTCTGTTAGGGGTTGGACTGACATTTCCGAGAGTGTAGTTGGTGTTGGATTTGAGTGCATAGGTAGGTGTCTTTGTGGAGGGATTTTATCTTGGTGTCTCGTATTGTGGGGCAATTTGCTTCCCTCCTTGTCTCCCTTTCCTTCTTACTTTCCTTCACCGAAGATTCTGTCCCAGATACGGGATACTGCGCTCATTTTAAGTCACATTCACTGATCTAATTTCCCCTCTGCATGAGGCACTGTATCAGGCACAGGGGAATGCAGACGTAACACAGGCCTGGCGCCCACCCTCTGTGGCTCAGTGCAGGTGGAGAACTACAAGAATGCCGAGCTGTGTGGTGTGTGTGGTACCATCTTGGTGCTGGAGGAGCACAGCCTGACCTCACCTCACAGCTCATCAATGGTCAGCCTCAGTTAACCAACTGGAGAGCAACAAAGTCTGCTCTATGACAGATCTGGGAATTTGGGTCATTAGTCCAATAGGTTTTTTCAGCCTACGATTTGTTTCCCATTCCCACTTCCCACCACAAAATCTGCTTTCTCAGCTACTTCTCCACAGCTCTGGGTCTGGTCCAGGCTGATCAGCCTCAGGGGCTTTGCAAGAGCTGAGATGATTGCCTGGCTGGGAGGGTGGGGACAGCTGTGAGCTGCAGTGTGTGGCCTGTTGAGGCCTGAGCTGTTGGGTACACACAGTCCCATGTTCTTTGCATATTATAACTTATTGGACACTCTCAGTCTTGGGAAGATGGTGCACAGATACACCTGAGTGTCATACTGCCGTGTTGGCAGCAGCAGGACTGGGGATAGGGTAGGTTTGGGCCCAGTGAGACTGGACTCAGGTACTAGGCCAGGCAGTTGGACTCTGTCCTTTTAGTGGAATAAGTAGGCCTGCCTTTGCTGCTCCACACTCTCCTATCACCTTTCATCCAGGATTTGCTGAGTCACTGGGTGAGACCTGGTCTCTTCGGCCAGCTGCCGAGCCCCTTTGTTGAGCTAGGCGTCTCTCTGTGGGAAAATCCGTGGAAACCCCGGAAGCCTTCTTCCGAAAAAGAGAATATTTTTGCAGAATGAGCAGAACAGTTCCTCCTGGGGTGAGGTGTCAACTGGCTAAAAAACAAAACAAAACAAACACAACAACAACAAAAATCCCTCAGAATTTATGAGCAGTGAGTGTGTTTTATTTGGGGAACTTAGCAATGTCGCCCAGGAGACAGCCTGTCACATAGCTCTGAGGAACTGCTCTGAAGAGGTAGGGAAAGAGACAGCACATATGTGAATTTCTGACTGGGGCCTACAGATAGTCAACCATGCACATTGATAAAAATTACAACTAATCATAGAAAAACCAGTGTCTTGTTAATGATTTTAGTGCTTTTCTATGTATGAGAAGATGCATTAATTTGAAGTCGCTGAAATTCTTCCTTAGATATTTATCCTAATTATCTAGAGGCCCCTATATCCAAAATACAGAGTATTTCATCCTGTTTATCTCCATTCTGAATTCCACTCAGGGCACAATATTGGTGTTTGAATGCCTTGGGTTGTGACTTAATCCTTTTGTATAACCAGATAGTGAGTTAGCTTCTTTGTTCTTTTTGTTTACAGTGGTCAGGAAGGGAGTGCAGCAGAAAGAACTCAAAATGGAGAGAAATTGGTCAGGCCGCATTCTAGCCATATTACTAATGAGCTGTGTGAGCAGGCGGGAGGTCCTAAAGCTCTGTGTGCCTCAGTTTCCCTTCTGATGAATGATGACAGTATAACCTCTCTTGTCGGGGAGTCATGAAGAGATTCTAAATGTGCATTATCATCTCCAGTGGATGCACAGCACCTAGCACAGTGTAGCGTCTCCATATGTGGTCAGTCTTTTTGCAATATTGCATCAGTTACAGGAAATTGGAGGTGTTAACTTTCCTGAGCTGGGAATCTAGAAGACTTTCTTTTGCCCCAACACATGACCCCATGTGGAAGGGCTGGACTAGGGTCCCAAACTTGTGTAGAGCTCCTTGAGCCCCAGTGGGGCAGCAGACCTGAGGTCTTACCATCTTCTTCCCACCCTCAGGGCCTGAAGAAGATTTCTGCCTACATGAAGTCCAGCCGCTTCCTCCGAAGCCCTCTGTTTCTAAAGATGGCCATGTGGGGCAACAAGTAGTGCCCTGGAAGAGTAGGAGCCGGAGTGCGGAGCCAGCGCTGTGCTTGCGGCGCCAGGGCCCTGGAGAACAGCTGGACTCCCTGCACCCCCAAGACCATCTGTCTTTTTCTTTCTCCTTCTATTCACTCTAGATGCCTTATTGGCCCCCTTATGTCCCTCCCAATCCCCTTCCATCCATCCTTTAAAGTTTCAGCTCCCAACTTTTCTTCAGCAAATTCCTCCCCTCCCCCACGTTATCCCTCCTGCACTAAAGCCAACCCGTGATCCTCCCCTTCCACGGTGGTTTCTGGTATGAGAAGCCCAAGCAGACCCCAGGCCCATGGAGCCCTGCTCTCAGCTCCCGGCACTGCCCTGAGGACCAGTAGTGGCCTGTGTGCAGGGCCTGCTTCCCAGTGTAGTTCCTGCCCAGCCCTGTCTGACCCCAGTAAAGCCTTATTCATATTTTCTGTGTCTTTTTATTCCTTCCTGGCTTTCTGGACTCATGACTGACTGTGTTGGGTGTGTGTGCATGTCCATTTTTCCTTCTGTTGTCCATTTCATGGGCCCCATGGGTGGGGATGCATGTGTGGTGGGGACAGGGGACAGAGGATTATAATGTTTCCTGCTCATTTCTGTCTTTGCTTCATGTACCTCTGTTCCTTAGCATGGGGTCTCTCCAGAAGGTGGTGGTGGGGGGCTTCTATGTCTGGTTCCTTCCTTAATTCAGCATCATGTGACACCTCCTGTAGGCTTGTAGTACTCTGTGTCATGGTTCAGGGGGCTTTTGGGTGCTGGGGAAAGGGGTGAGCAGTTCACTGCTGGTGTGGGATTCTGGCGGACTACCTTCTCTCACCCCTTCCCAGAGCTTCCCCTGCTTTAGATACCCTCCCTCTGTGCTCTTATAATGTATCTCAGTGAATCCCATCCCACTGTATTATAATTGTTTTACTTGTTTTCCTTTCTAAATTGACCACAAATTCATTGAAGAGAGAATCCATGTCTTACTCGACTTCATATCCCTTGTATCTATGACACTGCCTGGTACATAATAAGTGTTTGGTGAAAGGTGGAAAATTTGAAAGAACTATTTCTAGTTTAAAGCCTGGAACACTCTACAGCCATTATAAGGTATTTGAGCTCTGGATGTAGTTAACAAAATTCAGAAAATTTAAATCTACGGGTCTGGGGCAAAGTCATTAGCTCCCTCTAACTTAAGTATTAATAAGACTGTAGCTGCCCATTAAATAACTTGACCTGAAATGGGCAGATGTAGGGTGCTGGGCCAGAGCGTAGTCAGCCTATGCAGTCAGGAGGTGGTGTGGGCATTTTAAGTTAGGGGACCAGCAAAGCAGCAGGACTCATTAGATGACCATCTGATTAGCAAGTTCCTCAAACAGCGGCTGGAATTTGGAGTTGGGCCTTCTTAAGGCCGAGTCTCGATTCTTAGTTCAAAACAGGGAGAAGCTTTGGAGAAGAGTCCTGTTGGGTATTTGTACACACAGTCACTTCTGGTAATTAAATGAAAAGGGAGTAGTGAGAATAATGTTAAAAATCTTTAAAAGAGAAAGATTAGTAAAAAAAAAATTATATATGTATAAAACTGGTAACATAAAAAAGTCCAGTAAAGCTAAAAGTTAATGAAACTGATAAATCAGTAAATATTTTTGGCTTTGTGGGCATAAGGTCTCTGATAGAATTGCTCACCCTTATCATTGTGGTGTGAAAGCAGCCATAGACATAAAGGAGTGGATGGGGCTGTCCCCTCATAGCCTCATAACCAGGTGGCCTCAGTGTCCCGACTCCTGATTTAGACCCTCAAAGTAAAAGGGGAGAGCTATATTAAAGCTTAAATTGTAGATGTGTAATGTAAAAGGTGATTCTAAAAAAAGAACAAAGTTACTCAATCCTTAATAAAAGAGGGAATCCATGGTAATGAAGACAGTTCAAAATGAAGTTTGAACACATTTGTTTAAATGGGATATTATCTTCTTATTACTATTTTTTGTTTTCTATATTTTTCATCTTGAACTTGATTCCTTTCTAAATTCTAGCAACCCTAGTTTGCCTTTCCTTACTCAAAATATTATAAGCAAGTAGAAAACTTTTGTCTAATGTACAATTTGGCAGTATCTTGTCAATGGTTATTTTTATTTTCCTATTTTTAAAGAAATATTCTTTATATCCTGGATTTCCTAAACTTACAGAGACAAAATTTACAAATAGTTAAAAACAAAAAAGCAATACTAAGAAGTAGGACACATTTTAATTCTACCTTTTGTGTTTATTTCTATACATACAGTTTTGTATACTGAGGCTTCATACAGACTTTCTGTGCTTTACTTGAGAGTTCAGAAGGTCAGCAGTGCAGCTGGAGGGAATTAGGGGATGCAGCCCAGAGTCAGACTAGAGGCAGGCCCGGGGGACTGGACTTTGGACGCAGTATGTTTTGATGCCCTGCACAGTGAGTTCTCTAAAATATGAGAACTTGTCAACATTGTACAGTCAAGAGAGAGCACATGCAAATCCCGATGTGGCAACGCTGGCACTGAATCTCAGCCGGGCAGCCACTGGCTACAGTCACAAGCTTCAGCCCACTCTCCGCTCTCCCTGGTCCCACGGCCCCATATTGCTCTTCCCAGACGTGCTGCCACGCAGTCTGGTCCTCTGCGTCTGTGGGACTGTTTGAGAGTCTGCTGGGCCAGTCCCGCTCCTCCTTCTGCACAACTGTCCTCTTCCTTCTGGTGGGGCCACCTGTGCTCTGGGCCCATCCCTGTCTCCAAAGTTCCTTGTCCTACCAGACATGGCCTCTTTCTCCTGCATTCAACGTCCCTCTCTCTCACTGCCTCTCAGAGTTTGAACACTTACAATCTGTTCTATATTTTAAAAATCTCTCCCTGTATTTCCCCGCTGATTGCTAGCACTTGTTACTTGTCTTACTCACGGTTCCTGCCAGATGACAGCATCTCAATGATTGTTTTATAAAAATAGAATGGCTGGATGCATGAATGCTCACAGAACAGAATATGTTCTAAGTAGTTTAAATGTTCTTATGCTGTTTAATGTTATTTTAAAAAAGCCATTTTCTCAGTGGGAATCTAGTCATGTATCTGTTACAACTTGAAGCTGTATAAAACTCATAATGACAGCTCCTTCATATGATGAAAATTGTAAGTATTAAGAGGGGCAGCAGGTTTGTGTGTGCGTGGCCACCGTGGCCTCCCTGTAGATAAACCAGCAAGGGCATCTGCCTGACCCTGAGCTGCATCCTGAGCCTGGACCCAGACCTGGAGCCCAGAGGCCTGACAAGGTCTGAATGTCTGGGGAACATCTGCCACAGGGCCAGAGCTCTGCTGGTCTCTGGCGACACACCCTCCCAGCTCCCCAGCTTAGCAGAAGTGCAGACCTGTGACTGTGATTTCACAGGCATTAGAGGAAGTCTGTTTACCCTCCTCAACCCCAACTTCATACTCTATTTTGGGTATTTGAAACCCGTGTTTAATACTGGGTTCATAACTTTCTACCCTAACAAAGTGTTATGTAATTTTAAACTTATTTTTTGGAAGTGTAATAACTCTGTGTTTCAACTTGTAAAATCCATTTAAAAAAATGTCCTTGTAACTGTTGTTACATATCCAGTGTTCTGTAATATCCTTTAAAGAAAGGAAGGCTACCACATGCCAACTTATGTGCTATTCCCTTAATTTTGAAATAATCTTCAGCCTTCAGAGTAGAAGGTTGGCAGGTAGGACATTGCTCTGGTGCAGGCTGTACCACAGGTCACAGATTACAGAGTGACTTCAAAGGACACCTGAGCTACCCTCTCCAACACAAAATCACACAGGGGTCAGGAGCCAGGATCAGGGCTGGAATCCAACGACTTGGGCAACCAAAGGTGTGCTGGGCCCCTCTGATTATGGTCCTGAGGGCAGTCCTCCAGGCTCATGGCTGGTCACACTGCTCTGGCCACCCTCTCCAGCAGCCGAGCCACCTGACTGCTCCGAGGACAGCTCTTCCCCCTCAGTCATATTCTCCCTGTGACCACCACACTCCCTGTCACTGTCCCAGTCAAGATGAGGTCCATGAAACTTGGCTGTCAGGGCATCTCTGAACTGTACCTGGATATCCTCTCCGCTGGGCCTGGTCTGGATTTGGATTCAGCAGTGAGGCCATACACTTACTGGATTATTTTACATTTGGTCCTTATTAACACTGGTAGGCACGTGACTGGAGGGCTGGGTCCTCCTCAGCCCCTGAAAGGAAAACACCAAGACCACATTTTCTTTCCCTGCCCCTTGTCTGAGTGTTTTTTCTTATTCCTTGATTGCCTGTCTGGAAGACTTGCTGCTGTCAGGATTATTTTTCTTCCTGTGACAGGTTTTGACTAACCTCTCGATTTGAGGGGCCCCACTCTTGGTCTTAACTTGGCAGTCAGAGCCTTCTTGAGTCCACGGGATTGAGCAGCGAGGGGGTTAAATTTGAGAGGCACTTCAGAGGCAAGGGGAGGGGGAGGAGCCTTGCTCTTGTTAAGATTCAAGCTTGTTTCCCCAAGTGCGAGTGTGCTGCCAACTCCCCCAACTTAGCTGACGTCTGCCTTGGGGCGCGAAGCAGGCAAGCCCGACCCAGGTGGCCCTCGTCCTGTAGGAGCTTGGCTCCGGAGTCGCTGCTGCTAGGAGACTGAAATAGCTCTCACCCCGCCCACCTGGGGCACCAACTGACAAGGGTAATGGTGTGACCCGAGGGCACTGGGGGCGGGGCCGAGAAGAGGGGCGGATGCTTCCGGCCCCGCCTTCACCCCCAGGTCAGAGGATAAATTTCAAGCCCAGTTCCCTGAAGTCTCTCAACTCAGTGTGTCGTAACTGGCACCATGCCTATGATTCTGGGTTACTGGGACATCCGCGGGGTAAGCGAGGGGTTCACTAGGGCAGGTGGGATGGAGGCTGCTAAGCAGGGGAATGCTGCACAGCTGAGGATCTGTTTAACCAGAAACTTTACAGGGCTTGCTGGAGCAGAACCCCATCCCTCAGCTGGACCTTCTTACTGGCTGTGTGTGAGGGGGTGAGGGGCGGACTGCTTGGGGTGGGGGTGGGGGGCTTTGGGGGGTGTGGGATGTGTACTGCAACAGAGAAAGTCAGGCAGTCAGGACTTCACACCTGACCTCTGCCTTGGCCATCTCTCCCAGCTGGGTCACGCCATCCGCCTGCTCCTGGAGTACACAGACTCAGTCTATGAGGAGAAAACTTACAGGATGGGGGACGGTAATGGCATCCTTGTGTGTTCTGACTTCTGCCCAACTCATGCTAATTTCATGCTAAGCATCCCCTGCCCTGGCTGCTGCTGTTTGGCTCTGCGGCACTCCACCAGTTGGATCAGAGGCCTGCCCCTTCCCAAACCATTTAAGGGTGCAGCTGGTCTCCAAGGCAGGACATGAGAGCTGATTATTGGCACCTATATCAGCCATTGGCATGGGTTGCCTTAGGGCTTGTCCAAACACTATGCAAGCCTTAATCATGTAGGTCCCACCTTGTAAGTGTGCTTTCCCCATAAAGCTGGAATGTGAGACTTAGAGTTCAGATTCCAGATCTACCAGTCTAGGGGACTGGCCTCTGACTCCTTAGTAGGTCTCCCCAGGAAAGAGGGTCAGACTCTGGACAGGTTTGGTTCACTGCATTTTTTTTTTAACCACAGCTCCTGACTATGACAGAAGCCAGTGGCTGAATGAAAAATTCAAGCTGGGCCTGGACTTCCCCAATGTAGGTGCTGGGGATGGGGGTGCTCTCGGGGAAAGTGGACGGTGCTACTGCTCTGTCTCCTTTCCCAGCTTAGAGGTTTCAGGATCTGGTGCCTTCTGCTCAGCCTCTCAGCTCCCTGGTTCTCTTGCTGCCTTTCAGTGATGCTCTATGTCCCAGCTCATTTAGTTATAGTACAGTATATTGTTTAGTGCCTCCCATGGGACAGGCCCTGTGAGTACCAGATTTCATCTCTGCCTTTGCTCAAGGAAGGGGGTGCAGGGGAGCCTGGTGGCCCAAGCAACCTGCCCTGTTGTTCTTGCAGCTGCCCTACCTAATTGATGGGGCTCACAGGCTCACCCAGAGCAACGCCATCCTTCGCTACATTGCTCGCAAGCACAACATGTGTGAGTGGGGCTAGGGGTTGGGGCAGGGAACAGGTGACCATGCTCCTGGGCTTGCTAGGGTGGGATGCTGAGGGTGAGCCTCTGTTGTGTGGACACAGGTGGGGAGACAGAGGAGGAGAAGATTCGTGTGGACATATTGGAGAACCAGGCTATGGATGTGCGCTTGAGTTTGGGCGAGCTCTGCTACCACCCTGACTTTGTGAGTCCCCTCCCACTGGACTGGTGGGCTGGACAGGGTTCGAAAGGGTGGACATGGTCCCATCTACACTGTTTTTTCTTTTTTGCCATTTGAACTTAGAGCTATTGATCCACCAAGCTGGTCCCTATAAAGTCCCCAGAGTGACCCTCATAACCCCCTGTGTATGAAATGAAAATTCTGACTCAGTTATAGGGTAGACTCCCCAGGGTGAAAATTCAGTTCCTAGACAGGGTGTTTACCGTGTTAGACCAGTACCTTGTCCTTGGCATCTCAGGCACACATTTGCCTAGTAGGTATTTTGGGATCAGACTTTGTTCTCCTCCCTCCTTCCTTTCAACCTCTCAAATTGTCTTCAGCTGTCCAGAAACCACTCAGGTGTCCACACCATTTTTATCACCCACTTTCTAGAACTTTCAGTGTCTTTCCTGGGTCATTGTACTATTACATCTGCCTGAGGTCTGAATCCTGAGCTCTGCCAGGTCTCCCAGCACTGCTGCTCTGACCCATGGGCAGTGTTTGGAGATGAGTGCTGTCGGGGGACATGGCTGCTCACCTGGCATATGGGGTCAGGTACAGCGCCGGGACCCCTGCTCTCTGCCCAGGAAGTCTGTGTCTGAGACTCGTAACAGCTGTTTTGTGCCTTAGGAGAAGCTTAAGCCAGGTTTCTTGAAAGAGATCCCTGAAAAGATGAAGCTCTTCTCAGAGTTTCTGGGGAAGAGGACTTGGTTTGCTGGAGACAAGGTAAGGGGGTCGGCTTTGAGGGACAGGGAGTTGTCATTTTTTCCAGGTTCAGAGTTTGGTGCCCATTCCTCCTTTGTCTTCCTGCAGCTCACCTTTGTGGATTTCTTGGCTTATGACACTCTTGACTGGCACCGCATATTTGAGCCCAAGTGCCTGGATGAATTCCCAAACCTGAAAGACTTCATGAGCCGCTTTGAGGTGATTCCCCTGATCCTCCTAATATTTGTATATTTTCGCTTCCCTCTTCTCTCTGATGCTTCTTGTCCTGGAGCTAAAATGGAGACTACCTACCATTTATTGAGGACTCGGTTTATGGCATTGTCTGTGCTCAGTACTTATGTATTATGTCCAATTCTACCTTTCTAACATTCCTCATGACAGAAGTATCAACTCCATTTTGCAGATAAGGAATAAGCTGAAAGGGTAATTTCTGAAGGTCACAGAGCCAATACAGGCTGTGCTGGGCTCCCAGTCAGAGCACCTGGTGTCTATGGGGAGCAGTCACTGATTCTCCCTTCCTGCACTGAAAGGAAAAGCTCTGGTCCTTCTACCAGTTGGTTCCACAGCTCTTGTCAGTGTGGATGAAGCAGAACCTTCAGGAGTTTGTATGTAGTTGGAATTAGTAGAGTTGAGTTGAGACACGGTAGGATGGATATTAAGTACCAGAGACACAGACAATACTTACTCCCCATCTCCAGAGGGCTCTGCAGCAATGGGATCCTGTCTGGGGTTGTACTGACATTCCCAGGACTGTAGTCGGTGCTGGGATTTGAGTATGTATGCAGGTGTCCTGTGGAAGGATTTTATCCTGACATCTCTTATGGTGGGCACTTCTTTCCCTCCCTGTCTCGCTTCCCTTCTTCCTTTCTTCTGCCTGGAAGATGGGATAGTACATTTATTTTGAGTCATGTTCACTGATCTGATCTTCTCCTCTCTGTGAGGCACTGTGTCAGGCACAGGGGGATGTAGATGTAACACAGGCCTGGCGCCCACCCTCTGGGGCTCAGTGTGGTTGGAGAACTATAGGAATACCGAGCTGTGTGGTGTGTGTGGTACCATCTTGGTGCTGGAGGAGGACAGCCTGACCTCACCTCACAGCTCATCATCGGTCACCCTCAGTCAGCCACTGGAGAACAACAAAGTCTGCTCTATGACAGATTTAGGAATTTGGGCCATTAGTCCAATAGGTTTTTTCAGCCTACAGTCTGTTTCCCCTTCCCACTTCCCACCACGAAATCTGCTTTCTCAGCTACTTCTCATCATCTCTGGATCTGGTCCAGGCTGATCAGCATTTCTGATTTTGCAAGAGCTGGCATCACTGCCTGGCTGGGAGGGTGGGGACAGCTGTGAGCTGCAGTGTGTGGTCTGTTGGGACCTGAGCTGCTGCGTACACGCAGTCCCATGTTCTTTGCATCTTATAACTTACTGGACACTTTCTGTCTTGGGAAGATGGTGCACAGATACACCTGAGTGTCATACTGCCAAGTTGGCTGCAGCAGGACTGGGGATAGGGTAGGATGCGGCCCAGTGAGTCGGCTGAGTTGTCAGGCCAGGCAAGTCAACTCTGTGCTTTAAGTGGAGTAATTAGAGCCTGGCCTGGCCTTGCTGGTTCCTATCCTCCTATCACCTTTCATCCAAGTTTTGCTGAGTCATAGGGTGAGATCTAGTCTGTTCTGCAAGCTTCTCAGGCACTTTCTGAGCCCCTTTATTGTGCTAGAGGTCATTCTGTGGCCAAAGCCTGGGAAGCCCAGAGCCACCCTCTGAAAGAGGATGTTTTTGCAGAATAAGAAAAACAAGTCTTTCTGTGGGGAGATGTCGACTGGAAAAAAACCCATACTACTCAATTGCAATTAAGTTTCCGTTTTATTTGGGGACTTCACTGAGAAATACAGCCTTGGAGACAGCCTTTTAAATAGCTCTGAGGAATGCTCTGAAGAAGCAGGGAAGGAGACAGTGGATTCTGAATTTTTTGACAGGCAAATACATATAGTTAAGCATGTATTTTGGTGAAAGATTACTGCTAATCATCAGGAAACAAATACCTGATTTAATGATTTTGGTGCTTTTCTAAAACATGAATCTGGGGTCAATGAGATTCTAAGATATCGATCCTGAGTTTCTAAGGGGCCTTTATATCCAAACCCAGAATATTTTATCCTGGTTTTCTTTATCCTGAATTCCCCTCAGGGGCACTGTCAGTGGGTGACTGCAGGGGGTTGCACTTTAACCCTTTCTATAATGGGATAATGAAGGAGACTGTTCTTTTTGTTTACAGCTTCCTGCTTTTTGGTCATAAATTTAACCAAAGTTTTGGAGGCACTTGATGACTAATTTGTCTCATGGTTATAGGAAGGCTCATTCCTCCTTAAGGAGAGGATTTCACTGGTAGGTCATTCCTGTGCTGTATCTGAATTAGGCTCTGTTAATAACCAAAAAATTCTCTGGGTCGTATGTCTTACTACGTAGTTTATAATGATCCAAGAAATCTTTTTCCCTTATTGCTTCCACCCACATCTAGAGTCGCATCATTCCAGTGAATTTAATATAGAGCTATATATGTGATTGATTGCCCCAAGAGGTTTAGCCATCATTCACTTTGTTATTGAACTGGCTGCACAGAGGGTAATGCAAGAAACAACAATCTTATAAAATAGTCAGGATATAAATAATATAGGTAGTAGTATTTTTAAGGTCATAGTTCATCAATGAGGGAGATAAAGCATAAATAGTTTGAAAACAACAAAGAGAGAACAAATGATGACAATGATTAGTATGACTGGTTGTAATGCAGATCACAGTAAGCCACCACGTCCAGAGGGAAGGGATCAGGTAGAGAGCAAAAGATAAATGTTTCATCTTTGTTTACAAAGGTATACTTTATCAACTTGTGCAAATCATAGTTGGCATGAGAGAAAAGGTTTCCTCATATCTTGGAAACAAAGATTGAAAGCCAGTAATATTTCAGGCAAACAGCCATAACATTGTAAGTCATATTTACCAATTCATTCAGTCCCATGTAATTAATTCTTGTTGACTTTGACTTTTTTGTTAGTAGTTTTATTAAGCCATCAGGTTTTCCATTAGAGTTTCATAATCTCACCCAGTTCAGTGGAATCATCTGAAACATATTTGTCAAAAAGTCCTTTTTATGAATCTTCTTGAAGATCTGTATTTCAAAAAAGCATCAGAGTAAAACAGTAACTTTCCATAAATGGCAAAAGACTTAAAATGGCATGGTTGAAGATCGGATTACAATATAATTGTCAATGAAATTTGGTTATTTCTGTGCCATACAACACCTAAGATAATAACTAGAAATATGAGTGATAACATACTAGGACATTTCAAATTTTATATAATAATAACTATCCATATAATATAACCTAAGAGGGTTTATTATAACTCACTTATCAACATTTCTCATGTAATTTAACATGCCAAAGAAGTATAATTATTTTAGTAACTCTCTTTGAGATGTTTCAGGGGTCCTCTGAAGCATTCCAAAGCTGGCTAGAGATCAAAAGAATTTCATTTAGAATTTGACTTAGGAAAGTTTGTCAAAGATATCAAAAGTTTTCAAAGCAGTTTGTCAAGTAGGATCATAGGTCCCAGTGAAACAATATGTTTTCACTTAACCAAAGAGACAATAAAAGATTTTGAAGTCAAAATACATAGTAGATCACTTAAAAGGTAAAGAAACTTTTTATACTTCGTTCCCAAAAGCAGATCAATATTTCAAGAAAACTTTGTTCTCTTAACAGAGAGAAAATTAAATTCTAGTTTTGCTCCACCTCACATTTAATGTTGAAATTTACTTGCTGAATTACATTCATTCTAATCTTAGCCAGTACAGACCACACGTAGAATTACTTTCAAAAGTTTCCTTTTTTCTCACAAACCTTTTACAGCTTTCTATATTCATATTACTTTGTCCCTTATTTTCCTTTCCATTTAGAAATACCCAGCTCTGGAACAAAAGCATGATCTTTTTCCGTAACAAAATATGCTTTCATTTTTTTAAACTGAAGTATAGTTGATTTACATTTCAGGTGTGCAGCGTTCTGATTCAGTTATGCATACATATATATACACATATATATTCTTTTTCTGATTTTTTCCATTATAGTTTATTAGACAATATTGAATATAGTTCCCTGTGCTATGTAGTAGGTCCTTGTTCTTTAGTTGTTTTCTGTATAGTAATGTGTATCTGTTAATCTCAAATTCCTAATTTATCCCCCCTCTGCCCTTTCTCCTTTGGTAACCAGTTGTTTTCTATGTCTGAGTCTATTTCTATTTTGTAAATAAGTTCATTTGTATCATTTTTTTAGATTCCACATATGTGATGTCATATGATATTTGTCTCTCCCTGTCTGACTTACCTCACTTTGTATGAAAATCTCCAAATCATCCATGTTGCTGCAAATGACGTTATCTCATTTTTTTTTATGACTGAGTAATATATAAACATCTTCATCCATTCATCTGTAGATGTACCCTTAAGTTGCTTCCATGTCTTGGCTATTGTAAATAGTGCTGCTGTGAACACTGGGGTGCATGTATCTTTTCAAATTAGAGTTTTTGTCTTTTGTGGATATATATCACAGCAGTGGAATTGACAGATCATATGGTAAGTCTATTTTTAGATTTTTAAGGAACCTTCATACTGTTCTCCATAGTGACTGCACCATTTACAGTCCGACCAAAAGTGTAGGTGGTTTCCCTTTTATCCACACCCTCTCCGCATTTATTATTTGTAGATTTTTTGACGATGCCCATTCTGACTGGTTTGAAGTGATACCTCATTGTAGTTTTTAATCTGCATTTCTCTAATAATTAGTGATGTTGAGTATCTTTTCATGTGCTTGTTGGCCATCTGTATGTCTTCTTTAGAGAAATATCTATTTTCTGCCTATTTTTTGATTGGGTTGTTTGTATTTTGATTTTGAGCTATATGAGCCATTTGTATATTCTGGAAATTAATCCCTTGTCAGTCGCATTGTTTGCAATTATTTTCTCCCATTTTGTAGGTTGTCTTTTAATTTTGTTTATGATTTCCTTTGTTGTGCAAAAGGTTTTAAGTTCAGTTAGGTCCCGTTTGTTTATGTTAGCTTTTGTTTCCATTACTCTAGTGGAAGAGCTAGAAAAATATGGCTGCAACTTATGTCAAAGAATATTCTGCCTGTGTTTTCCTCTAGTTTTATAGTATCCAGACTTTATATTTAGGTCTTTAATACATTTTGAGTTTATTTTTGTACATAATGTTAGAGAATGTGCTAATATTCTTTTACATGCAGCTGTCCAGTTTTCCTAGCACCACTTATTGAAGAGACTGTCTTTTCTCCATTGCATGTTATTGCCTCTTTTGTTGTAGATTAATTGGCCATTAGTATGTGGGTTTATTTCGCTTTCTACCCTGTTCTATTGAAATAT
Organism: Camelus dromedarius; assembly: GCF_036321535.1. Taxonomy (NCBI): domain Eukaryota; kingdom Metazoa; phylum Chordata; class Mammalia; order Artiodactyla; family Camelidae; genus Camelus; species Camelus dromedarius. Next base: position 14,721,717 of record NC_087444.1, read on the forward strand.
GTGTCTGTGTTTGTGCCAGTACTATACTGTTATGATTACCATAGCTTTGTAGTATAGTCTGAAGATAGGGAACCTGGTTCCTCCGGCACCATTCTTTCTCAAGATTGTTTTGGCTATTTGGGGCCTTTTGTGTTTCCATACAAATTTTAACATTTCTTGTTCCAGCTCTGTGAAAAGTGTCATTGGTAATTTGATAGGATTGCAGTGAATCTATAGATTGCTTTGGGTAGTATGGCCACCTTAACAATATTGATTCTTCCAGTCCAAGAATACAGTATACCTTTCTACTTGTTTGTGTCATCTTCAGTTTCTTTCAAAAGTGTCTTATAGTTTTTGGAGTATAAGTCTTTTCCCTCCTTGGGTAGGTTTATTCCTACGTATCTTATTTTTTATGGTAAATGGGATCGTTTCCTTAATTTCTCTTTCTGTTATTTCATTTTTAGTGTATTGAAATGCAACAGGTTTCTGTATATTAATTTTGTATCCTACAAATTCACTAAATTTATTGATGAGCTCTAGTAGTTCTCTGGTGGTGTCTTTAGGATTTCCTGTGTATCTGCCAACAGTGACAGTTTTATCTCTTCCTTTCCAATTTGTATTCCTTTTATTTCTTTTTCTTCTCTGATTGCTGTGGGTAGGACTTCCAAAACTATGTTGAATAAAAATGATGAGGCTGAGCATCCTTGTCTTGTTCCTGATCTTAGTAGGAAGGTTTTCAGCTTTTCACCATTGAGTATGATGTTTTCTGTGGGTCTGTCAAATATGGCCTTTATTATGTTGATGTATGTTCCATCTATGCCCACTTTCTGGAGAGCTTTTATCATAAATGGGTATTGAATTTTATCAAAAGCTTTTTCTGCATCTATTGAGATGATCACATGGTTTTTATTCTTCAGTTTGTTAATGTGATGTGTCACATTGATTGATTTGCAGATATTGAAAAATCCTTGCATCTCTGGGATAAATCCCACTTGATCATGAGGTATGATCCTTTTAATGCACTGCTGGAGTCGATTTGCTAGTATTTTGTTGAGGACTTTTGTGTCTATGTTCATAAGTGATACTGGCCTGTAATTTTCTTTTTTTTTTTTTGGTATCTTTGTCTGGTTTTGGTATCAGGGTTATGATGGCCTCATAGAATGAGTCTGGAAATGTTCCTTCCTCTGCAATTTTTTGGGATAGTTTCAGAGGGATAGGTGTTAACTCTTCTCTAAATGTTCGGTAGAATTCTCCTGTGAAGACCTCTGTCCTGGACTTTTGTTTGTTGGGAGTTTTTAAATGACTGATTCAATTTCAGCACTGGTAATTGATCTGTTCATATTGTCTATTTCTTCTTGGTTCGGTCCTGGCAGATTGTACCTTTAGGAGAAATTATCCATTTCTTCTAGGTTGTTCTTTTCGTTGGTGTGTAGTTGCTCATAGTAGCCTCTTATGATCCCTTGTATTTCTGTGGTGTTGGCTGCAACTTCTTTTTCATTTATGATTTTATTAATTTGGGCCCTCTCCCTTTTTTTTCTTGATGAGTCCGACTAAAGGTTTATCAATTTTGTTTATCTTTTCAAAGAACCAGCTTTTAGTTTCATTGATCTTTTCTATTGTTTTTTTTTAGTCTCTATTTCATTTATTCCTGCTCTAATCTTTATGATTTCTTTTCTTCTACTAACTTTGGGGTTTATTTGTTCTTTCTCTAGCTGCTTTAGGTGTAAGGTTAGGTTGTTTACTTGAGATGTTTCTAGTTTCCTGAGGTAGGCTTGTATCACTATAAATTTCCCTCTGAGAACTGCTTTTGCTGCATCCCAGAGATTGTATATCATTGTTTTCATTTTCATTTGTCTCAAAGTATTTTTTTGATTTCCTCTTTGATTTCTTCAGTGATCCATTGGTTGTTTAGTAGCATACTGTTTATCCTCCACGTGTTTGCAGTTTTTGCAGTTTTCTTCTTGTAGTTGATTTCTAACCTTATAGTATTGTGGTCGGAAAAGATGCTTGGTACAATTTCAATTTTCTTAAATTTGCTGAGGCTAGCTTTGTGGGCCAGCATGTGGTCGATTCTGGAGAATGTTCCATGTGTATTTGAGAAGAACGTGTATTCTGTTGCTTTCAGATGGAATGCTCTATAGATATCAATTAAGTCCCTCTGGTCTAATGTGCTATTTAGGGCCTGTATTTCCTTATTGATTTTCTGTCTGGATGATCTGCCCAATGATGTAAGTGGGGTGTTACCGTGTTATTGTTGATTTCTCCTTTTATGTCTGTTAAAAATTGCCTTATATATTGAGGTGCTCCTATGTTGGGTACATATATATTTACAATTGTTATATCCTTTTCCTGGACTGATCCCTTAAGCATTATGTAGTGTCCTTCTTTGTCTCTTGTAACAGTCTTTATTTTAAGATCTATTTTGTCTGATATAAGTATTGCTATGCCAGCTTTTTTTTTTTTTTTTTTTTTTTTGGTTTCTGTTTGCATGGAATATCTTTTTTCATTCCCTTACTTTCAGCCTGCATGTGTCTCTAGCTCTGCACTCCACCATTCCCACAGGTTTCTCAGTTGCCTGAGAAGGTCATACTTGACCAGGTGGAGCTATGTTCCTTACCATATGAGAGCTCTTAGCTCCAAAGATATCTATACTTTTATTCCAACAAACTCTGTTAAAGTAGTTAATTCAAGGAAATATGCCAACAGCCATTTCCTAATCAACCACTCCCAACCTTCCCAGTGTCTTCAACTGGGCAAAAATTTCTCAGTTTCTCTCAGATGGGCACTTTCTCAGTATCTCTCAGCTGAGTCAGGTACAATTTTTATCCACCATTGAAGAAAAACTCAGCATCATCAACCAAGATGGGAGAATTAAGATCGGGAGAGACTCACCCAAATTTGTCAGACTTGCTGAAGAAGTGAATGAGCACAAGGGGCCTTGCTCGCATCAAGGCTCCACATCCTTGTAACGTTCAGGTGAGGAAGAGAAGAAGAGAAGTCTGCTCTGTGTCCCCTCCTGGTTGCCAAAGCTGCCAACTGGAAAAAAACCCCACACAATGTCAGAGGAGTGAGTTTCAGTTTTATCTGGGGACCTTACTTGAGACTATACCTCAGGAGACAGCCTCTCAGAGAGCTCTGAGGAACTGCTCTGAAGAGGTAAGGGTGGAGATCTGTGAAAAAGGAGTAGTCAAGTAAATGTCTTGGTAAAAGATTGCTAGTCATCAAAAAAGAGATGTCTCAAGTTAATGATTTTAGTGCTTTTCTATGTATGGAGAGATGCACGAATCTGGGGTCACTGGAATTCTTCCTTAGATACGTATCTTAACTGTCTAGGGGCCCTGCATCCAAAACATAGAATGCTTCATCTTGGTGTTTTTTTCCCATCCTGAATTCCCCTCAGGGCACAATGTTTGTGGGCAACTGCCCTGGGTTGTCACTGAACCCTCTGTATAACTGGACGATGACTGAGCCTCTCTGTTCTTTTTGCTGACAGCTGTCAGGAAGGGAGTGCAGCTGAAAGAGCTGAAGATGGAGAGAGAGAGCCAGGCCGCATTCTAGCCGTATTACTTATGAGCAGTGTGAGCAGGAGGGAGGTGCTTAACCTCTGTGTGCCTGTTTCCCTTCTGATGAATGGTGACAGTACTACCTCTCTTGTCGGGTAGTCAAGTAGAGATTCTAAACCTACATCATAGTCTTGAGTGAATACACAGCAACAAGCCGTGTGTAGGTTCTCCATATGTGTTCAGTCTTATTAAGCTATCACATGACTTACAGAAAATTAGAAGAGTTGACTTTCCAGAGCTGGGGAACCCTAGAAGACTGTCTTCTGTTCGACACTTGGCCCCACGTGGAAGGGTTGGACTAGGGTCTCAAATTGGGTAGAGCTCCTTGAGCCCCAGTGGGGCAGCAGACCTGAGGTCTGGCCTTCCTTTTCCCTCCCTTAGGGGCTGAAGAAGATCTCTGCCTACATGAAGTCCAGCTGCTTCCTCCCAAGCCCTATGTTTCTAAAGACTGCTGTGTGGGGCAACAAGTAGTGCCCTGGAAGAGCAGGAGCTGGAGTGCGGAGCCAGTGTTGTGTGTGCGGAGCCAGCGTTGTGTTTGCGGTGCCAGTGCCCTGGAGAACAGCTGGACTCCCTGCATCCCCGGCACCAGGTGTCTTTTTCTTTCTCCTTCTATTCACTCTAGATGCCTTATTGGCCCCCTTATGTCCCTCCCAATCCCCTTCCATCCATCCTTTAAAGTTTCAGCTCCCAACTTTTCTTCAGCAAATTCCTCCCCTCCCCCACGTTATCCCTCCTGCACTAAAGCCAACCCGTGATCCTCCCCTTCCACGGTGGTTTCTGGTATGAGAAGCCCAAGCAGACCCCAGGCCCATGGAGCCCTGCTCTCAGCTCCCGGCACTGCCCTGAGGACCAGTAGTGGCCTGTGTGCAGGGCCTGCTTCCCAGTGTAGTTCCTGCCCAGCCCTGTCTGACCCCAGTAAAGCCTTATTCATATTTTCTGTGTCTTTTTATTCCTTCCTGGCTTTCTGGACTCATGACTGACTGTGTTGGGTGTGTGTGCATGTCCATTTTTCCTTCTGTTGTCCATTTCATGGGCCCCATGGGTGGGGATGCATGTGTGGTGGGGACAGGGGACAGAGGATTATAATGTTTCCTGCTCATTTCTGTCTTTGCTTCATGTACCTCTGTTCCTTAGCATGGGGTCTCTCCAGAAGGTTGGGTGAGGGGGCTTCTATGTCTGGTTCCTTCCTTAATTCAGCATCATGTGACACCTCCTGTAGGCTTGTAGTACTCTGTGTCATGGTTCCGGGGGCTTTTGGGTGCTGGCGAAAGGGGTGAGCAAGGAGTTCTCTGCTAGTGTGGGCTCCTGGTGGACTACAGCCATTATATGAAGTGCTCTGGATATAGTTATCTCAGCCATTGGAGATACAGAACAAGGTTCAGAAGACTTAAGTCTACAGCTATGGGGGAAAGCCATTAGCTCCCTCTAACTTAAGCATTTAGTAGGCTGTAGCAGGCCACTGGATAACTTGATCTGAAATGGGCGGGCCTAGTCTGCTGGGCCAAAGTGTAGCCTGGCTGCACACTCTATCTGTAATTTTATATTAGAATACCTGCAAATTGTAGCACTCTTCAGAATGCCATCTGATTAGCAGGTCACTTAAATAGTGGCCGGATAGTGGTGTTGAGCCTCCTTAAGGCACGGCCTTGAGTCTTAAAACAGGGAGAAACTTTAGAGAAGAGTCCTTTTGGGCATTTGTCCAGATGGCCATTTCTTGCAGTTACTAAATAAAAAGGGAACAGTAGGAATAATGTTAAAGGTCTTTACAAAATAAATGATTATTTTAAAAAGATAAAATTGGTAAGATGAAATCCTTAGGGGAGCAGCCAAGCTGGCAGAGTACAAAGACCCTGAGCTCAGCCCCTCTCACAAGCACACAAAATCACATCCATCTGCAGCAAAACCATTGATGAAAAAGACTGGAACCTACCATAGAAGATCTTCTACAACTAAAGACATAAAGAAGGAACCACAGAGGGAGGACGGAGAAGATGGCAGAGTAGAAGGACGCTCGTAGGTCACCCTCTCCCACAAATACACCAAGACCCACATCTACAGACCCACTCAGCCAACCAGAGCACCTGAGGAACTCTGACAGAACATCGCCCTCTTCAAAAGATAAAGACGCCAAAAATCTGGTAGGAGAAAAGGAAAAAAGAAAGAATAAAAGGCAAAGCAGCGCTGGATGGGTCCCGCGGGGAGGGAGCGGCAAAGGAGGACTGGCGCTCGCTCGCTGGGTCTCCCCTCTCCAACTGAGAGGCCAGCGGGACGGAGGGGGAGCCTCCGAGGCTCGGATCTGTACAGAGCAGCCCCTGACTAACAGAAGTTAAACGGGCACAGAGCATCCCCCCAACACCCAGCCTGAGATGCAGGCCGGCAGCGGCGGGCAGGGCCAGGCTGCACAAGCCGGGCGGAGGGCGGAAGTGGCTGCACGGAGGCAGCCCCGGGGGAACGCAAGGGGCTGCGCGCCGTGGCTGTGGGTGCACAGGGCAGAACAACCTGGGCCCTCCATAAAACAGCAAAGTTGATGTGCTCTCGGCGGAAGGGTGCACACCCCCATCTCTGAAAACCCGCGGAAAGTTTTCGGGGGAAGAGAGGCGGGGCTCAGGCACAGCCGCCATATCCTTCGCGCTGAGCACTCGGGCGGGGGCGGGGGCGAAACCTGCATCCACACCGAAGGGCTTAGCAGCCTCAAAGGCCAGACTGAGACTGGCCTGCAGCCCGGGGCAGATAGGATCCTTCCATCCTGGTCCCTCAGAGAACTTGCTCCACAAAGACAAACAAGGAGCTGGGTTTTGGCTCGGAGCAGGGACAGGGCTGTCCCTCGGTCTTCCCCGAGCCCACCCGCGGAGCGCCGACCAGGGCGGAGCGCGCAGCCGCACAGAGCAGCGGAGCTACCGGCGGCGCAGGTAGAGCGAGAGCAGCCCCCCGCCTTTTGGGCAGGAACACAGCCCCTGACCAAGATGCTGGGAGGGGGCACGACCCGCCCTCCTACCCGGCCAGTCTGCAACATCTGACTGCGGCATCCGGAGGGGCAGCGACCTGCCCGCCCACAGCAGAGAGCTGCACCTGACCCAGTGTTAGGAGGAGGCGCGATCTGCTTGCCGACAGGTGCTGGGAGCAGCACAGAAGAGGGCGCCAACAGAGGGCCTCTGAATACAGCAAGCTGAGCTTCCAAAACAGAACGAAGACAGATAGACTTCACATTAAAAGCACACAGACTCCAGGAGAACACAGACAAACCGCCCCCCCCCCTTTTTAAAAAAATGTTTTTACCTGTTCTATTTTCTATTACTCTCTTAATCTTTACTTCTTAATTCATTTCTATTTCTCTTGGGTTTTGATGTCCTGCTATTGATTAGACACAGGTTTCAAATATATCTATTCATCTCCCCCCCTTTTTTGGTAAAGGTTTTAAAAGGACGTCTCAACCCGATTAATACTCTGCTTCAACTCACTCTTCTATTAGTCATTATACACTGTTTTCAAACCCTCTTTCTCCCTTCTTTTAAAATTCTTTCTCTCTCTCTCTTATTTTTTTTCTTTTTTTCCTAAGTTTTATTCCTAAATAGGCATCAGATAGATAAAATCCTTAAGGACCAAAATAAACAACTGATACTCCATAAACCACAGTGCCAAAGAGGTATGAGCAAGATGAAGAAGCAGAAAAACCTTTCCCAATTAAAAGAACAAGAGAAATCCCCTGAAAGAAAGATCAACAAAATAGACATCGATAGCCTACTAGATCAAGATTTCAAAAAAGGAGTGATCGAATTGCTGAAGGAATTAAAAGAGATAGTGTTTAGAGATATAAGATATGTCAAAAATGAAATTGAAGCTATAAAGAAGAGCCAAGTAGAATGGGTAAACTCATTGACAGAGATGATGAATGATCTAATAGCTGTGCAAAGCCAACTAGATATTGCAGAGGAACGAATTAGTGATCTAGAAGACAGGGCAATAGAAAGTACCCATTCAGAAGAACTACAAGAGAAGCAAATAAAAAATAATGAAAATAGCATAAGGGACCTATGGGATAATATAAAGCGTCCCAATCTTCGCATAATAGGGGTCCCAGAAGGAGAAGAAAGATCAAAGAGGATTGAAAAGGTTTTTGAAGAAATCATGACTGAAAACTTCCCAAACTTAAAGAAGGAATCAGATATCCAAGTACAGGAAGCTCAGAGGGTCCCAAATAGGAAGAACCCAAATAGACCCACACCAAGACATACCATAATCAAGATGGCCAGAGTCAAGGATAAAGAAATGATTCTAAAGGCAGCAAGAGAAAGGCAAAGAGTAAGTTACAAGGGAACCCCCATAAGGCTCTCAGCTGATTTCTCTACACAAACACTACAGGCCAGAAGGGAGTGGCAAGATACATTCAAAGCCCTGAATGAAAAAAAGATGCAGCCTAGGATCCTTTATCCAGCAAGGCCATCCTTGAGGATAGAAGGGGAAATAAAGAGTTTCACAGACAAAAAAACCTGCAGGAGTTTAGCAACACTAAACCCATGCTAAAAGAAATATTGAAAGGGCTATTCTAAATAGAAAAGCAGCAGGATGCTACAGAAATGAGAAACACACAACTGGAAAGGTGATAACTCATGAATTACAAATAAAGTAAACATGAAATTATAAAAGAAGACATACAAATCACTGAGAGTGGGAGAGGGAGGCAGGGAAATATAGAATTTTTTTTCTTTCTTTTTAAAAAATTTTTTAACAGTAGGATGGGTTTGAGATCATGTTACTATCAGTTTAATAAAAACAGTTATAGCAATGGGTTGATAGATTTACAAAAAAGGGTAACCACAAGCCAAAAATTTACAAAGGAGTCACAAAAGTTAAATAAAATCCATGATAATACAAAGGAAAATTACCAAACCACAAAAGGAAGAAGAAAGGAACAAAGAGGATATACCAATTCAACTGCAAAGATAAGTTCAAAATGGCAATAAACACACATCTATCATTAATTACTGTAAATGTTAATGGACTAAATGCTCCAGTCAAAAGACATAGAGTGGCAGACTGGATAATAAAGCAAGAACCTTCAATATGCTGCATACAAGAGACCCACTTTAGGGAGAAGGACACATATAGATTGAGAGTGAAAGGATGGAAAAGGATATTCCATGCAAATGGAAAAGCCAAAAAAGCAGGTGTTGCAGTACTGATTTCAGACAAAATAGACTTTAAAACAAAGGCCATAAAGAAAGATAAAGAAGGACATTTTATAATGATTAAAGGAGTGATACAAGATGAGGATATTACACTCGTTAATATATATGCACCCAATATAGGAGCACCTAAGTACATACAAGAATTACTAACAGAGATAAAGGGGGATATTGATGGGAATACAATCATAGTTGGAGATTTTAACACTGCATTAACATCACTAGACAGATCTTCCAGACAGAAAATAAACAAGGCAACAGAGAAATTAAATACTACAATAGAAAAACTAGATTTGGTGGATATTTTCAGAGCATTACACCCCCCCAAAATAGGATATACATTCTTTTCAAGTGCACATGGAACATTTTCCAGGATTGATCATGTACTTGGGCACAAAAGAAACCTCAACAATTTTAAGAAGATAGAAATTATCTCAAGCATCTTTACTGACCACAATGCCATGAAACTGGAAATCAACAACAGAGAAACAAAGGAGAAAAAAAGGAAAGCATGGAGATTAAACAATATGTTATTGAAAAAACAATGGATCAATGAGGAAATCAAAGCTGAAATTAAAAAATACCTTGAGACAAATGATAATGAAAGCACAACCACTCAAGACCTATGGGACACAGCAAAGGCAGTGCTAAGAGGGAAGTTTATAGCGATACAGGCCTTCCTCAAAAAAGAAGAACAATCTCAAATAAATAATTTAACCCACCACCTGAATGAATTAGAAAAAGAAGAACAAAAAGCAGCAGAAGGAAGGAAATAATAAAGATCAGAGAGGAATTAAATACAATAGAGATTAACAAGACCATAGAAAAAATCAACCAAACCAAAAGCTAGTTTTTTGAAAAAGTAAATAAAATCGACAAACCTCTGGCCAAACTCACAAAGAAGAAAAAAGAGAGAGCACAAGTTAGCAAAATAAGAAAGGAAAATGGAGAAATTACAACAAACAAAATAGAAATACAGAATATCATACGAGAATATTATGAAAAACTATATGGAACCAAACTGGATAACCTAGAGGAGATGGACAAGTTTCTGGAAACATACTGTCCACCAAAACTGAATCAAGAAGAATCTGAACGCTTGAACAATCCGATCACTAGAAAGGAAATAGAAATAGCAATTAAAAACCTCCCTACAAATAAAAGTCCAGGACTGGACGGCTTCACCGGGGAATTCTACCAAACATACAAAGAAGAACTCATACCAGTCCTTCTCAAACTCTTCCAGACGATTGAAAAGGAGAGAATACTCCCAAACTCATTCTATGAAGCCACCATCACCCTGATACCAAAACCAGACAAAGACACTACAAAAAAAGAGAATTATAGGCCAATATCACTGATGAACATAGACGCCAAAATCCTCACCAAATTTTAGCAAATAGAATCCAACAACACATAAAAAAGATTATACATCATGACCAAGTGGGGTTCATCCCAGGGACACAAGGCTGGTTCAACATATGCAAATCAATCAGTGTAATACATCACATCAACAAGAGAAAGGACAAAAACCACATGATCATCTCAATCGATGCAGAAAAAGCATTTGATAAAATTCAACACCCATTTATGATAAAAACTCTCACCAAAGTGGGTATAGAGGGAACATATCTCAACATAATAAAAGCTATATATGACAAACCTACAGCCAGCATAGTACTCAACGGTGAAAAACTCAAAAGCTTCCCACTAAAATCTGGGACAAGACAAGGATGCCCACTATCACCACTCCTATTCAACATAGTCCTGGAAGTCCTAGCCACAGCAGTCAGGCAAGAGAAAGAAATAAAAGGGATCCAAATTGGAAAAGAAGAGGTAAAAGTGTCATTATATGCTGATGACATGTTAGTATATATAGAAAACCCTAAAAGGTCCACACAAAAGCTACTAGAGCTGATTGAAGAATTCAGCAAGGTAGCAGGTTACAAAATTAACGTTCAAAAATCAGTTGCATTTCTTTACACTAACGATAAATCAACAGAAGAAGAAAGTAAAGAAACAATCCCCTTTAAAATAGCACCCAAAGTAATAAAATATCTGGGAATAAATCTAACCAAGGAGGTGAAAGAATTATACACAGAAAACTATAAACCATTGATGAAGGAAATTAAAGAAGACTTTAAAAAATGGAAAGATATCCCATGCTCTTGGATTGGAAGAATCAATATTGTTAAAATGGTAACACTGCCCAAGGCAATCTACAGATTTAATGCAATCCCTATCCAACTACCCAGGACATATTTCACAGAACTAGAAAAAATCATAATAAAATTCATATGGAACCATCAAAGACCTAGAATTGCCAAAGCATTACTGAAGAGAAAGAAAGAGGCTGGAGGAATAACTCTCCCAGACTTCAGACAATACTATAGAGCTACAGTCATCAAGACAGCATGGTATTGGTACCAAAACAGACATATAGACCAATGGAACAGAATAGAGAGCCCAGAAATGAACCCACAAACTTTTGGTCAACTCATCTTCGACAAAGGAGGCAAGAATATACAATGGAATAAAGACAGTCTCTTCAGCAAATGGTGTTGGGAAAACTGGACAGCAGCATGTAAAACAATGAAGCTAGAACACTCCACAAATATATATATTTGTATATAACCATATACAAAAATCAACTCAAAATGGATTAAAGATTTAAACATAAGAGAAGATACAATAAACCTCCTAGAGGAAAACATAGGCAAAACATTATCTGACATACATCTCAAAAATTTTCTCCTAGAAGAAATAAAAGCAAGAATAAAAAAAAGGGACCTAATGAAACTTACAAGCTTCTGCACAGCAAAGGAAACCAGAAATAAAACAAGAAGAAAACCTACGGAATGGGAGAAAATTTTTGCAAGTGAAACCGACAAAGGCTTGATCTCCAGAATATATAAGCAGCTCATACGACTCAATAAGAAAAAAATAAACAACCCAATCCACAAATGGGCAGAAGACCTAAACAAGCAATTCTCCAAGGAAGACATACAAATGATCAAAAAGCACATGAAAAAATGCTCAATATCACTAATTATCAGAGAAATGCAAATCAAAACTACAATGAGGTATCACCTCACACCAGTCAGAATGGCTGTCATTCAAAAATCCACAAATGACAAATGCTGGAGAGGCTGTGGAGAAAGGGGAACCCTCCTACACTGCTGGTGGGAATGCAGTTTGGTGCAGCCACTATGGAAAACAGTGTGGAGATTCCTCAAAAGACTAGGAATAGACTTACCATATGACCCAGGAATCCCACTCCTGGGCTTGTATCCAGAAGGAAATCTACTTCAGGATGACACCTGCACCCCAGTGTTCATAGCAGCACTATTTACAATAGCCAAAACATGGAAACAGCCTAAATGTCCATCAACAGATGACTGGATAAAGAAGATGTGGTATATTTATACAATGGAATACTACTCAGCCATAAAAACCGACAACATAATGCCATTAGCAGCAACATGGATGCTCCTGGAGAATGTCATTCTAAGTGAAGTAAGCCAGAAAGAGAAAGAAAAATACCATATGAGATCGCTCATATGTGGAACCTAAAAAACAAAAACAAAAACAAACAAAAAACAAAGCGTAAATAAAGGACAGAAATAGACTCACAGACAGAGAATACAGACTTGTGGTTACCAGGGGGGTGGAGGGTGGGAAGGGATAGACTGGGATTTCAAAATTGTAGAATACACTACACTGCATAGCACAAGGAAATATACACAAAATGTTATGATAACTCACAGAGAAAAAAATGTGACAATGAGTGTGTATATGTCCATGAATAACTGAAAAATTGTGCTGAACACTGGAATTTGACACAACATTGTAAAATGATTATAAATCAATAAAAAATGTAAAAAAAAAAAAAAAAGAAGGAACCACAGTGAGATGGATAGGAGGGCAGACTTGCAATATAATGAAATCCTATAACCTCCTGGTGTGTGACCACAAACTGAAGAGTTACTATACTGCAGACATTCTCCCACAGGAGTGAGAGTTCTGAGCCCCACGTCAGGTGCCCCAGCCTGGGGTCTGGCACCAAGAACATGAGCCCCCAGAGCATCTGGCTTTGAAGGCCAGTGGGGTTTAATTGCAGCAGCCCCACAAGACTGGGGGAAATAGAGATTTCACTCTTAAAGGGCGTACACAAAATCTCATGCACACCCGGAACCAGGGGAAAAACAGTAATATGATAAGATCCTTGGCCATACCTACCTGCTGGTCTTGGTGAGCCACCTGGAGACTGGGGAGTGGCTGTGGCTCCCTCTGGGGACATAGACAGTAGTGACAGACCTATTTGGAAACATTCAACTGAATTAACACTTCTGCTGGTGGCTGCCATTGTGGCTTATTAGTGCCAAGATCTGGCCCCACCCAACAGCCTGTAGGTACCAGTGCTGAGATGCCTCAGGTCAAATAACTAACTTGGTGGGTCACAGCCCCACCCATCAGCAGACAGCTGCCTAAAGACTTCTTGAACCCATAGCCACTTCTAGACATGCCCATAAATACAGCTCTGCCCTCCAGAGGGCCAAGTTCCAGCCCCACCCAGTGGGCAGGTACTGACCCTTCCTACCAGGAAGTCTCCGTTAACCTCACCCGCCAGGGGACAGACACTAAAAGGAAGAAAACTGATCCTGCAGCCTGCACACCAAGTCCACCAAGAGCAGGACAATCCCTACCCTGGGGCCAGCTGAGCCCTGGTCCTGCCCAGCAGGACCAGCAGGCCAATGCAACCTTCAGGGCACCCCAGACCCCAAACCCAACCGTGTCAATTAACAAAATGGCAATAAGTACATACATGTCAATAATTGTCTTAAATGTAAATGGACTCAATGCTCCAACCAAAAGACACAGAATAGCTGAATGGGTACAAACACAAGACCTGTATATATTTTGCCTTCAAGAGTCTCACTTCAATCTAGAGACACATACAGACTGAAAGTGAGGGGATGGAAAAATTTATTCCATGCAAATGGAAATTAAAAGGAAGCTGGAGTAGCAATACTTATATCAGACAAAGAAGACTTTTAAAATAAAGACTGTTAGAAGAGACAAAGAAGGACACAACATAATAATCAAGGGATCAATCCAAGGAGAAGCTATAACAATTGTAAATATTTATGTACCCAACATAGGAGTGCCTCAATATATAAGGCAAATATTAACAGAAATAAAGGGAGAAACAATTACAGTATGGGACTTTAACACCCAACTTACATCAATGGACAGATCATCCAGATAGAGACTCAATAAGGAAACACAGGCTTTAAGTAACATATTACTAAATGGATTTAATTGACAAATATAGAGCATTCTATCCCAAAGCAGCAGAATACACATTCTTCTCCAGTGCACAGGGAACATTCTCCAGGATAGATTACATTAGGCCACAAAACAGGCCCTGGTAAACAACAGGAGGGAGAAAGAAGAATGAGGATTGCTCTTTCCCTCTTACAGAAACTTCCTGTAAGTAACATATAACACTTCTATTTATATTTCATTGCTAGAACGGAAATTGTTTTTGAAATGACATCTTTTGACTGGGAAGTAACATGCCTAGCAGAAGTGGAGATTCTGTGATAACAGGGGAGATGGATATTGAGAGTCAACTCTTCTACTTTGGGGAGGTGGGGCTCATAATGTGAGAAATTCCTCATGTATAAGAAGGCTATTTAAAAAGATGCAGAGGATACGTAAATCAACCATACTTCAAGTAAAAAAAATTGTTTTTAAATTTATGTCACAGAAAAAAAAATGAATACCGAAACTGTTTAAAAAAAAAGATGCAGAGTATAGATGTATAACAGATACATACTCTTTTCCATGTGTGCATTTCCAAACAGTCATCACTACAGCCGCCACCACAAGAAGCTCCTGCCTAACATAATGCAACTATCCCTGTACAAACAAAAACACATCTACCTTCTTTCTTCCAAAACAGGAACAACCCAAAGTGTCATCAACTACTGCATCTAGTTCCAAGTTTGGCATCTCTGGGTAACATTCAGATTAATATTTTGAAAATGACAGACAAAAAGCATAACGTCAGGGACTCCCAATTTACCCTACGTGAAATAGTAAGGGAATGGGAGGTGGAAAAGGGGGAAAATTAGGTGAGCTCTAAAATGTAATAGAAAACAGCCTGCACTCAGATTTGCACATAAGCTATTTTACATTTATCTACAATGCTTACAGGATTTCCTTCTTTGGTCAGAGGATTCTAAAGAGGTCCTGCATAATAAGGCTTTTATACTAAACATTGATATCTACAAACATTGATACCTAGTAACTAAAGTTACTCCCTGGATCGCTTCTTGTCTCCACGTCTCTAGTGACCCTACTCTCAGGTTCACTGTCATCCCACTTTGTTAGCCTACCACTTGATTGATGACAGACACACAGAGACCAGCCTGCCCTATATGGTAACTCAAGACTTGAAAGCAGAGAAGAGGGTCCAGTCCTGGTAGATTCCAGAACAAGTCTTCCTGAACATGCCCACTGTCATGTTCCTACTTAATCAGATCTGGCTTTTCCCAACAGACTCTGCTTGGTCGGGTAGCCCCCCAGTCCCCAGGTAAAGCATAGTCCTGTCCAAAAGGCCCAACAGCCACTCTGCATTTCCTACATATTCTACTTCTCTTCCCATGTGAAACACAATTTTGGAAGGAAGCAGATAGGGTTTCAATCACAGTACAAAAAGATTATCTGTTAGTACAATTGGAAACACTACACCACAGAGGATAAAATACAGACCTATTCTAATTTTCCTTCAAACTCCTCTCACACCATGAACATTATCCTGTTTGTTCTTTTCCCATCCCTCTGCACCACTGTAAACACCCCCTCTAATGACAGTAACCTCACATTGGCCGTCTGCTTCCAAGTGTCCTTTCCACAGCAGCACCTATTTACTGGAAATTCAGACGTACACAAACAAGCTCTAAATATAAACATTGGTTTAAGACAGTCCCTGCTCTCAGGCAATGTATAGTTTAGTGGCAGAGACAGACATTTAAACAAGTAATTAGAGTTCAGTGTTGTAAGTGCTGATGGAGGAAAACATGGAATCCTATAGGAACAAAGGTTTAAAATCAGTGCATTTCAATTAGCAAGGGGGAGGTGGAGGAATGTCTGTTGGGATAAACCAAACCTCAGTGGCTTAATGCACATTTATTTCTTACTCGTGCTTCATGTCTGCCGTGGTCAACAGGCCCTGGTTTTCGTGGTCTGATGCAGACTTCCACTTGGCACCCGCTCTGTGTCATGACAGCGGTCCAAAGTGGATATGGCTACTCCCACACTGGTTCTTAAAGCTTCTGTTTGGAAAACATGTGTAATTTCTAGTTGCATTAATTGGCCAAAGCAAGTCAGAAGGCTACATGTAAGTTCACAAGGGTAGTGAAGCTTTCCCAAAAGGAAAACAATCAGAAAGCTTTGGTGAGCATCACTGACAGTTTCCACAGGGGTTATCTGTTGCGACCATCTGCAGGTAGGGACAGCTCAGCTTACCTGAGGAGATGAGCATGCA
Organism: Camelus dromedarius; assembly: GCF_036321535.1. NCBI lineage: Eukaryota > Metazoa > Chordata > Mammalia > Artiodactyla > Camelidae > Camelus > Camelus dromedarius. The sequence continues at coordinate 14,737,997 of NC_087444.1, forward strand.
TTAGGCAGCTTAGCTGGTTGAGGCAAAAGCATTCCAGGAGAGGAAACAGAAAGTCCGAAAGCATGAAGGTAAAAGAGAACATGGTGCTTTTCGATAATTTATGCTTATAAATTTATATAACATTGGTCTGTTTAAAGTGCTGGAGAAATACTGGCTTACTCCTCATGAGGTCGCAGTGAGAGGGTGTTCATTTGTCAGAGAAGGCACGGAGGCACAGAAGGACGGAGTTGACTGTGGCAGAGCCAGGATCATTCACTAAGCAGCCTGACTCTAGAGTAGGGAATTCAGAAAGGCTGGAACCCAATGCTCCAGGGCAAGGGTTGGCAGGGGGTGGGGAACCTGTCAAGAGATGCAGCTGGAAAGGAAATGGAGGTCAGATTATGAAGGATTTGGAGGAGATTGTCTTTCTCTTGAGGTCTAAGAAGCCATTTATCATATTTAAGCAGGGGAGCGACATGAACAAACTTAAACAGTAGATAAATCACTGGCTAAATGTCACTTCCTTCCCTCTCCCCTACCATCCAACTGAACTCCCTAAATCCTTCAGTATCCGTGTGGCTCATTGTGGAAGGATAAGGAATGTGAACTCTCTGTATGACCCACGTGTTTCATAAGCCCTTAAACTGGTTTTAAAGGCAGATCCATATCCTAAACACATCAGGGTCCCCTACTTCACCCATCCCATCAATGAAATAACTCTACAACATATTTTTCTTGAATCACGGAAGTTCTGAACCTTCTGACGCAGAAATGCCTTAATCCAGTTGTTCAGCCTTCAACAATGAATGCAGTTGAGTTTCCCTAATACTTTTTGGGGAACTGCTCCACCAAATTTAATGCACCTATCACAGATTTTTTGTTAGCATCTTACTGATGTTACTCGCCCAAACCCATCTAGTATACTAGTTTCTCAACATCTGTGAAGCCTTTGTGTCTCTGGGATGATAGGGCATCCACGTCCCTCCTTTGCTTGAAGGTAGCCCTTGTGTCAACATTCTCTTCCACCCATCTTAGAGTTAGGGGCAGTTGGGACCCGGGGAGCCACATCTCCTATGGAATTGATCTGTTCCTCAGTGGCCTTCACTGCTTTCTTGGTTTTAGGTTAACTGCTATATGGATTTTCTCTAACAAACATAATAGAAAAAGTTGGAACATGATTTTTCTATAATCTATCTGGAATTCATGTGAAATACAGACCTATGCTTTTTAAACCTCTTCCTTCCAGTTGCCATGGTGTCATCTGTCTATCCCCGGATTCTTTTTGCAGAGGACTGCAGGGCCTATTTCCCATTTCCTTGCCTCTTCCCTGAGGTGAACAGACTCTAAAATGGCCCCCATAATCCCACCTTCTGGTACTCACGCTCTTGTGAAATCCTCTTGCCTTGAGTGTGGGCAGGACTTGTGATTTGCTGCTGTCAAAATACAGCAAAGAGGATGGGATGTCATTTCCATGATTATATTACATAGGACTATAGTGTCCTTCTTTCCAGAAGACTCTCTCCCTCACTGGGTTCGAGGAAGCAAGCTCATCATTGCTGGGTCGCAAGATGTAATTTGAATTTTAGACAATGTTAACAAATCGTCCTTCAAAGTAGCTATACCAATTTATAAGTTCACCATCAAGAAACCCTTATCACTTTCCCAAGCTTTGCCAACACTTCCTAAACTTTAAATTTGTTCGTCTGATACATGGAAAAATGACTTCTTACTGCAGCAAATTATGGTATAATTTGCATTTTTTTGGATTATAAACATCTTTTTAACTTTTTTCTTTTGACCATCAATATTTCTACTTCCAAAAATCATTTGTTCATAGGTTTTTTTGTCCATTAAAAAAAAAAAACTGAATTGCCTTAATAGTTTACAAGTGTTCTTTATATAGTCTGTACTGGTCCTTTATCACACTTGATACTTAATTTTGCTTAATTGTCCCTTGTCATATAACATTTTTAGAATTTGATAGTTCAATTTATAAATCTTTCCTTTTATAGCTTTTTAAAATGTCTGAAACTTTTCCTACCTTACGATTACAGTCTTACATTTTCACTAATACTTATACGGCTTTGTGTTTAACATTGGGCCTTAATAAAATGAACAAGGACCTACTGTATAACACATGGAATTATATTCAATATCTGGTAATTATAATGGAAAAGAATTTGAAAAAGTATATAAATGAATTACTTTGCTGTACACCTGAAACTAACACAATGTTATAAATCAAATATACTTCAATTAAAAAAAGATGAAAAAACAAAAAATTAACAAAAAAATTGGGCCTTAAACTCTAGATGAACTAATTTCAACGAATGGTATGAGGTAGGGATGTATTTTTAATTGCTAAGTAATTATCCCAATCCTGTTTACTGTTAGTCCACCAGTTTGAAATGTCATCGTTACCACACTAAATTCCCACATACGTAAGAATCTGTTTCTGAACTCCAGTTCTGCTACGTCCACAGTACCACACCGTTTCACTTGCTTATCTTCACCAGGTCTTCACAGGGGCTCCAGTCTCATTTAACACACCCGTTCTCTACAGCTGTGCAATCTCACCTCTACTTCTAGTGCTCACTCTCCAGGTCTGGGCGAGAACCTCTAACCCTTGAACCCAGCTGTGGGATGGGGAAATATCAGTACTGCAGTGATTGAATTCATATGTCCTTATTCTCCTTTAGCCTTTACTCCCAACAGAAATCCAGCTGGACACCAGTAGCCTAAGTGCTATTTATTGAAAAGAGCAGAGGAGAGAGTACAGGTCCCCTAGGGACAGGATGGAACAAAAACAAGCAGTGCAAGTCGGCCTCCTGCTCAGCATATTCTCTTGTTGCCCCACTGGGCCATCTTGTTGTTGATGGGCATCTTGAGGAAGCGGTCAGACTGCATGTAGGCAGCTATTTTTTCCAAAGCCTGAAGGGAAAGCACACCAAACCATACAAAGACTCTAACCCAGTCTAACAGACCCATTACAAAACAGCCACACTCACATGCTGCCTGACTCCCCCTCCATATCCCCCATCTTCGCCATTTCTTGTAGACAGTGCCTTCAGGGTATAGAAGCCAGGACCTTCCCAGGACGTCAAGGTTTAGAGGTGCCCAATTATTGATCCCTTTAGGCAAAAGCTAGTATTGGGCAAGAATCTACCACAATGGGGTCCCCTTTTGTAAGACCAAGGTGCAGGGAGCATCACCTCAAAACGACACATGAAAGCCTTCAGATTTGGAAATTCATCCAGGCACCTGGGCTCAAAGATACGGTTCTGATCTAAGACATCATAGGTGAGGAAATCCACAAAGGTGAGCTAGAGGGACAAGAAGATGGTTAGGTGGGGGGAGTTCATTAACACCTGCAGAGATAAAAAGGGATTCCCCTCCCTTCCCTTTCTTCCTACCTTTTCCCCTGCAAACCATGAGTATTTCCCCAGGAACAAGGAGAATTGTTTCAGTTGTCCAGGAAGCTGTTCCAAGTATGAAGGCTTCAGTTTTTCCTGGGAGAGAGGTAAAAGAGAAAGTGAGAACAGCTGCCAGCATCTACACGTGAATCAGGGCATGAGTTAGTGATAGACACTTAGTGGCCCCTTCTCTAGGTGCTTTCCTCTCACTGATTCAGGTAGGGGTGGCAGGATGGAAAGGAGGGGTTTGGAAAGGAAAAGGGGCTAACACCAAGGTTATATGACAAACAAATCCCCCCCCCCCCCAAATAAGAGTTTTGTTTCCTATTCTGACACACTTGGTGGGAAGGGAGCAGCAGCAGAATGGAGCAGAATTAATAGGTCCCTAAATGTTCCTTTTTCTTGATGCCTTCCTGCTAAGGAAACTGACATGGTCAGGGCTGTAGCAGATTCGTGCCAGTTGCATGCGAAAATCCATTATTTGGTTCTCCATGATGTCCACTCGAATCTTTTCTTCTTCAGTGTCACCACCTATAGGCCAAAGGACAAGAAATCACCCTTGGCATTACCCACACCCAGGTGAGCAGCCCTCACCTCACCAGCCCCACCCCCACTCACACATATTGTGCTTGCGAGCAATGTAGCGCAAGATGGCATTGCTCTGGGTGATCTTGTTCTTTCCATCCATGAGATAGGGCAGCTGGAAGGAAAAGGACAAGAAAAGGAGAGAAAACCACCTGGCTCTCTCTTGCCTCCCTGCCTCTCTCTCCAGGGGAAGACAAGACTTGTAGGGAAGTGAACAGTAGAGAAAAGATGCTGTGTTAGGAGAAAGAAGAAAATAAGCAGAAGGTAGCAACTGAATCCCCATTAATTCTAGACAGGGGTGCTTAATCTGCGTGTGTGTATGGGTATGTGCATGCTAAGGACTCTTTCTCAGCATAAAGTTTCTAAATGCATAAAGCAAGTTACATATCTTTACACAACCTATAAAACATTAAAGGAACAAAATTTTAAGCATAATAAATGACTATGAATACATTAAATAACAAGATGTAATAACTGCCATAATTTCAAAGTATGATAAATGTAAATAACATTTATAGTATCTGCAACACATGTAATACAATAGGAAAATATCCAATTTCTACTAGTGACAAAGTCATAGGTATGGCTAATAATCAATGTCACTTACTGACTATATTCACAGCAGAAGGAACCGTTAACTTTTAGTTAGCAGTTGGTGGAAATGAAAATGTCACTTTTTTCTCCATCCAAGTTCAAGGACTCCTGAATTCTATCTATTCTACTCAGGTTAAGAGCCCCTTTTCTAGATTTCCACCAAGAGTAGAGAGAAAAGAAGCAAGGATATACTTGAAGGCCTTCCCTTCCACCCCCTCTTCTCCTAAAGCCACTTACGTTAGGAAAGTCCAGGTCTAGTTTGAATTTCACATCCAGCCACTGGCTTTTATCATAGTCAGGAGCTGTAAGAAAGAATGAAATGAGGTCCAACCTCAATATCCCACCTGAGGAGAGTGAAAAGATATGAAGACACAACCTAATTCCAATACCTCACATACCCAGGCCCTAAAAGCTTAACCATTATCCATTAAGTATTAAGACAAGGTTGGGCTACGGCAGACGGAGAATCCCCATCTCCAGATAAAGGATGCTGACACACAGGACACAGCAGTGAGCTCCCAGGTGACTGTGGCAAAAGTCCCACCAGACCAGGGTGACGCCACCCTCAGGGCACAAAAGATAGGGTCAGTTGGAGGGCCTGCCTGGCTTAGCTCGGCGTCGCACGGGCAGCCAGAGCGGCATTACCTTCCCCGCACGTGTAACGTTTCTCTTCATAAGATGTATCCGTGAACTCCAGGAGCATGCGGATGGCATGAGCCAGCTTGGGGAGAAAAGCCCCCGCCCCTCGTCAGCGCCAGCGCGGCTCCTACCGTCCCCACAACGCCCGGCCGCCAACGTCCCCGCCCCCCTCCGGCCCAGGGCTGCATCTTGCCCATCTAAGCGGTCGTTAAGCGGCCCCCCGAGACCGACCGGCGGCTTGCTGCCCGCGGGCCCTGCGATCCCAGAGGCGGGGCAGGGGTCGGCCTCCGTCTCTCGGGAGCTAACTTGGTTGGGACCGGCCGCACAGCGTAGCGCATCGCGGCGAAAGAGGCTTGGCTCCCGAGTGGCGCCGCTTCTCTGAGACCGCTGACCATAGGCCTCGACCACCTCCGCGGCCGTCTCCCGACAGGCGGCTCAACGGTTGGGACCTCACTCACCCCGCGAATATCCCAGTAACCCAAAACCACAGCCGACTTGCACGACGACATGCCTAGGTCGCTTGGGTCCCGGCGAGAACTGGCAGTAGAACCCCCACGGGCAGAGCTTTATAACCAACGTAAGTAGGCGGGGACAACGTATGCTCCTGACTCCGCCCCCACGTCCTCGTGGCTCCTTCTGCGTGTCCGCCCCGGCAGGTACGGGCGCGACTTCTGTAGGCCCTGGGGTTGGGATGGGCGATCCCGAGGCGGGAGGAGAGAGGCTGGTGAGCCTAAGGCCTGCGTCTGGGGCTTTGCATTCTCCACACGTGAAGCCGCACTGTTTGTTAATAGTGCCAATTAGGGTAGGGTGAGCGCTAACAGCCCAGGTGGTGAGAAAAGTGGGATTCAGGCATATGTATTTATGGATCGTGGGTGAGGGGATTTGGGGGAGGTGAACAAGCACTGGGATCTACTGAGACTGACCACCAGGGAATCTCTATCTTCGGCGTGTGTGCGGAGGGTGGATGGGGGAGGAGTCTGCAGTACTTAGTAGATTTCTGGCCTGGCCTCCACAGCATGGCCATTTAGGACACGGAGCCCCTAGGCCCCCTCTCCTAGATTTGGGAAATTACATTTCCCCTTTATTTTGGCTGGAGCAAAGATGAAACTTTTTAAAAGGACTTTTCATGTAGAGAAGAAAGGGGAAAAAAGTACAAACCCATAAGGACAAGTGAATCTATAATGCCTGGATTTCTCCCAGGATAACAACAGTCCAGTCATGAGTTAACTTGGAATATGAGACTAACACTTACTGAACAACTCTGATATATAAGCAGTATACTGGGCAATTAGTCTAGGTATTTCATATATGTTAGCAAGTTTATTCCAATTTAAGCTTAACAACAACTTTGTGAAGTAGGCTTTATGCCTATTTTATAGAGGATTAGCGAAGCCTGTCAGGAGGTTGGGTGAGTTGTCTTTCTAATCTCAAGTTCCCATGGGTGGTCTAGGATTCAAACCTAGGTCTGTCTAATGGCACAATTTGTGCTGGTTCCCCTGCACTTGGATATCCAGGCAGCCTCATATCATCTCAGTCTTTACTGGGAACCCTGAGGAGCAAGCACGTGGCTAAAACATTTTGTTTTTCTGGTCCTGGAAGGTTTCCCTGTTTCTAGGACTGCTTCACCTCCATGAAGCCCCAGAAGGCAATATGTCTATATCTCTTCTCTCCATCCCCCCAAATTAACTTTTCTGGTTAATTTTTGCCCTTGACAGTCAGATGCTAAGGGTCTCACCTTTGTTCTGTTTTGTAAGGAAAAATGTTTACTTTCCTGTTTAGTGTTACCAGCTAGGAGAGGTGATTTTTCTGAGAGCAGGAACTTGAGGGAATGATAGGTAGTGGAAAAATAGGATATTCTAGGGCCCATGACAGTGTTACGGTCATGGACAAATTCAGCTAAGAGAGACTTAGGGGAACATCTTGAGAATCCTCAAGAGGCCCTCAATCCATAGGTACATTAAGCCTTATCTATAGATTAAATCAATGAAAGTAGTCTCTGTTATGTGGGGAGGGGAGTCTCCGACAGTTATGAGGTTAAAGAAGGCTATGTATGCCAAATATTTGAAGCCACAGACAGTCCACACTTGTCACTTAACCTCTGAAAAAACGGACCCGGAGAGTGAAACAGCTTGTCAGATTGGTGGACGGTCAACTTTCAGTCCAATATTTTCTATGCTCTGCCACTAAAGAGACAAGATGGGGAAAGGGCTCAAAGTTAGCTCACCTAATAGGAGGGGACAAAAGGATTAAAAGAGAAAGTTGGCAAGTAGATCTTGGACCACATGTTGTGCTTTTTAGTGCTTCTGTGGATCATTAGCCGGTACAGCTGATCAAAATTGACCACTGTCAGTCCCAGTACTCTTTGCTCCTGTGAAGGGTGGTGCCTTCAGCTGTGGTGGGTGCCATGGAATATACTGGGAGACACGTACAAAGGAGGATAAAGATGTGGAGTATAGCCTTATGTTGAAGTTTAGAAAGTCTGGAGTGTTTGGGCCATAATTCTCAGATTCTGACTCTCAGCTCCAGTGAATTCCCACTCACATTCAAACATTCTGGCCCAGTGGTGGATGTGGGACTGCTGCTCTTCATGCCCAATGTCCCAGCTCCTCCTGACTCCCTGCCTCTGGCCTCCATTAGGGCCAGAAGAGGCTGCAAGAGAAGCACACGACAAACTTGAAGATACTTTTATTGGGGAGGAGAGGGACTAAACAGAATCCTGACAAATCTAGGCATAAGTGCTCCAGGCTCAGAAAAAAGATGCAATAAATAGGTGGTAACTGGAGAGAGCTCTCAACAATGAGAAGGGGCACCATTTGTCTCAACATCTAGGCTCTCATCCTCTTTGCTGTATGAGCTGGAGTATGGGGTTTGCTGCAACCTGGGGACCTGAAAGAGGAATTCGTAGAGCTCTAAAGAGTATCAGATCCACCATCTTGCTTGTGAGAGAGCCTTGGTCTTTGAGGTGCCTGAGGTGGTGCTTAAGGGCTCATCTGAGGAAAGAAAAGGATTGGGATGAGGCTGGTGCCGGTTGAGGGACCCCAGAGCTCATGCTAACAATCAGCTGCGAGCTTCAAGGTGTGCCTGAGCACATGAAGTCAAGCCTCTGGGGGACTTTCCTGTGCCCAGACCTGCCACACTGAGTGCCACCCCAGGGTTGGGCCTGCTGGCTTGTGTGCCTGGCACTCTCATTCAGAGAGTACCCCACATTTCCAGTGGGGGGTCAGGACCCCAGGGTGTCCTCACCCCCAGCGTCCTTCTGACAGCCTCCAACCGTGCCAGGACCCGTGGGGCCTCCTGTGGACACAGCATCTGTAGCTCCCCGGGTCTCATGTGAAGCAGCTGGCTCCCCATCAGGGACCCGAGGGTCTTCACCGTGCTGGGGGCAAAAACCCAGCAGAAACTGTCAGTGGTAGGGTAGGAGGACCCAGGCCTGGGTATCTGGGTGGAGAAGGGGCTGTTTGGGCTTGGGGCTGGGGTTATAGGAGAATTCGTGGAATAGGGTATTTGGAGGTGAGGGAGTAAGATACACAAATTGGCTTAAACCAATTTCAGAACTCCTAGGGTTGAAGACATAGGTGCCCTGGAAGAGACTCTTGTGGTGGGGAAGAGTGGTTGGCAGCTGGGGTTGGCTCCAACCCTGCTCCCTTCCCCACAGCTTGGGCTCCTAATTTAGTGCACTGATGGAGGCATGGATCGTCCCCTCTTCTACTCTCTTTAACTCAGCCGAGGTAGCATTGCCACACGGTAGCACCTGTGGGTCTTTCTTGCACCGTGTAGACCAGGTTGTATGTTCTGGGTCTCCGGGGTTCCTGGGCCATTATCTGAGCCCTTTACAGAGGTTCTCCCGTTGCACCCCGTGGGTCTAGGCACTCACACAGTGGAGAAGTTCTCTGCCTGCAGCCAGGCAGTGACCTCCTCAGGCCTTGAGTTAAGTCGAAGCACTGGAGCCTAGAATCAGGGGAACTGGGGGTCAGAGGCCATCTCATCTCAGAGCCACCCACAACCCCCTGTCATCTGGGTCCCTTCTCTGGGCTTCCATCAAATCCCTTTTCTCACTCCATGGTTTGCTTGTCTGGCAGGCTTTTTCTCTGCCCTGGCCCCATGATAAGCTTGGCAAACAGTAAGCATGCGATAATACTGATTAAATTGAACAAGGACCATCTCCTCCACTTGTCACTGAATCCTCCCTGCCCCTAATTTTGACTTGGGCCTTGTAGCTTCTGAATAGTCTCTGCCGGGTAGTACCTGAAGGGGTGACTCGCTCTGGCTCCTGGGGGTCCCCGATTGTAGGGGCTCCAGGATATTGCTGGGGATGTAGCCACTCTGCCCCATCTCATTCTTCACCAGCCACCACCGCTTGCTCTGGTCCAGAATCTGCCGAGAGTCACTACATCAGTCACCTGAGCCTCTGTCCAGTCAGCCTTCCCCCTCCCCCACCAGGCTTTCTCCCTCCTGGCCCTTCCCTGTAGTCCTTTTCCCCCTCTAGGCCACCCACCCCAGCAGCCCCATACCCGGGCACCCACCCCAGGCTCCCGGTAGCTCCCACCAACCACCATGTCCTTTTCTCGGCTCAAGCCCCAGCCTCACCTCAAGCACCTCTCCCTGGACCACAGTCAATTCCTGTGGGTTCCTAGCTTCAAACTCATATAGGACCTGCATTTTCAGGGTTGGCTTGACAGATCCGGGTCTGGATGGCACAAGGTCGGGGCCATGGTTGTTTGTCTCCTCTTGAGCAAAGTGTGAGGTGCTCCCTAACCTAGGGCTTCCCATCCCGCCACCCCCAGAGTCAGAGTCAGGATGGCTGGAGAGTGGGGCCTCAGCCCCAGAGCCCCAGCTATCTTCCACCCGGAGTCTGGCGATGACTTTGGGATTCCACAGAGTTTAATGGAAGGTCATTGTTAGTTGGGCTTGGAGTGTGAGTTTCTATAGGCAGAAGGGATCTGAAATAATGTGGATTTCTGAAGACTCTTCCGGGAGTGGGATTTTCTGTATCTGAGTTCACATTTGAGCATTTTATACCCAAACTCTGGGAAATCAGAGGTGTGTATGGGGAGTATTGAGAGAAGAAGGGATTGGAGCCTGGGAAGGTAAAAAAACTGCCTTTTCATCCAAAGTAGGGGAGGGATGTACTTGTATATGTATGTGTTGGATCGAAAGAGAGCCCGGGGGGCAGTGAGATGTCAAATCCACAGATCCACAGGATCAGCCCTGTCCCTCCCTGCCCAGAACCACACAGTCCTGAATAAGCCAGGGCATACCGGAGGGAATCAGGGTCCTGGTATCTCGAATGTGCCTGCAGGGGCAAAATAGAGGAAGAGCAGGATGTCAGCCAGCGTGGTGATCGGGAGGTGAGGTGTGAGACCCCAGACCCACTTGCACATGGCTGCCTCATATCCCCTCTCCTGTCTGCCCACCGCACATACCCACCTACCACGTAGTTGTCATGTGACTATGGTTCGGACTGAGAGGGCAGAAACTAGCCAGAGACTAGGGTTTTGAATAGGGCTCTGTGCTAAGCTCCCCTTACCTGGTAGGAAGGTTCTGGAAGCTGCCAACCATCATAGAATGTGGGTTTGTAGGGCAGGGGCTCACTGCCTGTCCAGTTGGCCCTGGGGAGAGAACAAAACTGAGTCCACTCTGTGCCAGGCTGTGGAGAGGGAGATGATGGGGCTTAGCCCCAGGGGTCTTCTAGAGAATGGAGGACATGGCCCCCCTGCACAAAGGAAAGGCTCCGGGACACCCACATAGGAGCGAAGAGCCAAGCATGAACAAATCCCATGGTGCAGGGACCTGTGGGCCAGCCTCACTTCTGCCCGTGAGAGTGCAGATATATCAACACCATAAAAACACGCTGGGTACTGGATCTCACTGAGCCAGGCGGTTTGAATTAAAGCGGTAGAACCACAGAGTGGTAGGACTGAAAGACCCCACCCTGGGGTCCCGTGCGGTATTTTTCTAAACTTGTTTTTAGTTTCCCAGCAGCAGATCTCTTTCTAGCCAGCTAGTGTGGGGAACTCTGCCTTGTGATCACAGCAGAGCCCTCTGGCTGCCTCTAGCGTGCAGGCTGTTTCTTGCCTCTCAGCCTCCCTGCCTCCTCATTGCCCAGGACCCAGGAGGAGTGGTGCTATTTGTGGCCTCCCTGTTCTGCTTGGGTTATCCTGCCCTTCCAGCCTGGGGAACACCAACTCCCCTCCTTGAGGAAGTCCCCTCCCCCCCTGGCTGCTGATCTCCAGACACCCTGGATTACTGCTCTTCTCACGTGATTCTCACACGTCTGCGTTTCTTACTCTGTTGAACTCCTTGAGCGCTGTATCCTGACTACAGTGCATGGTACAGAGGAGGCAGCTAATAAGCATGTAGCAGTGGGGACAAAGAAATTATTCCCCCTTCTGAATCTTTTTAATTGGCTCCTTTTCTTTGCCCTAAAAACGTGCTCAAGTCTCCCCTTGACCTTGTTACTACTCCTTTGAAGCTGTTGTTTTGTTACCTTCTCTGTCAGATTTTTTGAGAATATGTCCATATGCCCTGCCTATATTTTCTTAATTCTAGTTCTTTCATTATGCCTTGCAACCTGATTTTTACCTCTGCCGTTTCTCTATTGAAACTAGTTCTTCTGAAGTCCTAATTGGGGCAGGGGGGAGTATAGGTCAGTAATAGAGCGTGTGCCCAGTGTGTATGCCTGCGTGAGGTCCTGGATTCAGTCCCAGTACCTCCACTGAAAAAAACACAAAGTTCTGATATAATCTCCTGATTGCCAAACCCAATGGCCTTGTATGGTCTACACGCCTCTGGATTACCACAGAATTTAGTGTTATTTGTAGCCTTGGGTCAATTTGCCTAAAATCATCACCTGAATTTAATTTGCCTGAAATTCAACTCTCGAGGTTTTTTCCATCTCTTTAGTTATTTTATTTCCTGTTTCTGTCTTTCTTTTCATTCATTCATTTTTTGGTTATTTTAAGAAATTAGAAAACATCTTAGGGTACATCAGACTTAATTTTGTATTTAAAATAATAAATAGAGACAGAAAATAGAATAGAGGTGACCAGGGGCTGGGAAAAGAGAGGAATGGGGACAGAGTTTTGGTTAATTTTTTAATGGATATAGAGTTTCTATTTAGGATGCTGAGAAGTTCTGGAAATGAACAGTGGTAATAGTTGCACAACCTTGTTAATGTATTTAATGTCATTGAATTATACACTTAAAAGTGGTTAGAATGGTCAATTTTATCCTACGTATATTCTACCACAGTAAGAGAAATAGATTACATTAAATTATAATTCATATCTTTAGGTGGATTGGACATAAAAATCCTTTAATGGGGCTGCATGAAAAAAAAATCATTAGGTAAAAAAAACTTCTAGAACTAGTGACTTATTTCCCAGTTGATTTCTCTTTCTAAAACCCTTTTTTGGATTTCATGCTTCTGCTTTTTTCTTCTCCTTTTAACTCTGGAATTTCTCTTTGCCTCCTTCACCCCTTTTCCTTTCGCCACCTACATGCAGAAGTTTCCCCAGGCCCGTCTCATGGGGAGAGCAGAGTGTGCTTGTTAAAGTGAGCTCTGGGGCTCCCACTGCAGTGCTTACCTCCAGGTGGCCCCAGCTGTCACCTCTCTACTGACTGTTCTCAAACCCATGTAGCCAGGTCGGACCTCTCCCCTGAAGGCCAGGCTATCTGTCTTTGTGGAATGTTCTGCTGACGTCTCAGCTCAGCACATCCAAGTTGGTTTCATCCCCCTCCACCCGCCACAGCTCCCATCAGTGGGGCTCGCTGCCCGGCTGCCCATCTCACGGTTATACCCACGTGGAACAATATCTCTTTCTCTCTCAGCTCCTCGGCTGGTTGGTTGTGACTCTTTATTGATGTTATATTTGCAGCATCTCTTACGTCAGTAATTCTTAAAATCTGAACTGGACTGAGACAAAGTTTTCACTTTGTCCTTGACAAAATGAGAAAATATTTTAGTAGAAGGTTGCCAACTCTCCCCTCTTGGGATGGATTGCTCTTTTTTCTGAGATAATGCTTTCCTTCGGTGGTGGGAATTAAATTGTTTATACTTAGCTTAATATAAAGTTGGGAACTCCAGGTGGAGTCCCCCAACTTGTTTTGAGATATTTCGTAGACTAGAAGTTACCAGGGGCTGGGGAGAGGGAGGAATGGGCTGAGTTTTGTTTGGCTGTTTAATGGGTACAGAACTTCTGTTTGTGTTGCGATACAATGTAGAGCCTGCCACCTCTGATGTCCTGACCTATGCCCCTCTGCCGCTTGCCCCCGATTCATTCAGGCCTTGTCGTCACTCACCGGCTGGTGGTCCAGGCCACTCCCAGCCCCTTCCAGAGGTTCCTCTCAGGTGGGCTTAGACAAGACTGCAGCAGATCAATGGCTTTGGTGGTGAGGAGCGGCGAGATCACTTGGGTTGCTAAGTTAGGTTCAGGGCACTGGGCCAGGATCTAGGGGAGGGATGGAAGGTGTCTGGAAGCCTAGGCTCCCGCAGGGCCAAACAGGAGTAGGAAAGGGCCAAGGGTCCCTGGCTTCCCACGTTTGCAATGCCATGTTACCACGTACACCTCCTCCCCACTGGTGCCCTTGGCTCCAACCCTGGCCTGTCTAGTCTGCTGAAGGGGTGCTATGCACAGTGGATACGGTGTCTTGGGGTCAAAAACCAGTGTGTATTCGGGTGAGCAAAGGGCAGACCCATAGCCTCCCTCTGCCCCCTGCCTACCCCCCAGCCTCTGTCCCATCTTAGTTTCAGCATGTCCCTCTTTCCCACCCTGGCCTTGCCCAACTCACGGAATTCAGAATTTGGAAGAGGATGTGCACGAACTCAGGGGCACTTGTCTCCTGCAGCCTGATGGCCAGATTCCCCTAGGGACACAGGGTGAACCCTGTCACCACCCTTCCTCCCACCCAACCTTCACCAGGACCCCAGGGTCCCAAAATTGTTCCGGGCCCTGGTTGGGAGCCTAATATTCTCCAAAAAGTCCCAAGAGTGGGGAGGGAGGGTTCCAGGGGAAGAAACTAGAGAAGCTTGGGATGTCCATGAGACCAGAGAGGAGGGGCCTGCTGGGAGAGGGAGGGGGACGGGGAGCAGGGTTGGGGAGGGGGGAGAGCAGGCAAAGGGGCTGGGAAGCCACATACCAGGAGGTTGAAGCTGTACTTGATCTTCTGGAAGCAGTCGATGTAATGTGCCTCTGTTATCCCTACAGAGAAAAGAGAGAAGGTGGTGGGTCACAAATCATCCCAAGACTCTCCCCCACCCCTCCCCTGCCCTCAGCACTCACCTGCCTGATTCTTCTTCTTTTTTTTCCCCAGTCTCTTCTTACGACTGGTCTTTGACTGGGCCTCCTTCAGCTTTCCCACAAATAGCTCGATATCCCTTAGGAGATGGTCCAGCACCTCCTGGACCCCAACAACCCATGGCCTGAGTGGGCAGTTATGCCCACCCTGGAACTCACAACCCCACCCTGCCCCTCCCAACCACAGGCCTGAGCTTCAGACCCAGCTCAGGGTCTGACCAAGCTTCTGTGTCCCTCCTCAGCCTGGGGCCTGCCTTGGCTGTCCTGGGACCCGGTTTCTTGGGCTGTGAGGGATGACTAGTGTCCTTCAGCCAGGCCTCAGCAAGCCCAAGACAATCTATAGTTACCTTATCCGATTCTGGGTCCTCGGGGGATGAGGACCGCTTCAGAGGAGGCAGAGTGAAGGCGCTGAGCTCTCTGCCGCTGGAGCGGTGTGGCAGGGGCTTTGGGGATGGCGGGATGCCTGCAGTGGAACGGGACCATGGCTCAGAGCCTCTTTGCTCTTTGATTAGAACCCTCTCCTCCCACCGGCTCCCACGCCCAAACTTACTGTGCTCTGGGGTCATCCAGTAGGGCCGTTCTGGAAGGGGCACCTGCTCTGGAGTGGGTACCTGCTCCTTAGGGAGTGGCCTTTCCAGAGGAGGCTCCCTCCATCTGGCCTGGCCTGGGCGAAGGGCTCCAAATTGTGGTCTGCTGAGCACATGATGGGGATACAGCCTTGATAAAGTTCTTGGAACAGAGGCTCTGCCCACACTTCTGACTCAGGACCCAGGAGCCCCACCAGCCCTGCTCCCTGATCTCCATCTGAACCCTTCTCTGACTCTCCCCTGTCTCACCTACTGCTTTCTGGGACCCATTGGTCCCATGTCAGTCTCTGGGGACAGTTTCCAGTGTTGCTTGGGCCTAGCCCCAGCCCTAGCCCTTCCCCACGCCCATCTGTGCTCTGGCTCCAGCCTGGCCCCTCCCCAGGTCAATGCCTACATTATTGGACCACAGGCCCTGGACTCCCCTAGATGTGGGACAGGGTCTGGCCCATCCAGGCCTGAGCTCTGAGGTCCTGCGGGTGGGCTAGGCAGAGGCTGCCTACCTTTGCTCTAGTTCCTCCTCCAGAGCCTTCTGCAGGCTGGTCTGCAGTCGCTCTGCCTGGAGGAAACAGTTATCAGGGAGGCGGTGGGGGTGAGGTGATGGTCGTTGGATCCCACACCCACTCTCTACCCAGCCCCAGCCTTGGCTACTCACCCCCACTTCCTGGCACTGGAAGAGCAGAGTGCTCGTGCCTCGCAGGCCTGAATCCTGCACGGTGATGGACAGGACAGAGTTGTAGGAGCAGGTGTTGAGTGCCACATCCATGACCTGGATGCTATCCAGGCGGTAAGACTCCAGGTCCTCCTGGACCAGGCAGAGAGTTTGGCTGTGAGGTCACTGAGAGCCAGGGTGGCTCCTGACCTGGGTTGCCCCATCCTTCTAGTGGCCCAGGGTGAGGTGTCATCTCCCCGATTCTTGTTTCGGTTTCCTCTTAGTCCTGGGTATGTGGGGTGGGTATTGTCTATGGGGAGGGGTGGCTTCCAGGTGGGGCATGGGGGGATGGCATTCATGCCCGGTGTACAGGCTAGGTTAGCTATGACCCTTTGTGGGAAATGTTGGGAGGCTGACCTTTGTCTCGATGTCCAGCAGCTGAAGCCAGCCATCCCTGACCTGCAGAAGCAAGTCCTGACTCCACACCCGGCCCTGAGCATCCAACTCTTGCAGCTTCTGCAGGGCATCCTTGGGTTCCTGGACTCTCTGAGTCCCCAGCTTACACGTCATCAGGTGCTGAGGGGAGAGGAGGAGACCCAGGACTGAGAGAAGGTTTGGAAAGGGGGCATCACAGGTGGGGGTGGGGGAAAGGCAGCAGAGGAGGAAGACATGTCCCTGGTACCCTTGTGGGGAAGGTCACAGGCAATCCCCATAAAGCAGGCTTCTAGGGCCAATGTGAGGGCCAGAGATGGTCAGGCTAGGATGGGGCCTCCAAGTCAGAGGCTGATGGGCTGTAACAGGAGGGGGTTTAGGACTCTGGAGGGAGGACAGTCATGGTCTTTAACAGTCCAGGCCAGTTGAAGGCTACATGGTGGTAGATGTGGGATTCAGTTACCCAACCAATGAAGTCTGAACTGGGTGGGATATGGGATGCTCAAATTCTGTCCCCCAATTCCTTGGCCCTCTTTGGGAATCACCATTCCAGCCTGGTCCTCACTAATCTTACGTTCTAGTCTCCGTGCCTTTGCTCATGCTGTTCCCCATGCCCGGAATGCGTTTCCCACTTCTGCTAATCGATCACCTCCCAGCCCCTCAGGAAGAAGTCAAGCCCCCTCCCCTCCCTGATTCTTGCCCGGAGAGGTCCATACTGACCTCAGTCTCCACGCAGGCCCTTGTCGCCTGCTAGAGGCCCTTGTCCCCTGCTAGTCTGATCATTCCAGCAGGTTTTGCTGCTATTCTCCCTCCTGCAGGAGACCTTTCCCTTCTCCCATCCAAATGCTGCCTTCACAAGTCGCAGTTTTGCCCCTCGCCCTCCCCTCCAGGCCCTTGTTGGGAGGATGTGGTCTGCGTCATGCCCCTTGATCCCACCACCCTGCCCTCTGCAAAGCTCCCAGTTCACACAACTGGCATGTTCAGGGGCCCCTGACATCCTGAGCAAATGACCTGGCATCCTGAAGATGCCAGCTCTTGCTCTTGCCTGCTGGACATAAATGAAGTCGATTCCCAACCCCCACCTCCTCCAGGAAGCCTAGTGCTCCTGGCCCCAACCCAGCTGGCTGGTGGAGTCTGACTCTGCTGTCCTCTGGGGCCTCCAGACCATTGCTCCAGCATCCCTCCTGGCTTCTCCACAAGAGCCCTAAATCTGCTGCTGCCCAGGAGTGGCTTCTACCCAAGATCTTCAACCTGACCATGTGACTGCTCTTTCCTGCCACACCCAGTCTGAGCTTTCACCGTGGTGTCAACATCTCTTCAGGCAACTCGATCTGGCAGTGCCAGTGTTGTCCTCCTAGGCAGGGCCAGAGCCTCCATTCCAGCCTCCAAGCTGCTCAAGCCTGCCCTGGGAGCTTAGGCCCAGACACCTCCCCTCTCAGACAGCAGTCCTTTCAAGTTCTCGCAGGGACCGCTGACCTCACACATTCCTTCCTACAGCTGTGCCAGATCCTGGGCAAAGAGCAGTTCCTGGGGCAGGGGGTGGGCCTGGAGATAGGCGGGGGTGGTGGCAGGTGCCTCTGGACCCATCCCTCAGCTACTTGTCCCTGTCTGGGGATAGGACATTCCCCGGCTGAACCTCTAGGCTGGCCTCTGCCAATGCCCAGTTGCCTTGTCTTCCTACCGGCCGCACCCACACCTCCCTGCACTTAGCAGATGCTCAGTTAGACTCATGGGGCCCAAGCTCACCTGATCTAGCTTGGGTCAGGCCGTTGGCTCCAGTGGCAGTCTTGTCTAAGACATCTGTTTTTTTTGTCAGGGCGGTGGGCACATGGGAGAACTTGGGTTGAACCAGGAAACGGTCTGGGACCTCAGGGTTACTCACCTCCACTCTGTGCTGCAGATAGGCGGGCTCCAAGGCGAGGCTCTGTAAGTACTCCTTCCGGTGCACTGCCATGGCACAGAGCAAGCGGGTGGGGGCCAAAGGACGAGGTGAGACATAAGCAACTGTAGGGGGTGGTTGGCATGGGGAGGGAGATCGGAGGGCAGGGGGTTCGGGAGCTCAGTGGGAGGGAAGGGGAGAGGGCACTGGAGGGAGAGCTTACGGTAAATGGCTCTGCTGCTGGGCCGGGACATGCTGACGCTGCTGAGATGTCTCCCTAGAGCCCAGACTGAATGGGAGAGAGAGCCGTCAGGGCTGGGGCAAGGGATGCCAGGGCAGAGCCGGGCTGGAGAGCTGTGATCACAGCCTGCCCCTGACTCCGGCCTAGGCTTGGACCAGGTGCTGACCTGGGGCCTCCAAGACCACTCCCAAAGCTCCTGGCTCCACGGGTCTTTCTGGATCCATCTCCAGCTGTGCCCTCCGCTGAGAAGCCCTCCATCTTGGCTGGGCCTGGGAGACCCCCAGGCAGGCTCCCAGCCTCCCATTATTTGGCCAATAAAGCTCATTCCGATGGGCCTGGGGAAGCTGTGTGGACAGGCACTGGGACCAGATCCTGTCCTGGGCCTGAGTGTAAAAGATGCCAGAGGGGTGTGCTGAGCTTTTAGAGGGAAGGTATTAAGTTCGGCAGCCTTCCCTGATGAAGCAAGCCTCTTGTCCAAGCCTGTTTCAATTCTGCAAATTGAGAAGTGGCCAATGTTGGCTCTTGTGCTGGGAACCTGCTCAGAGGGGATGTATGTGTGTGCACCTGCACACATTTGTGTATTCATATTTATGATGGGGCTCTGTAGGATGTGTGAGTGATCTGCCCTCCCCCAAATGTCTTACCAAATCTTCTCTCTCTTTCCCTTTCCATACTCTGAACCTTCAGCCCAGAGTCCCTTCCCACCCAACCCTTTAAATTCCAGCTCAAAGTAACAGACGTTTTCCCAAAGAAGACATGCAGATGGCCAACAGGCATGTAAGAAGATGTTTAACATCACTAATTACTAGGGCAAGAGTAGCAAGTCATTATGTATAAAAACAGATTAAAAATTTTTTTCTGACTATCACGGGAAACTATATTCAATGTCTTGTAATAACCTTTAATAGAAAAGAATATGGAAACAAATATATGTATGTATATGTATGACTGGGACATTATGCTGTATATCAGAGAGTGACACATTATAACTGACTATACTTCAATAATAAAAAAAAGTGGCAAGTCAAAATTACAATGAGGTATCACTTCACAGCTGTCAGAATGGCTTTCATCAAAAAGTTAAGAAATAACAAGTTTTGGTGAGGACGTAAAGAAAAGGGAACCCTTGTGCACTGTTGATGGGAATGTAAATTGGTGCCGCTACTGTGGGAAACAGTATGGAGATTCCTCAGAAAGTTAAGAATTGAACTATCATATGATCCAGCGATCCCATGTTTGGTTATTTGTCCAAAGAATATGAAAACACTAATTGGGAAAGATATATCCACCCCTACGCTCATCTTGGCATTATTTACAATTACCAAAATATGGAAACAACCCAAGTTGGATGGATAAGGAAGATGTGGTATATTCAATAGAATACCAGTCAGCCATAAAAAAAAGATGAAATCTTGCCATTTTTGACAACATGGATGGACCGTGCAGGTATTATGCTAAATGAAATAAGCCAGGCAGAGAAGGACAAATATTGTATGATTCTGCTCATATGTGGAATATAAAAAACAAACAAAAAACTAAAATAAATGAACAAACCAAATCACATAAAAACGTAGATACAGAGAACAAAGTAGTGGTTACCAGAAAGGAAGGGCAAAATGGGTAAAAGGGATCAACTATATGGTGACGGATGGAAACTATAAACTTTTGGTGGCGAGCACGCTGGAGGGTATACAGAAATAGAAACGTAGACACATTAAACTCACATAATGTTATAAACCAAGGTTACCTCAGTAGCAAATGAATCTAAATAAACAGATTCCAGCCCAAGGATCACTGCCTCAGTGAAGCTCTCCTTGATTACCCCACTCTACCCTGCCCGCTCCCCCAGTGCCAGGCCAAATCTTGTACCTTCGTCTCTAACAACAACTACCCTGGTTAGTGCTGTGAGCCTGGTGCCAGGCCCCTTATAAACATTATAGAGTTTAATTTGCACCTACCATTGCTTATACTTCTTTAGCTCTGTGTGCTCAGCACTGTTCTACAGACTTGACCTCCACCAATTCATTTAATCCTCAAAACGACCTTGTTGGGTGGCTGCTGTTATGTTCCATTTACCAGATGAGGAAGCTGAGGTTCAAAGAGGGTAACAGGACTGACGTCTCAAGTATTTGACAGAGAATGAACCCAGCTGTGTCTGACTGCAAACTCCATGCTTCAGCGGTTTAATTGTGTGTCTCTGTCACTGGGCTGTGCCTCCTGAGGCAGACTTATCTTACCACCGCTGTCCCCCACCCCGTGCCTTCCTGGCACAGAGGGGGTCTAAAATACATCTATGTTGAAACGGAATGGAGGTAAATGCAGCGTGTGCGTATGTGCAGGGTGCGGCAGGACTTGGCTGAGCGTGTGGGTCAAGTGTATGTGTCATTTTAATGAGGGGCGTATGCATCATGAATAGGGTGTCAGTTTCATGGGTGTCCTTGCCTCTGCGTGGTGCATCTGAGTTGTACAGAAACCCTGGAATATCCCGGGCAAAGTGTCAGAGAGAAGCCCACACCCCTGTTATTAGTACTGTTACGAAAATAGCAGAGGATCTGATAAGATGACTCAGTGTTGGGGAAATGAGTTGCTAGTAAACAGTTAAGGGAGGCAGCTGGGTCTCTATTTTCCTTGTTTGGGAGGACCCCTTTCCCCTGCAAGGGTAAGGGGTACTAAGAGCCTGTTCCCTCTCCCCAGCTCCACCCCTCAGGCTGCAACACTTCCTGCTTCTCCATCCGGAAGACAAAGAAGGGAAAATGAGCACCCCTCCCCATGCACCAGCCCCTACCTCAGGATGGTCCCTGCAGGTCTCTGTGGGCAGGTCCAGGGAAACACCTGCTGCTCAAGATCCCAACAATCCGGTGGAGAGTAGGGGGGGAGAGGGGAGGGAATCCTCAAGGTGGGGGTGGGGGTGGGGGGGATGAAGGATTGGGAGTTGGAGGAGCGGGGCCTGGCTTTGACCTGTCTTTCCCCTGAGGGGGTGTCTGTGACAGCCCAGTTACCCAATTTGTCCCCAAATTTTGGGGCCTAGAGCAGGGAAGGCATCCGTGTCTACATCACGGACCCTGGGAGAAGCAGCCCAGAGATGCAGCTGGAACCCGGCCTCCCCCTGTCCCGCTTCCTACCAGCTAGCCGACAGCTGAGTCTCAAGCCCTCCGTGGGCTTTCTCCTCCTGGCGACATCTGAGAATGGGCCAGAGACCCTGGCCAGGAAGCAACTGAATTGCCCCCACTGCCCTGCGATCCCCCGCGGCTCGGCTGGGCCCTGATCTGCCCGAGGGCCAGGCCCTTACCTGGGTTTCAGTGGCTGGTCCCCCGAAGGGGCAAGTGTTTGAGCTGGTGGTCCGGTGCTGGCGGTGGGAAGGCAGTGGCTTCTCTGCTAGTGGCGCGGCCACAGCAGAGGCCCCGACAGAGCAGGCAGGCCTTATGGAGATGAGGCCATGAGGCAGCCACACCTGTGCTCTTTGGACTCTGGTGGGTGGGGAGGGCTCCTGGGCCACCACCTGCCCAGCACTAAAGCCTGGACCCATGGCAGTGCCTGCGCCAATGGGCGTCCCAAACCTTGCCAGGGACCTCCGCTTTCCAGCTTCCTCCTCTGCTGGCCTCTGGCATTAGTGTGTGGCCCCCTCTCCCTCTGCCTTTAGGGTACCTCCTCGGAGGCCCCAGGTCAGCTTCAGGCCCTAGGGCTGGGACTAGAAGGAGAGACACCCACGGCTCACCTCGGGACAGTTTGGCTTCTGTGGTCAGGGTACAGGTGGCTGGATGTGGCTTGGTGGGCTGGCGTGTACCTGTATGTGCATGTGTGCATGTAGGTGCATGAGTGTGTGTGCCCAGGTGGTGCCTATGAGCAGGACGTAGATCTTGTAAGAGTAGATGGGCGCTGGTAACTGGGACCCCAGTGGGCATTAGGTGGAGGGCAGAAATTTCTCCCTGACGCGGGCCACCTCATTCTGCCCTTTCTTTTGTCCCCTCCCGCCCTGCGGGGACCCCTCTCCCCCACCATCCTTGCTCTTCCACTCTTTCCTTCTGCACCCTGCCCCATGCTCTCAGACCTCTGGTTGAACCTGGCTGGCTTCAGCAAAGATGGGAAACTCAGGCCTGCCTCTGTCCCTGTTCATGAACCTACCCATTTTTTGTGCTTCAATTTACTTAAAAACCTCCCTTGGTACCCAGTTTGCCTGCCCTCTGGGAGCTCATAGTCTAACAAGGGAGGTAGGACATAAACAGAAACCAAGATAGCAAGGCAGGAGGGGAGAGGTGGGAGGGAAGTGCGGGTGTGGTAGTGATCTGGTGGCAGAGGCTCGGGCCCCATACGTGTTAGGATCTGTGATGGAGAGTCCTGCGGTCTGGGGTGGGGAGCCTATGTTCTGCACCCTCACCCTTGGCTTCCTTGGAGCCATCCCAGGTGATCTCATCTTACTCCCCTGCCCCTACCCCAGACCACACTGCCTGAAACGTCTGGAGTCCAGGGGTGGGATTCTGGCCAGGGGCCTTCCCCACCTGAGAGAGTCCAGTGGGCAGCCAGCTTTAGAGGCCCAGGGATCAGGTGCCCGCTGGGCCAGCCCCCAGCCATGGCCTCATGGATACAGCCTTCCTGACCTCCCAGGATGCTCTGTTCCCTGGGTCTCAGTTTCTTGGTCTATTAGCTTCTTTCAGGATAGGACAGCCCCAACTTCATCAAAGCTGTAGCCACATTCCAGCCCCATCTCTGGCCCGGGTGCCCAGCCAATACCATGTCCCTGCCCAGCTCAGGCCGGGCCCTGTCCTCCCCACAGGCCTCTCCCCGAGCCAGGGCAAGCACAGTGGGCACTTTGATGGAGGACTTGGGCAGGGGCTGGGGGAGGGGCACAGCGCACTGCAGAGACCTGTGTGAAATCTTCAGGCAGAGAAACAAGGAGCAGCGCCTTCCTCCTTAGCATCCTGTATCTGCAGGGCCCTGCAGGAGTGCCCTTGGGAGCAATGTGGTCTCCTCAGACAGGGGCCCTTTGCAGCTTGGCTTGGGCTGGGGCTGGGGCTTCCTCAGTGCCAGGCATTGTGAGCCACCCCAGGGAAGAGGAAAGGCCAGGCCACTCACCCCTGGGGATTAGGGGACCGTAACTGATCCTTCTGCACAAAGAAAGCTCCAGGTGTCAAAACAATTCTTTGGCAAAGTAGTCCTGGCTGGAGCACAGGGAGCCAGGACACAGGTGGGAGGGGAAGGAAGTAGGGACTCAAAAGGCATCTTCTTGAATTACAAGGCTGTGAAGGCTGTGGGACCTCATTCATTCATTCATTTATTCACTTACTCACTTATTCATCCACCCCATAGCTGTATACTGAGGGCTTCCTGTCTGCCAGGCACTGTGCTAGATGCTGGGAGACACCTTGGAACTCAGCTTGAGTTCAGTATCCCGCTCCAAACCACCCAGCCCCTCCTCCCGTGTTCCCAGCTCAGCAAAGGCACCAACACCAGCCAAGCATCCAAGCAGGGCACTGGGGCCATCCCAAGTCCTCCCTCAGCCCCTACACCTGGCCCATCACCCATCCTGTCAGACCTGCCTCCTTAGCAAGTTCTTACAGACCCGTCTGCCAGCCCAATGCTACAGCCTGGACTCAGCCCTTTGTCAAACTGTCCACCTGTAACTGCGCAGCAGTCTTCTAACCCTCCCTGCCTCCAGTCTTGTTCTTTTTAGTCCTCTGTCTTCCTTGCAGAGAGGGCAACTTCCTTAACTGGAAATTTGAACACCCACTCCTCTGTCGAAAACCCGTCACTAACTCCCCGCTGCTTTCAGGACCAAATCCAAATGCCTTATCCTGGCAGTTAAAAAAGATGCATAAATTTATTAAAACTTTGAAGATATTTAACAATTTATTGGATAAATTCTTGTTAACTCTAGGAACCCTAGAAGTCCCAGGAATTCGATTTCAAAGGATTTAGAAAGAATTCCTTCTAAAAGCTTTCAATATTACATTCTTTGTTTAACTGGGACTTGGATCACTTTGAGCATCATTTTGCCCCGGAACCATTGCCTTGATGAATTAGTCAGCAGCATCGTATGAAATCGTGGCTAGATGGGAGATGCGTACTCACTCTTACCCGAACGTAGTAAGTCACGCCATATTTCCTGCTTAAAGGAGTAGGAGCCCCAGGAATTTGAGGCCTCTGCCTCTGAGTCCAGCCTTATCTCCCCCAACTCCCTGCCCCTTGTACTTTACACTCAGCTCAGAGAACGATTTGTGAGTCCTTGACGTGTCATGCCTGGGTGCCTGGCTACCTGCCATTCTCTCTGCCCGTGGGAAACGCCTCCTCTCCTCCGTGTCTACCCGGAAGCTCTGCTTCCTCTGGAAGCCCTCCCACCGCCCGGGACTGTGGGGACTCTGACCCCTGGCTCCCAGACACCTTGTCCACACATCCCTCCACTACTGTGTGTATCACATTGAGGGGACTGTCCCCATCAGACTAGGCTCCCTGAGGCCCCAGGATAGTGTTTTGCCACAATCTAGGGGAGAGAAGGACCTAAGGATAAATACATGCCCCAAGGCAGTCCAGGCACAAAGGACCATACTCCGGGGGCATCAGGGAAGACTTCCCAGAGGAAGGGATGCTGAGGCCAGCCCTTAAAAATCATGTAGGAATCTGGCCCAAAGATGACACGGGAAGGGAATGCCAGGTGGAGAGAGTAGCAGTCCTGCTGGATGGTGGGTGAAACGGTGTGGTGAGAAATTGGGTATGGACAGAGCACGAACCCTGTGTGTGTGTCAGTGTGGGGGAAAGGTGGTGGCAGGGGACAGAGGATACATGTATCTTTATCATTTGGTTCTAAGTGGAGTCACTGAATGACTTTGCACAAAGCTGTGACAAAGGTGTTGCCGGTGCCTGCCTCCTGGGACGGCCTGCCACTTGCTGGTTCTCAGAGCACAGGGAGAGGCCGCTGAGGAATGGGGTGTAGGCGTGGACCGAGATGCACAGGTTTCAGGCTGAACCCCTCTAGGCTACCCTGGCTTGGCCCCAGAAGCAGGCCCAGGCCTCTTGGAAACTCTAGAACAGGCCCAGGTCAGTGTTGGGGACACTCTGAAGGGCTCTGAGAAAAGAGAGCTCCGCTTTCATGAAGGGCAGTGGGGGAGGCAGGGCAGGGCTCTGGTATTTGGGGAGAGAGGCCTGCTTGTGGCTGAAAGGCCACCAGGGGCGAGGTGCCCGCTAGGAGCACTGGGGATGTGTGCCAGAGCAGGTCCAGCGCGAGCTCTTACTGGTACTTTGCACGGATGGGCCACGGCCTCCATCTCAGATTCAGGGCTGGGGCCTGAGTCACGGTGGCCGTGGCCAGGGTCTGATGCCTGGCACCAGGGCTGCTGGGGAGTCACAGAAACAGACCCCACCCCTGCTGCCCCCGGTCCTGGCACCCAGCGCGGGGTGCTTCTGCGGGCCAGAGGAGTAAACAAAAGTGGTGACGTCCTTGCACTTGGAGCTTACATTCCAGAGGCAGGAGAAGCAGACAGATACAGAGTGGGGTCCTGGGTGTAGACGGAGGGGCTGGCCTCCCTGAGAGAAGGGCAGAAGCCAGCTGGGGCTCCTGCACATACTGCCTCTGGCCTCGTTCCCTGGGGTGACTCCACTGTACCCCCAGTCCCCCCTCCCCATACGGGCAGGGGAAGGAAAGTGTCCGGCAGCAGGAGGAGGCTGGGAGCGGGTGATGTGGGGACATACGGTCAATTCTCTGGGGCCAGTGTGGTGTCGGAGGCTTGAGTTTTCAGGAGAGAAGGCTGGGCCTTAGGTGCTCCTGGAAACCGCCCCATCCAGGGACTGGGAGACTGGGGTTAGAATCTCAGGCCTGCCCCACCTTGCCTAGCTCGTCCCGAGTCCCACAGTCTCCTAAATTCAGAGCCTTATTTCTCCTACCTCCTCCTAACTGTCACTGGCAGCAGGATGTCCCTGTAGAGGACATTCTCAGTGTCCCTCCTCCCACTTCCAGGCACTTGGTTCTGCCTCCGCCCAGCCTTGGATCCGTTGGGCGACTCTCACACAGGCCTCCTCCTTCCTCCCCTCCTCTCTGCATCCCACCGCTCATCCAGGGAGGTCGGTGGTCCCAGGGGCCCAGATTCACCCAGCCTCCCCTCCCTAGACAGCCCTGGAGGAGAGGCCCTCAGGAATGTCTGGAAAGCCCTTTGCCAGAGGCCCAGACCTCGGACCGTGGTTCAGAGCAGGCTTCCAGAAAAGCCAAGGTGGAGAGGAGCCATTGGCCAGGCTGGGGCAGCCTCTTAACAAGGGCCTGCCTTTGGTGGTCTCAAGGGAGGGTCCTGACATAGGCCCAGCTCACTGTCCCTCTGGGCCTGGCCTAGCAACTGCCATGGGTGTGCAGGGGAGGTGGCCCAACCCCATCAGGGCCTCCATCATGCCCCTCTGCTCCTGTTTCCACTTTAATCCACTGCCCAAGGTGACCACAATGCAGCCATTCAAACTGTGTGTAAGTCTATTCAGTGATGTGTGGGAAAGTTCACGGCACAGCATTAGATGGAAATTGCAGGCTACAAAATGTAGGTCCTGTGAGATCCTAGTTCTGTAAAATAAACAAACAAAAAAATACATAAATTGAAATCATGTAAGTGAAAACAGAAAAAAAATAAACAAAACTTGTGATCACATGAATCGAAACAGAAAACATTGCAATCATGTAACTCTTTATAAACCTAGAAAATAGTCATGATGTGGTGTTAGGTGGAAAAGGCTTGTTACAAATGGTAATGCTCAATTTTGTAAAAAAAAAAATAAAATAGAATAAAATTGTCATCACGAAAATCTAAACATAGAAAAAAAGTCACCATGTGAATCTAAACATTTGCTCAGGATGTGTTCTGTGACAGACACCTGTCGAACGTTCGCAACAACCCTTTAAAGTAGGTCCTGTTATTTTCATCTCCAAGTTACATATGAAGAAACTGAGGCACAACGACGTGAGAGGTAATTTATCCTAGGTCACGCGGCCAGTAAGCGGCAGGAGTGCCTTTTGAAACTAGCAGCTTGTTTTGAAGAAAAGAAATGAAAAGAAGTGATGCCCGTTATCTCTAGGGCTCTTGCGGGGGAGGGTTCTGTGTGGTTTCTTCTTCGTGCTTTTCTCTGTTTTCCAACTTTTCCCCACAGATCATGTTACTTTTGTAATCAGTGCGTCTCCATTCCCCCTCCACCCCATGCAAAATAAATGGCAACTTTTAAAGTAACAAAACAAGATCAAAACATCCCAGGAAAGTATGCCTCCTGCAGCCCTGGGACTCAGTCCTGCTCAGGGGTGGTTGCTGGAGGGTGAGATGGGTGGCCTGGCCCCCTCGCCCCCCTCACTGGGAAGGCCAGCGGGAGGGCTCAGCCTGCCCTCTGTGCCACGTGGCCGCTGAGGGTCCAGAGGCCTTGGGCTGTGCCGCTGAGGAATCTTGGGCCTCCCCCAAGGAGGCCACCCAGCATTTGGGCTGGGGCCAGGGCACACCCTGGTTGGCTCTGAGAGGTGCGGGACACGTTGTGCGGTCCTTCCTGAGCCTTGGGAAGGGGTGTGAGGGGGTGGGGTGGAGGGGAACACAGAGCCAGCCCAGGAGTCTGGAGGCCTCTCCTTGGTTTCTTGACCCTCAAAGCCTGTCACATGTGCCCACCCCACGCTGTTCCTCCACGCGAAGCAAGGTTCCTTTCTCTAGCACCCGGACACTACTGGGACCCTCAGTGACCAGGCCCTCGTTACCTCCCCAGTAATGCAGCCGTGTGGGACCCTACACAGGACAGAGCAAGGGCCTCAGAGTCGAAACACTCAGTTTGAGCCCTAGCTCTGGCTCTCAGCTGTGTGCCCTTGGAACCCGAGTTCTCGTTCAGGTTCACTGCATGTCAAAAGCGCTGACAATGACCATAAGGGTTACTCAGGACAACACAGGTCACGCGTCTGGAGCAGGGGAGGGCTCCGTCAGTGTGTTCCCCATCATCAGCTCCCTGTAAGTCCTTCCTGCGCTCCCAGCTCTCCCTGCGGAGCCACTCAAAGTAGACCTGAGAGCTCCACAGCATCTCTCCCCCAGCGGGCCTTCTCCAGCTCCCTCAGCCATCCCAGGATAGCGCGGTGCCAGGCAGGCTGCCATCTTGGTCTCTCCAGAGCTGTGTCTCAAATGCCCGCTCCACAGGGATTCCTGGGAAGCCTGGTTGAACATGCAAAGCCCTAGATCCATCCATGGGGAGTCCAGGAATGAGTCCCAGAATCCAAATTTTTACAGTCTCCCCAGGGGTTCTGATGGGAGCCAGTGCTCCACCGCCCTCCAGCTGGCAACGTCCTGCCTTCAGCGTGTCACCCAGAAGAGACCAGTGCTAGGCTGCCGCCCTGCCGGCTTGGACCTGAGAGGCTGTCCCTCAGGCTGCCTCCCGCCCTCCCCACTCAGTCCGCTGGTGTGCTTGTGCCCAGGCAGGCATGTCCTTCCAGAGGAGTGTCCTGCTGTGCTCTACTCTGGAGCCAGGAGCCCCTGCCTCCCCAACTCTGACCCAGAATATTTGTCCACAGAGAGGCCTGAGCAGACAGCCCCGCAGGGCTCCCAGAATGAGCCTGATGGGCATGATCTGTGGCTCCGCTGCCCTCCCCAGCAGGCGGGGTTGTAGCCCTGTGAACAGAGCGCAGAACTCAGGTCACCAAAGACCCTGCCCTGAGAGGCCTGCCCTGGATTCCAGAATGAGCCTCAGAGGGAGGGGCCAGCTGTGGAACAGGCAGTGGGGGGCTGCCCTTTGGCCTGTGATTGGGATCCAGAGGCCTGCAGAGAAGATACGGGGCCTCTCCTGCCCTGAGGCCGACCACGTCCCAGGGACAGTGTGGACAGCTGCAAGGTCCCGGGGGAGCTGAGCCCCCAGGACGACAGTGGCCTCTGTGATTCCAGGCAGGCACCCACTGCGCGTTGCCCTTCAGTCCTCTCAGAATGTGGTCCCCTGGGCTGGAGGAGGCCTTAGAAAGACCCACCACCCTTAATTCCTGACTCCCTGGAACACTCCCTCAGACAGTCAAGGCAGTCCCTGTTCCAGCCAGCCCTGACCGTTAGAACATTCTTCCCCAGGCCAGCATCAGGCCTGCATTCCTGGAACATCCACCCAGTGTGCCCCCTCTTTTAAGGCAAGCTTGTCACAGATTAAGAGCCAGAATCGTGCCCTCCTGGAGCTGTCTAGGTAGTTATCAACACCTGAACACCTGGTTTCAAGTTTAACTCTTGGAACCTCAGTTTCCTCATCTGCAAAATGGAGACAACCACGGCTACTTCTTATGGAACGCTTTCCCTGGCCAGGCACTGCACTAAAATGTCACATGCCCTGCACAGCCTGATTTAGTGTCTCCTGACTCAGCCTCCTCCAGGGTCCTGGCTCCAGGCTGGCTGGGAAGAGGTGCGGGCTCCTTCTGCTGGCAAGAAGGTGAATTGCAGACAGGAAAGGTGACGACTTGGAATCAGACCCAGGGCAGAGACTGAGGCCCCTGCTGTGCCCTTCCACCAGCAAGCTGCAGTTCCAGGGAAGATCCTGAAGGGCAAGGCAAGGGTCAAGAGTGGCGGGCTGTGGTGTTCATCCAGAACCCACCCCCCACCCCCAGGGGAGGACAGAGGCCCCACAGGGCTGGGTGTCCCAGCTTGTCCCCTCAGGGACACAAGTGGGAGCTTCAGAGACACAGATGTCCTGCCTGGATTTGCTTATCCACCTGGTAACAAAATTGGCAGGTAGAGGTCCAAAGGGGCTTCCGGTCAGGAGGACTAGCCGACTTGGAAGATTCTGGAAGCTTTGCAGCTCCTCTGTGTTTGCCTTTCATGATAGTGGCTTCCATTTATTGAACACATCTTTTTAAAGGACACTATGGTAAATGGCCAATCGCATGCCTTCATCCAGAAGGCAGACATCTCCCTTATAGGAACACAGTTAAAAAAAAAGGGATTCCTTCATTCATCCTCTTGCCACTCCTGTTGACGAAAACAAACATGTCCCATTCAAAGCAGAACATTTAGCTTTCTGTTAGTGCCAAGAGCTGTGTGATGTGCTTTATGGGTATTATTATTTTGTTCTTTCAATAACCCTACAAAGCAAGTATAATTAAGACTATTTCATGATAGGGGAAACGGAGGCTTGGAGACATAAGGGAATGGTCACGTAACTGGAAGAGCTGGAATATGAATCCATGTCCTCTGATGTGAATGCCTTTCCACTAACCGCACTGCCTCTAGTTTGTTCTTGTCCCTGTCCCTCAGTGATTATCTAAAGAACCTCTAAAATGAGCGGGACCTCCCATCTCCACCTCTTCTCTCTTAACCCACTGTCCCTGGGCGAGTGCAGCCACTCCCAGTCTGGGAAATACCTCCATCGATGGCTCAGACTCTGGTCTCTCTGCACCTTTGCCCCAGCTAGATGTCCATCTCTTGGTCAGCTTTGGCCAGTGTCCCCAAACATTTTGAGTTCACCATGCTCCAAACTGAGCTCGCTCTCTCCACAGCCCCCACCTGCTCCTCCTGCTGTGTCCTCATCTCCGTCTGTGCTCCCACCATACACTCCCCACATCCAGGCACTGAGTCCTGTGGTTTCTTTAAATCTCCAGAATCTGCTCATGGTCTTCCAATCCTGCTGTTACTGACTTAATTCAGATATCCTCCCCCTCCACCCCTTATTCCACCACAGCCTCCCCCACTTCTCACACGATGTCTCCTCTTCAGGGATTCTGACGCTTCCCCACCTTTGCCCAACAGATCTTTCTAAAATTCAGATCTATACACCTCACTTCCCTGCCTATAAATCCATCGGTTACTCCCATTGCTTTAAGGAAAAAGATCAAACTCCTTAGCTTTGAGATTTGCCTTCTCTCCAGTTCATACTCTTCCCACCCCAAACCCATCTGCAAAGAAGTACCCTGAGCTCCAGACATTGCTGTACCTTCTGCCTCCCCTCCTTTCTTACCTCACACCTACCCCTCCTCCCTGTCTCACCTTCAACATGCCCTCCTCCCGGAAGGCTCCCTGGATTCTCCTTGCCTCTCAGCTGGTTCAGGGTTTGTGATCTGAGAAGACATGCCTTGTCTTATATCTCTGTCAGAAACCTTAATGCAAGGTATTGGTGAACATCTTGATTTTCCCTCCCACTAGATGATGAAATGCTTGAGGACAGGATTTTGTGTCTTTTCTGTGTAATACCCACAACACATCTAATAGAGGATCACTGAGTGAATGAATGAGTGAATGAATGAAGGCGCCCCTTGGACACAAATTTCTCCCACATTCAGCTGCATATGAGGGGGCCTCCCCCTCTTTCCTATCTTCCCGACAGCTGGTGTCGCCGGGACACTAGTTCTGTGAGGGCA
The DNA here is from genome assembly GCF_036321535.1 of Camelus dromedarius. Taxonomy (NCBI): domain Eukaryota; kingdom Metazoa; phylum Chordata; class Mammalia; order Artiodactyla; family Camelidae; genus Camelus; species Camelus dromedarius. The sequence continues at coordinate 14,769,594 of NC_087444.1, forward strand.
ACGGACTTGAAAAATGATCAGGGACCTACACATTAAACTGAGACCAACCTTCTCCTTCCCAAGGGACCCTGCCAGCCTCCCCAAAGTCCTTGGGGCTGGTAGGAGGAAGCATGAGGTACTGGATTGATCACCTTCCCCACCCAGCACTGATTATGCGCCAACTGTGTGCAAGGCCCTTTGCTGAACGCCTGAGCTTGTGCACGTTCCAATGTGACCATCCTTTGGTCTAGTTGCAGATGAGACTAAGGCAAGCACAAGCCGCAGGGGACAGGAATGAGCTCCAGCTGAGCACTAGAGGACAAATTCGGCAGAGCGAGGGTGCCAGGAGCTGAGGCAGTCAGCAGACTTGAACTTGATCTTGAAGCAGAGAGAAAAGGTAAGAGCTTTGATGGAGAAGGGGATAGCCTGTGTCGAGGCTGGGGATCAGGACACACTGGCAAGTGTGTTCTAGGGACAAAGAATAGATGCTTTACCTGGGGCCAGGGTTTTGGGAGGGTCTGGTTGGAAATCAGTTTGGAAAGGGACATCAGGACCTTTGGAAGGGTCCTGAAGGACCTTGCCGGGCCAAGGGGGTTCGGAGTTGAACAGTAGGGACGTATGGTGAGACCCACAGGACAATGGGAAGGACCCGAGGCTGGGGTGGTCTTTGTTTTCCGGAACAATATCACGTGGGGTGGCTGTGCAGCCCTGGGCACTTCCTCCTGGCTGTCAGTTGAGGAGCCATTCCCTCTGAGGCCAGCAGGGGGCAGGACCAACCCACAACTTTTCCTTAGCACAGTTCTGGCCCTCCTGGGAGTAGGGAGGAGCAGCAGGCCCAGAAGGAACAGCCCAGCTGTGCACAGCTCTGTGTATGTGCGTGTGGTGTGCGTGGTGGGGGTGACAGAGGGAGGCGGGCTCCTTTACTCAAAAGGCCAGTGTGTGGCCACTGAAGCTGCTAGGTCTGGTGACCTGACGGGACAGCCCTGGATTAGGCACCCACATTTCCTGGGCATATGTCCCAGCCCAGTCCAGCTCCCGGCTGTGCCCCTTGGTTTCCCTGGCCCTTCCCTCCCAGTGAGGGAGTCCCAGCATCATGAGGTCTCTGCACTGAGCTCTTCAGGGCAGCCCAGCTCCTTTGGAATCAAACAAATCCAGAGAAGCAATGAGGAAGAAAGAAGTCCCATTCCTCTGCTCACTCCCTTCCCTAAAAAGGACCAGAGAAGGTGGTCAGGATTAGCAGAAGTCATTCGCATGGGCATTTGACAAAGATTTATCCAGTGGCCTCGTGTCAAAGACAGGGACACAAAGGCAAGGTAGCATCGCAGCCCAGAGCCCCCAGGGCATGGGGCCAAAGGCTCCCATGACTTAGTGGGTGAAGGCTGAGGGGCTAGGAACAAAGTGCCCAGAAGCCCTGAGGAGGAGAGGGTGCTTCTGCTCAGCAAGGACTGCAGAAGTTTTGATGAGGGAGGTGATACTGGAGCTAAGCCTTGAAACACGAGCAAGATTTTGCCAGATGGAGAAAAGGGGGGGGACATCTGGGATGGGGGAACCAGCAGAGCAAAGGCACAAGAGGTAAGGCTGTGTTTAGAGAATACTGATGAACAGATATGGTTACATATGCTCCCCACCTCCCCAGCCTTACTGAGATATAATTGCTACTTAACACTATGTAAATTTAAGATGTATGACATAATGAATTGGTATATGGATATATCGAAAAATGATTACCACAATAAGGTTAGTTAACTGTGTGTTTCTTGTATGGCAATCATTGTGTTATAATATTTATTTATATTATGTTTCTAATTCTCACATCAATCCTCAAGGTGCTATGATCCCCACTTCACAGATGAAGAGACTGAGGGTCAAGGAAGCAAGGTGACATCCCAGTCAAGGACCACGTGACCCACCCTGCCCCCACAGGACTGGAGTTGGGGGTGGGTGGGTCAGAGGAATCCCACAAAGACCAGGAAAGTCCTCCTCCCCCAGAGGACCCCACCGTCTTGCCCCAGCGTCTCTGGCCAGGCTGTGAGATCTTCCGGGCAGAGATCTGTTCTCAAACAACCAACAATTTGTTGGCCTTTCCACTTTCTCTTTCAGAAAAGTTCTTATGCAAATTCTGTTCTGGTGGGTCAGAGATTTTGTCCAGGCCTTGGTCAGATAGAAAATAAAGGAGGAGCCCTGGGGTGGAGTGATAGGAGCAGGGGCTGGGCCAGACCCCAGGGCAAGTCAGCCTGCCCCCACGAGGTTCATACTGCTGCCTGAGGGCTGGCTTCTCTCCCCAGGCTGCCTCTGTCTCCCCTGCCTAAGTGGCATGGAGGTGCTGAGAGGGCAGACTTCCGTCCACAGACCTCCCTCCTCTGCCAGATGAAAGAGAGGTCTGCTCCTACAGGGCTCCGCTCTGGGCCTCAGGACAGCTGCCCTCACATCCTCCCATGACCCCTCCTTTGTAATCCCCCAGGGCTTCTAAACTGGGGTCTCTCTTGTCTTTTTCTTGCCAGAGGCCCCTTGAAAAAATCAATTTATATATGTATATGGAATCATTATGTTGTATACCTGAAACTAATTTGTTATATGTCAATTATACTTCATAAAATTTATACTTTGTAAAATTATAAAATTTATGATAAATCAGATCAGAGGAAGGCATATAAAAATTAACAGCATTCTATTCACCCTTCCTCCTTGCCCCCTCCTATTCCCCAGGGAACCACTCTTAATTTCTTATTTATCCCTAAGATATGTTCCTTATAGACAAGCATATATAGCTACACATAACTATATATGGTTTTTTAAAAAATACAAATGAATCATATCATAGCCATATTGTTTTTCAGCTTACTTTTTTTCCCCATTTAATGTCATATCTCAGGCATCTTTTTCATGTCGACATCCATAGACCTACCCATTCTTTGCAATGACTGCAAAGTCCTTTGTAAAGACTTGAGTAACCAGTTCCTTTTTTGGACATTTAAGCTGCTTTCAGTTTTTACTATTACGAACAGTGCTGAGATGAACAACTGTATTTGAAGATTAATTGCCAGCCGATTAAAATTTGAATATACGTTCCCAAATTGCCTTCTAAAACCACTGTAACAATTTACGGTTCCACCAACAGTGTACGAGAATGCCCATTTTCTTGCATCAGCACCAACACAGGTATTATCAAACCTTTAAATCTCTGCTGATTTGACAGGTGAAAATGATATCTCATTAAAAATTTTGAAATGTCTTTAAGAGTGAGGTTGAGCATATTTTACTGTATTTGTTGGCTATTTGAATTTCTTTCTTCTCTCTTTGTGAATCCTATGTTATTGGCCTTTGACCATTTTGAGGGAGGGCTATTCATCTTTTTGTCATTGATTTTTAGAAGCTATTTGTATATTAAGGAAAAAGCATCTAAGATCCATTTTATTATCTCCTCTGCTATAAACTCCATGTTTGGAAAAAACGTGTTAAAGAATGTTTGTTATTAGTTTTTTCTCCATTTTCTCAATCTAATTCTGGTATACAGACCCTCAGAATGTTTATCAGCAGGGTCTGCATTGAGTTAATGTAATTCCAGCCAAAAGCAAAGCCTTAGACTTTTTGTTAATCCCAGAAGCCTCACTGCAGCTAAATGGTTGGCTTCCTGAAACATTTTAGTGGCCTGAGGAACCCTAGGATCTGGGACCCTGGCGTGGGAGCTGCAGCCCCCTTAGCAGCAGTGTGGTCTGCACCTGTGCGCCTCCCTCGGTCCAGCTGTGGATTCTTCTGTTCTGATGAGTAGGCTGAGTGTTTGCATATTTTCCCCTTTGTTTATCAGCACTTAGGGGTGTGGGTCCCTCTTCCCTTCAGCAGAAGGTCCCTGAGGTGGGACTGAGCCTGCCCCAGGCCAGACCCAACGGAACGTTTACTGTTGCTGAGTCCTGGGGATGGAGGAGGAGATGGAGGAGGGCAGGAAGAGGCTTCCAGCTGGCCCACCCCCTCTGGCCTCTTTGCTTCCTTTAGGAAATCTCCCCAAAGCCACGTCCTGCTCCCTTGAGGGTGGGTGTAGAGCCCTGGGAGAATGAGAGGTGGTTTGCACAGCCTAAGATTGGGGAGTGGGGTGCTAGACACCACATATGGACCGGTGTGCCCTGTGGAGGAGCCGGGGACACAGGTTGGGGTGGGGAGGGGAGGCTCTGGGCAGGGGGACATGGTTTTCAGGCTTCACCCACCCTCCAATCTCAAGGTGGTTTTACTGGGTGACACTGTTCCCTCCTAGTCCTGGGGTGTGTGTGGGAGGGTGGCTCTGAGATCCCAATGGGAGCTGAGTGCAGGGAGAGGGGAGGGGGCTGCAGGCAGAGCAGAGGAGGAGAGACCTGGTGGAGCCTTGCAGCTGACTTAGAAGCCTCCAGATTGGTTAGTTTGTTTAACCCAGGGCTGACTTTAATGAGACCGCCACATTCCTGGGGGACTGGCGAGGGAAGGTGATTAATGGGGTTGGCTATGGTAGCGGGAGCGGTAGGAGACAGAGGCTGAGGAAGCCAAGAAGAACGGAGTTGACACCCCAAAGCCCCAGATTCCCAGTGCCTTGGGGGGATGGGCATTTCTGAGGAAGCCAGCACCCAGCCCCGGAAATCTGCACCAAGGTGGAGGAGAAGTTCCCCTGCCTCTGCCAGGGCATGAGGGCTTGGCCCTGCTGTCTGTCTGGCGAGCAGACCCAGGACTAGGAGGGGACAGAGCCAGGGCAGGGCCAGAGCCAGGCCTACCCCGGTTCTGTCCTGGAAATGCGCCTGGGGCATGTGACTCACCCCTTGTAGCCTCAGCTTCCTCTTGAAAACAGGACCAGGAGGTGGCTTACAGATAGTGCCTGGCTCCACTCTCCTTAAACCTCCTTATCTCGTGGGCTGTCTTGGCCAATGAGGCCTGGGCCCCCATGGAGTCTCTGAGGAGGCAGTGGGAAAGCCCCGCCCCTTCTTCCACACAGTTTACTTTGATCTGCAGAAGATTATCTCACTGAATAAATACACAAAACTGCCATGACGACAAGTTAGAATGCTGCTCCCGTGCACAGCACAGCTCGGTAGGTGTGTGAGCTTCTGGTTCCCTGTCATGCCTGGCACAGCCAGGGATGACGTCAGCTTACAAGACAGGGGTCCCCAAAGGAAGAGAACCAGGCATGGCTTTCTTGACACAGGGAAGCCATTTTTGACCTAAGCCATTTTGTGACCTAAGCTTGGCTGCAATCCTTGCCCTTGAACAGGTCTTAGTAATGAATGCTCCTCAGGGAATTAAGGGACAGCAGGAACAAAGGAAAAGCCATCAAGAAACAGTAGTTCAGTAATAATACAGAGTCCCAGTTCCTCCTCAAGGATACACATGACAACCTGATGCAAATTTTTGAGATCTGCAGGGACTAAGGCCCTCGCGCAGGTGGAGGATGGAAGGATGATTGGTGACTCTCCTGACTTCAATCAGCTCAGGTGTGGACCCTGTCGACCTTTGCCCCAGTGCTATGCTGAATTCTCCTGTGCTGAGGCCCCTTTGTGAATATGCATGTAGTATTAGCTTAAAACCTCCTCGATTTTGCTCTTGGGGAAGCACTGCGTTGGGGGCAGACCCCTGGTGTTCTCCTTGCTTACGGCAAGTTGTAATAAATCCTTCCTTCTCCCAATCTTTGGCTTGGTTGTGTCTTTTGGTTTGACACCTACCAAGAGGCGAATCCAGTTTTCAGGTACCAGTGACCCTGGGAACATGGTGGTGAAGATGGCAGCTTCAGAGCCAGAACCAGACAGATGAGGAGCCAGGCCTGCCTCACAGGGCTGGCTTTGTGGGGCTGGGTTCACACCTGCCAGTGGGGCCGGGCAGGATGCCCCGCTCCATCTCCCGGTGTGCAGTGCTCAGCGGAGGGCTGGGGGGTGAGCTCTCTCTCTCAGCCAGGCCCTGCCCACCAGGCCCCTCTGAGTCTGACCGTAGGTTGGCTGGTCTCATCCAGAACATGGGCTTGTCTTGAAGTTCCTTTCAGTTCTCAAGCCTCATACTTGTGTCTACCACTAGCTCCCCGCCTGGGCTGTCCAACTCCATGATCAGTTTAGCAGGCTGGGTCCAAGGAGTTGGCCTAGGCTGAGAACTCAGGACACAGCCATTCTTGGGGGAAGAAAGGTGGGTCCTTTGGGGTGTCAGGAAAGGCTTAGAACATGGAGCCCTCAGCTGGCGGTGAGAGAGGAGGTGCCGGCGGGTAGTTGACATGGATGTGTGTGCACGTGTGTATGTGTGTGTGTGTGTGTGTGTGTGTGTTTGTGTGTATCTGTCTTTAAAAATTACATTTGTCCCATTTTCTTGTTTTTCTAGAGTGGGCCTGATTGGGGCAGGGTCTGTTCCGGCACTGCCAGGGCAGCGTGTGTACATTAGGGTAGATGTGATAAAATGCAGCTCTTGATAAGGCCACGACAAAGGCCTCCCAATTTCTGTGGGATCTTTTTATGCCCCTGCCACTTCTGAACTCAAGGACTTCTATTTAATTCATTTCCTCAAGGAGTGTAGCAAGCTGGGCCCTGGAGACATACTCTAGGTCAGAGGCTGGCCCTGTGGAGCCCAGAGATAAAGGGAGAATAAGATGTGATTCCTACGGCCCCTGAGCCCGCAGCCAGTGGTGCGACGCAGAGAACGGGGCCCGTGCTGGGATAGCTTGGGTACTCTGGCTGTGGTGGCACAGGGGGGCTGCTTGCTCTGCCTGGGATGGGCAGCAGGAGGTGCTACTACCAAAGTGGCCTTGGGCCTGCACTGAAGACCGGATGGGCATCAGCGTGGTCGGTCCCCGCGGTGGGGATGGGCAACAGGCACCGTGGCCTGAGGTCCCACTTGTGCCAGGGGTGTGAAAGAGCCTGGTCTGCCAGAGGGCTAGAGGTAGCATACTGCAGCCAGATCCTGGGGACAAAGACAGCGGGGACAGACAGATGGAGATGCTCATCTTGAGGGTCACATCACTGAGTTCTCAGGGGCCTGGCAGAGGAGTTTGGATTTTAGCTTATGGCAGGGGTCACGCACACTCAGCCATCTGCAGGGCCAGGGTGGGAGGGGAGGGTGTGAAGACGCCGGGGCAAGAGGTTGTTCTGCGGAGGGCAGGACTTCTCCCCCCGGTGGGCCAGCAGACCCAGCTGATATGCCACCCAACTAAGTCTTCAGAGAAGCTAGAAACCCAGATTTTTATGTGGACACTTTTATTTTTAGATGTTAGCCATAATTCAAATTTAACACATAACAAAACAAAAACAGGAAAGGTTTGTGATCCTGATTTGGCTCAGGGGCCACGGGGGTACAATGCCTGTCTGCGGTGTGGGGGTGGGGGCTGCCGGTTCCGAGTGGGCGTGACAGGTCAGAGCCTGCCCACTGTGGTGGCATTTTGGAGATGGCTGTAAGGAAGGCAGGGTGCAGGGAAGCAGAGACACTAAGAAGCTGATAGAAAAATCTCCCTCTTCTTTATTCATTCATTTGCTGAATGTTGATTGGACACATGTTCCAAGCAGGCTGTGTTCTGGGCGCTGCTGCTAAGAGGACACCCAGAGGTGGGGCTCCGTCCTAGTTGAGAGCCCTACAGGCACCCTGAGGGCTCCGGCCTTCAAAGTTGCACGCTTGTGTCTTTTTTTCCCAGTTCCTAAGCCTCCTTCCGCCTCCATCCCCACCTCCTGGCTGAGGTCCAGCTAACTTTCCAGTTCCCTCCCAGGCATCCTTTCCTGGCTCTGTGGGCCCTGGGGCTACCCTTCCAGCCCTGGGCCAGTCCTCTGCCCTCCACGGGGCCTCCAATGCAGGGTCTTTTCTGGATTGTGCCCCGATTCTGGTCGTAAGCCCCCTTCTCCTCTGGAGTTTCTCACTGCATCTTTTAGAACTTAGTTTTGACCCCAGGGTGGTTGAACGCAAAGCCCACTTTCTTCATGGAGTTGAGGCCTTGGGGGCTTGGGGGTCGGCTGAGGGCCAGTCTGAGGTGGTGGTGGAGGTGGCCATTCCCCTCCCCCTGCTCCTCCTTATGGTGTGGTCATTTCAGGGGGGTGGGGTGTGAGAGCTGGGAGGCTGCTGAGACACATGCCCTGGTGGCACCTACCTGGACTCCCTCTGGAAATGAGGAGTGCTTCAGGTCAACTGATGCATTATTTGTGGGAGAACCTGGCTGCTGGAGGGGTCCAACAGTGCCCCCACCCTCCTCAGGCCCTCACCCAGCCCTCTCTCCCGTCTCTGAGTCCATGGCACTCCCCCTCCCCCACCTTCTCCTCCTAGACGAGGGCTGAGCACTGGATTAGGAGCCACGGTCCAGTAACTCACCTGTGACCTTGACTCTGGGCCTATAAAATGGGCATAACCACTGACTATCCTGCAGGGACTTAGAAGAGATCAAAAATTGAAAACTAAAGAAGGAAATAGCTAGAAAAGTTACCAGGCATGATTCCTTCATTCATTCAACAAGTATTTATTGGCACCTACTCTGGGCCAGGCCATGCACTGGATTTTAGGATACAGTCCCAAGGAAGACAGGCACAGTGCCGACCTGCATGGGGCTCACAGTCTAGAGGGAGGTGGGTGTGAAGCAGCCACACAGATAAATACATATGTACAAAATGGATTGTGTCCTGCGAGACTGTGTAATAGGGACCAAATGGGGTGGGGGGTCAGAGAGGTTTTCCTAAGGAAATGGGATTTAAGCTGAAGTATGAGGGTGTCAGCCGTATACAGGCAGGGAAGGGCCCTCAGGTATAGGACGTGAGTGCAAAGCCCTGGAGTAGGGAAGGAGCCAAAGGGCTGCAACAGGGCAAGGGGAGGGGGAGGGGGAGGGGTGGGGGGTACCAACAGGCTGGATTAGGCACCGCCTTGCAAAAAGGAGCTAGCGAAGCATTTTGTTAAAGTAACCTAACGCTAAACCTCATCTCCCATCCTTTCTCCTTGTCCTGGGTCCCTGGAGCTTCTCCCTGCCTTTGCCCTCAGTGTCCATTGTGTGTGGTGAGAAACTGGGCCTGGGGAAGAGCTCTCAGCCCCCTGCCCCCTCCCTGGGCCAAGGGGCAGTTGATTGAAAGCAGATGCCTTGACCTGGTGGGGCCCTGGCGGGAGCGGCAAAGCCGGCTCCCCACTGCTGACCTCAAACCTGCACCGCTGGCATGTCCAGGCCGCAGACTCTCTGTCAGCAAAGCCGCATCCGTCCTGCACAGAGCCGGTCACTGTGGCTGCCCACACCCCCAACCCAGCAATTTCCCTGCCACGGTGAGAAACCTCCCGTGCTCCTGGGCCAAGGCCCAGCCTCCTCCAGTTGGGCCTGGAGCCCCAACTGGTGGAGGGAGAGATGCCAAGTAGGTTCTTAGAAAGGCATGAGGCTGGGAGAAGTCCCCATCCCCCTTACCTGTACCAGCACCCTACCAAGTGAGGGCACCATCATCCAATGTGCCCTGGGCTAGACTTTGTGCTAAATCCTCACAGAGAGCTCCATGAGGTCCATGCTGTTGATACCGTGCACGACTGAGGCTCAGAGAGAGTACCGCATCGCACGGCTGGTAGGTGGCAGAGCTGGCTTCTGGACCCAGGTTATTGGGCTCTAAAGGCTGTGACTCCAGTGGTCCAGTGGGCCCTGGCTGTTGCTCCTGCTCCCCTCAGATGCTCCCTGTGTCTGCTGCTTCTGGGGGACCCCAGCTCAGTTCCAGGCTGCTCAAGGCCCAGAGGCCTCGGGAGGCCTGCATCTTAGCACAGGGTACGGAGCGGACCCAGAGCATGTTGGAGTGGCCTCTGGGCAGTGGTAGCCCCTCTCTTGAACAGCCTGAGCTCCAGACACTGTCAGGGGCACTATGCTTGTTGCTGAGTCACAGTTTGAACCGTGCCCAACGGTCCTCTCAGAGAGAGGAGTTATAATTTTGATGTTTGCCTGGGAGTAGTTCACACACACCTCCCCTTCTGGGGTTGCTGCCTCCACTAGGTGCTGCCATCAGGCTCCCCAACCCCACTACACCCCTGGAGGAGTCCAGGGATCTCCCAGAGATGCCTCCTGGGCCTTTCAGTAAACCTGGGGCCACCCTGACTGCCCTTCACTCTTAGGCTGCCTGAGAAACGCATCCTCTTTCCTCTGCTCCCACAAGGTTGCCCACCTCCCTGTGCAGACCCATCCACTTCCCCATTGCCCTGGTTTCCCTGGTCCATTTTCCCCTCCTCTGTCCAACCCAGCATCTCTGCTTCATCCCCCTCCTTCAGATAGGTCTTTTGGCTCTCAGTTGGTCAGTCAGTCAGTCAACAAGCACTCATGGACATACTGGCAAGAGCTCAGGCTCTGGAGCCAGATGCCGAGGGGACACCAGATCGCAGCCCTCTTGTCCTGTTTCAGGCGCTCACATCTGGTGCTCCTGGAGCATAAAGAGAAAAGGGCTCCATTGCTGCCCTGGCCTCAACTTTGGCTTCTCCCTGCTGTCTAGTCACCGAGAAGAGGAGTGATCTGGCAGGATGCCCCAGGGAGAACACTTTCTCTCTGTTCTGTTGGAGGGTTACCTTGGTGGTCTGCGGGCAGGTGAATCAGCACTGAGGCTAACCGTGGAGGGTGGCCGAGGTGTGCAGACACAGAGGAGTAATGAGATAGTTTATGTTTTAGCGTCTGGAAAGGAAAAGCAGCCCCAGCCCCACTGGGGATCCTAAGGAAGGGAAAGGAACTAAACTCCAATCTGGTGTGCGGGGAGTGGAGCCAGGAGCCCCACGGACTCAGCACTAGGAATGGCCACATGTGGATGTGAACAGCAAGAGTGTCGGTAGTAATTCTGGGAGCAGGACTGAGGGCACCCTGGGCCGTACCTGGAGTCACCCCCCCCCCGGAAGATCTATGTGGCCCTGCAGGGATCTAGGTGGCACAGGACCAGCTTCTCCTCCTGACCACGTGGGAATAATGTCGCCAGGCAGAGGGACTGTTCAGAGTCACAGCTCTTCTGCCCCTCTTTGGGGAGCTGGACCCTCTACCTCCCCCTTTGGAGCAGGCAAGACTTGGGATTCTGGGGCATTTCAAAGTGAGAGGAAGCTTCAAGAGGAAGGAATAGACTTCCTTCAAGTATAGCAGTTTGGGTCTGGATGGTTTTAATTAAAATTCCCAAATCAAAGAAATGCAATAGTATTTGCACCTCAATTTTCTGTTGCCACTCGTAGTGGTTACTAAAACAACAACTTCTATCTTTCAAGAGCTTACTATGGGCCAGACACTGTGCCAAAACTTCTACATACATGGTTCTATTTAATATTCAAAATAGGTAGGTGCTTTTTTTCCGAGTTGACCAGAGAGTCCTTTATATTGATTGATTGATTGATTGATTGATTGATTGACAAGGTAGGTACTTTTTTTATCACCATTTTGCATGTGAGGAAACTGAGGCACAGAGAGGTTAACCAACTTGCCTGAAGTCACACAGCTAGCAAAGCTATGAATTGGGCTTGTAACCCACATTATCTCTCGCTCCAAAGTCCTTCAACCACAGATCCCACCCTACAGATATGTCCAGGGGTTCCCTGAATCTGCGGGGGCCCAGGAGATCTGGGCCTGCAGGGAGGAGCCCTGAGGTCTGGAGGCCCAGGGCCTAACATGATGGGGCCACTGTCAGGTGCCTGTCTCCCACAGCAGCTGGATCCCATTACAGCGTGGACGGCCATCTTTAGAAAGCCACCTTTTCCTGGGCTGCAAAGGAACAGGGTGACCACAGCCAGTGAACCCTGGGGCCCCTTGAGTTCCCACTGCCCGCCCGGCAGAGTTTCACAAACCCGTTGACGTTGACAGGACAGCCTGTGTGGAGAGGGCAGGAAGCCTGGGGGCCCTGTGGTCTGCCTGCGTTGCTCAGAGTTTCCTGGGCTGAGCTCTTCCTGCAGGGCCCTCTTTAGGGCTCTGCCAGGCCAGCACCCCCTGTCCTGAAGCTGGCATCTCCGGTCCTGAGGCCTTCCTTGGCCCCCTCTGGCTCGAAGGACAAAGCCTACTGACTCCAGTGTCTCTGAAGGGACAGGAGGACCCTGTCCTCTGGACACTGAGCCTTGGAGGAGCTTTGAGATCCTGGAGATAGCCTTGGGGTATGTGAAGTTTCCCAGGGACCACACTGAGCGGAGGGGCAGGCACAGTGCTACCTGATGTCAGAAGACCCAGGCTCCACGCTCAGTTCTTACACTGACTAGAGCTTCGATCTTGGGCAGGTGTCTTACCTCCCTGAGCCCTCTCCCCTAATCTGCCTCACAGGGTTGTGTAAAACCCTCGTCAAACAGGCAAATGCCCCGCAGGTGTTGGTGGTCCTCACTAATACCTACGCCTGCTCCTTGTTGGTCTCCCTTGCAGAAACTACCAAGTCTGAAATTACAGGTTTCTGCAGAAAAAGGGAAAGGCATTCCAGGTAGAGGACAGCCTGAGCAAACAGAGTCAGGAGTCAGGGACACACACACACACACACACACACACACACACACACATTGAATTCTTTGTGCCAGGAACTGTCTTAAACATTTTATATACCTGAACTCATTTACCTCTCTTAATATCCCAATAGAGTAGGTATTAGCTTGCCCCCATTTTATAGGTGAAGCAATGGAGGCCCAGAGAGGTAAGGAAACTTGCTCAAGATCACACAGCTGGGAGAGGGGAACCAAGAGTGTAATCCAAGCAGTCTGTGATGAAAACATGAGTGAAGGCAAGGGCAGTGGGCCTGGAGAGACACTGGGATTTGGCCACATCTGCCTTGTCCACTGCGGTGAGGCCAGTGCCTAGTACAGTGCCTGGCACACAGTAGGTGCTCAAAGGTGTTCCTGAAACCTGAGCTCTGCAGAAGGTGTGGCTGGCTTGCTCGTCTGGTGACACTGAAGTTTCACACCAGTGGGGGATGCTGGGCTTGCTGGGTGGGGGACAGCTTGGGCCCAGAGCTGAAGCTTAGATGGTCTCATCACTTCTTTGGCTTGAGATTTGGTCCCTGTCCAGGCATGTCCTGGGGCAGCAGGCTCCTTCTCAATGGGTGCCCCGCAGGAGGGCCCACCAACTGGGCAGGCAAAGATTTTAACAATTCCTCAGTCCCCCTCTGGGCACAGGCATGGCCTCCCTCCCTGTGGGATGCTCTTTGCTCCCGGAGCTCAGGGTCTAGGGTGGGCTGGAGCTCTGGTCGGGGTGGGGGGAATGACACACATAGACTTGGAGGAGGGTGTTTGCTGCCGGCAGAGGCTGCTGAGAGACCAGCCTGTTTGCAGGGCTGGTGAGACAGGGGGCTGGTGAGAAAGGAAGTTTCCGTACTCTGTGGCATGCAGACCCCACTAGGAATGTGGCTTTGGGCCAGGATCCCTCTGGGCAAGAAAGGATGACTCGGCAGAAACAGCATCCTGACCCCACAGGATAACTGGGCCGCTGCTTTGAGGGTGGGTGCCAAGTGGCAGAGCTGCTGAATTCATGACCCCTCTACCTCAGCCTTCATCTCCACCCTCCCCACAGCCCTCCTTTAGCTGCCCTTCTCTGGGCTGGGGTTTTAAGACTCTTAGAGTAACAACTCTCTCTTGGGAGGGGGCCCTGGGCTGGCCTGGCCAGCACTTCCCACCCAAGGGATGGAATTGAGAAATGGTGAGGAAGAAGCAGCCTGCCCTTGAGGCGCCTGGGGCTGGCCAAGGGCAAGAGCCCAGCATGATTCAGGGTCGGGGCACTGGGCAGTGGAGGGAGCTGGCCTGGGCCAGGCACCGGGGAATTCCAGCCCAGGAGAGCCAATTGGAAGCACATGTGTTTAGATAGGCACAGAAACCCACAAAGCTGCTTCTCCATTCCTTGAGCCCAGCTTCTGAAAAACTGAGAATCTATTACCAGGAACCCTGGTAAATGTGTCCTTTTGTCACCAGAGGCCCTCATGGCACAGGCCAGTCACCACTGGGGACTATAACGGCACCCAGTTGGCGCCATCCCTCTGCCGACTTGCACGCCAGGTCCTGAGCGGAAGTGGATAATGGTGGTGGTGAAGACGGTGACGCTGTTATAGCTCCTGCTGCTGCTGCTGTTAACAGTCATCAAGTATTTCCCCCAAACCCTGCTAACCACTTTTACCTGTTTAATCCCATGCACTCCTCATAAATACCCAATGAAGTAGGTAGGTACTAATCTTCTCCTAATTTTTAGAAAGGAAACTGCTTTGAAGAAGATCAAGTAACTTGCCTGAGGTCACCCAGGTAGCAAGTGGCAGAACCAGCTTCTGAGCCTGTGATCTTAGTGACTTGTTAGATTTCTGACCCTCTTCCTCTGCCCCTGGGGGAAAAGAGGAAGGCAGATTACGTGTGGCTCTGTCCCCCTCCCTTGGGTGTCACACATGGGGGTCACCTGGGTTGGCCCGTGGAAACACTGACCCCTTTCTGGGAGCCGTTGCAACACTCGGTGGTTTCCTGTGCAAAGCATCATGGGTGCCTGGGGTCCGGTGCTCAGGGAGGATCTTGGGATTTGGGGCTGGACAGCTCGAGCCTGCCCTTGGTTTACTAGCTGTGTGACTTTGACACCTCACTCTGTCCCTCTGACCTTGGCTCCCTCACCTGTAAAATGAGAGAGAAGAACACAGCAACTTGCCCTCCATTACTTGGCCGGTGAGATGAAATGTAGACCAGAAGGCCACTGTAGCCAGGGGCGCTAGCAAGTAGAGGGGGCTGGTGGGATGTCAAGAGGGGAGGAGGTGGGTGGGGCTGACATCACACTGTTTCACTCCCTGGTCAGGGAAGGAGACAGGCAGAGATCAGGATCTGCTTTCTTAACAGATGACAGCTACTTTGCACTAATTCATCTTCCTCAAAGAGATCACCTGGCGATCAGCCAGGAGCCTTTGGTGAGGACCCACAGCAGAGTGGCTGCATCTTCCCAGGAGGATCTCATGGGCAGAACTCTTCCAGGCGCCAGGTGACAGTCCGTTCCTTGCAAGTGCCCTGTTCACTGACTTCCCTGTTGATGGAACCTCTGTCCTGCTCTAACGTGGGCTTCTGTTAGTTGACTGGTTCCTGTTGCCCCAGCAACAGAGCAATAGTGGAGGTGGCTGCAAAAGGCTGTTAAATGGCTTAATCAGCTGTGGCACGCAGGCACTGTTCCCAACAGGGGCAGTTACAGCTATGTTAGATTTAGTCATTGCCTGCAACTCAGTGTGGCTGAGACGGTCACAAACACGCATGGAATCGGCAAATAATAGGTCCCTGACAAACACATCTCGGTTGATTGAAGAACTTTCAGAATCATGAAAACATTATATTATGTCCCTTCCAGTTTTATCAGAGTCTATTTTGTTATATTCAAACCAAGTAATTTTCATAGGCTGTGTATGGCCAGCCTACCCCCAGTCAGCCCGTTTCTCAGCTCTTCACAAGGATTTATCAATAACAACACACCCATTCCGTTTGGGCTGTTATTATGGTTCTGTCCTGAAACATCCTGTAGTGGTTATTTTTTGGAAACATCGTTTGGTTCATAATCTCTTAGCAACAGAACTTGAGGGCTAACGGCCGATGAACACTCCGAGCAAGATGACTGTGACTCGTGCGTGGGCAATGAAACCCACAGCAGCCAAGTCAGAGCGCCCTCTGATTATGGGTTTCATTGTTTTAGGTCATCGAACGTCACCAGCACCCACCACGAGCCAAGCCTGCTTTGTTATATGCCTGAGAGCTTTTGCTGTGGCAGCCACATGCCCAAGGCCTGGGAGAACTTTTGGTCATCAGGTGCCCAAGGCCGTCACAACCCCGTCCCCTCCTTGGTACAGGGGCCAGAGTGTGGGTCTGACTGGGAAGAGGAGGAAGGCAGGTGCAGGAACCTCCCGTTCTGTGCGTGCCTGCACCTTATGTCCTCCCAACCCCCTTGTGCAGCGCAGTTAGGACCGTCTGGCCGTAAGTGGCAGCTCAACTGGGTGAAGGTTGGCAGAGACAGAAGCAGGACTAGAATCCAGAACCGCCCAAGCCCCCAGCCTCCACCCTTTCTTTCCTGCCTTCCTCCCTCCCTTCCTCCCTCTCTCCCTCCCTCCTCCTCTTTCTTTTTTACAACAGTTATTTTTATTTGTTCAAAGGCTTATATTGCAAGCATTAAACAAAGCACAGGCTTTGAGTCTGAGAGCCCAAATTCACAGATCTAGGGAGATAAAAGCAAACTGTGATCCATATACGTGGATGCAAACTGAAGTCTCACGGTTAATCCCATTGCAGTTCTTAAATTTCTACAGCCTAGAACCCAGAAGTCACAGGTCTTTTCACTCCTTCTGGATGTCCCCCAGGGTATCTGCACTTTTCTTGAGTTGAGCAATCTCATCAGCCTTCAGCTTCTGGTTGATAACCCTGGGTAATCCCTGAGCCTTCAGGATACACAGAAGGCTCAGGAGGACTTTGTTCTCAATGCCACGCCTCCCCTTCCCCACCATCAACACTGGATGAATCCTGGATAGAATTTTCAACAAGCATTCAATGAGATCAGGCACATTTCATCCAATAGACCAGTTGATGTAAACTTTTAGCTTGATGGTTTCATAGGCACTTTACAACCACCAAATTACACACTTCTTTCCAATTTTCACTATTGTTGTTCTTTCCTATTTCTGGATCCAGCTCCCGGGAGAGAAACACCTGCCACATATATTCCACTCCAAACAGCCACACCTGAGTCACCATGTTCTCCACAAATCCATCCATGGCAGCTGCTGGCACAAATGCCAAGATTTCATCCGTAAAATAGTGACATCTAACAGAATCCACATTTTATACCCACTTCCAATCATGTGATGCTGGAGTAATCCACTTATATTCCAGGTAACATATGTGAGAACATCCACTGGGTTGGAAACCACAATTATGATGCAATCGGAGCTGTACTTGATGATCTGAGGAATAGTGAATTCAGAGACAACATTCCTCTGCACCAGGCTGAGATGACTGTCTCCCACTCGCTGGCAGACTGCTGCAGTTACCATCACAATCTCAGAATTGCAATCACTGAGTAATCTTTCTCTGCCACAGTTTAGGTGTCTGAAGAAATAAGCTCCCAGGCTGCAGATGCATCATTTCTACTTTGAGTTTAACTTCCAAAACACCCACAAGGGCATGTTCCACACCAAGGAGTTTTCCAGAACACTGATGGCATGTGCCATACCAACGTGTCCAGTACCCACTACAATGATTTTATTGTCTGAGACTGTTGCCTCTTCTTCTGCAACCGGTGCAGTTTTTCCTTAAGAGTTGCCATTGTGCAGAGAGAGAGAAGGCTCTGGGCACAGTTGTAATAGTCATGAAAAGAAGACAATGTCAGCTGCATGCCCGGCCTCCTCTCTTTCTGCTCATCCTGTTCACACATCCAGGTCCATAGGGGCAGCTAGCCTCTCCCTGGATGTGCGATCTCCACAAGGCTGTGCTCAAGAGTGTAGCACATGAAGGCCATTGCCACACACCAATTCCATAGGTCAAATGCCACACACACAGTGTGTGCATCCCAGAGCCACTGACCCCAGCATTCACAGGCAGTGAATTCATGGCCCGCCTGCCCATAGGGCTCATAATCCCCTTTTTATTTCGGTCCCTCCCTCAGGCTGAGTCTGTGGTTTTCTGTCTGTGTCGGATAGGAATAAAAATTAAAATAATAGCTACCACTCATTACTGTGAGCCAGAAACATGATTTATATGCCATTATTTACTCCTTAAAACCTTGTAAGGACCTGATACTGTTATCTCTATTTACAGATCAGGAAACTGAGGGTTAGAGTAACTGAATGACTTACTGTAAGTTACCAAAAATAGGTTCTTTCAGTGACACCCACAGTCACATGCCTCTCTCCCCACAGCTCTGTTACTCATGAGCAGAGGTGGATTTGCTGCAAAACTCTTGATGCTTATGCTCTGGGCCCCCCTCACTCATACCTGCCCCTTTCAAGTCCTTAGAAATCTGTTCATATGGCCACATATTTTTGTGAAATTGGAAAAAATAAGATATTTTCATATTTATTTTCTAAAGGAGAGACTCCCAGGGGAGGGTATAGCTCAGTGGTAAAATGCATGCTTAGCATGCATGAGGTCCTCTGTTCAATCCCCAGTATCTCCATTAAAATAAATAAACTTAACTACCCACCCCCCAACAAAAGCAAAATAAATAATATTTTTTTAAAAAAGGAGAGCCTCCCTCTGAATCTACAGAAACTGGATCACCCTGTTCATGAGTGTACACCTTAAACATCCTATTGAAAAATGTGCCTCTTCCTTCTGTCTCCTTTCCCTACTTGATTTCTTCCCCTTAGCACTTTCACTAACACACCATGTACTTTATGCATTTATCTTGTTTACTGCACGTCGTGGGCACCACTCACTAAATGTTTTTGGGTGAATAAAGGCAGCCATTGTCCTTATATGTAAAGCTGTCCTGTGTAAGCAAAGGAAACCATAAGTAAAACAAAACGACAACCTACAGAATGGGAAAAAATTTTTGCAAATGAAACTGACAAAGGCTTGATCTCCAGAATATTTAAGCAGCTCATACGACTCAATAAGAAAAAAATAAACAACCCAATCCAAAAATGGGCAGAAGACCTAAACAAGCAATTCTCCAAGGAAGACATACAAATGATCAATAGACACATGAAAAAATGCTCAATATCACTAATTACCAGAGAAATGCAAATCAAAACTACAATGAGGTATCACCTCACACCAGTCAGAATGGCCATCATTCAAAAGTCCACAAATGACAAATGCTGGAGAGGCTGTGGAGAAAAGGGAACCCTCCTACACTGCTGGTGGGAATGCAGTTTGGTGCAGCCACTGTGGAAAACAGTATGGAGATTCCTCAAAAGACTAGGAATAGACTTACCATATGACCCAGGAATCCCACTCCTGGGCTTATATCCAGAAGGAACCCTACTTCAGGATGACACTCGCACCCCAATGTTCATAGGAGCACTATTTACAATAGCCAAGACATGGAAACAGCCTAAATGTCCATCAACAGATGACTGGATAAAGAAGATGTGGTATATTTATACAATGGAATACTACTCAGCCATAAAAACTGACAACATAACGCCATTTGCAACAACATGGATGCTCCTGGAGAATGTCATTCTAAGTGAAGTAAGCCAGAAAGAGAAAGAAAAATACCATATGAGATCGCTCATATGTGGAATCTAAAAAACAAAACAAAACAAAACACAAACAAAGCATAAATACAAAACAGAAATAGACTCATAGACATAGAATACAAACTTGTGGTTGCCAAGGGGGTGGAGGGTGGGACGGGATAGATGGGATTTCAGAATTGTAGAATAGATGAACGAGATTATACTGTATAGCACAGGGAAATATACACAAGATCTTATGGTAGCTCACAGAGAAAAAAAGTGACAATGAATATATATATGTTCATGTATAACTGAAAAATTGTGCTCTACACTGGAATTTGACACAACATTGTAAAATGATTATAAATCAATAAAAAATGTTAAAGGTAAAGCTGTCCTGTGTAGAAGATTGTTTCTATATTATAGACAAAGATATAAAGATGTGAAAAGTGACTTGCTCAAAGGCACCTACCAACAAATCCAATCCCCATTCTCCTGCTCTGAGCTGCCTTTGAACTTGGGCATGTCCAGGTTTCCTCTGGCCGTGACATCATAACTTAATCATAGACCACACATCATCTCGCTGGTATTTCATCCCTGACTCCTCTCTTGCTCTCTTAACAAGCTCCCCTGACCCCTTAAATCCTGTCAGCCACCTCCTAAGTATCTCTCAGACACAATCACTTCTCTCCACAGCACCCCCCCCCCACCATAGACAGAGTTTCCATCAGCTTCCGGGTGGTCTCCCTGCCCCCAGTCTGTCCCCACACAGCTTCCAGAGGCTGACCTGATCAAGTCGCTCTCCTTCTGGAATTATCCCATGGATTCTTATTCCTGAGAGGTCATATTTGAAATCCTCAGCCTGACCCACAAGGTTCACATTGGCTTTTTTTTTTTCCAGTTTCTCAAACTCACCATCTCCTTCCTGACTCAGAGCCTTTGCATATGCTCTACCCACTTTCGGTGCCAGAACATTCTTCCTCTCCTCCCTCCCTATTATTCTACTTAATTTCTACTCACCCTTTTGGCCTCAAAGCTGCATCACTTCCTCAGGCCTTCCACGTCCACCCAGACTGAGTGGGAGGCCCTGTGAATTGTTTTTACAGCTCTCTGTACATCTCTGCTAAGAACTGATTACAACTGTCATTAAACAACCAACTGTATATTTAGGGGACAGTTGATCCATGGTTGTGACCCCTCCCCCCACCCTCCCCGCCAGACCAGGTGTGCCTTGCTCATTGCTTTATCTTTGTTCCCTTTGTTTGGCTTAAGGAATAAAGACATTGCTTCCTCTCTCATATACAACATTCAAGGTGAGTGTTTTTAATCAGTGGGCAGCAGTGCGCCACACGGTCCTTTGGGGACCCAGGTTCCTTCCATCCTGTGGCTCTGTCATTCCTAGGATTTGTCATCTGTATAGTTGAGGCTGAGTCATTGCAGCAGGAAGGGGGAAGAGCTTTCTAGGTCTTGGTTTGGTTCCAGTTATCTATTACTGAATGACAAACCACTCCAAAATGGAGTGCTGTCACCTATCAACATTTCATTGTCCTCACAGATTCTGTGGGTCCATGAGGAGTGCTGAGAATTTTGGACAGAACTGAGGGAGGATGTCTTGTCTCTGCTCTACAACATCTGAGGCCTCAGCTGGGAAGACTCAGATGACTGGGGGTGACTCAAATGGTTGGGGACTGAATAGCCTAGAGGCATCTTTACTCACCCGGTGCTTCACTAGAGGACTGGGCTCAGCAGGACCTGTTCCAGGGTGCCAACATGTGGCCTCCCCAACTTGGTGGCCTCAGGGGAGCTGGACTTCTTATCTGGAGGCTCAGGGCTCCAAGAGCGAATGTTCCCAGAGAACAAGGTAGAAGCCACGCAGCCTTCTATGCCCGAGCTTCAGAAGTCACATTACTTCTCACTTTCCTCTTGTTTGAAGACAGCCCAATAGAAGAGAAGGGGTCATAGACACCTAACACTTGGCAGGGAGAGAGTTGAAGAATTTGTCATATTTTAAAACCCTTATAGCTGGAGAGGCTAATGCCAGTTTCACTCACATTCCCCTGGTGAGAATGTAGTCACACGGCCCCTTCTAAGCGCACAGGGCTGGGAAACGC
The DNA here is from genome assembly GCF_036321535.1 of Camelus dromedarius. Lineage (NCBI taxonomy): Eukaryota > Metazoa > Chordata > Mammalia > Artiodactyla > Camelidae > Camelus > Camelus dromedarius. Next base: position 14,790,706 of record NC_087444.1, read on the forward strand.
TGTCCCTAGTCAGACACTACGTGCCCAGCTTCAAGTCCGTTGTAAAGGAAGAGGGAGAATGGATTTGGGTGGACCGTTTTCAGTCTGCCACGGTCAACTCCTCTGGCCACCAAGAATGTGTGTACCCCTCTTCCTCTTCCCAAACGCAACACAGATCTCAGGGAAAAACTGAGCTTCCATTGACTGAATCCTCAACTGCCTGTTTGTTGAACAACTAACAGATGATTGATTGGATGTTTGCAGAGCCTCTGTGTCCACTCATCCATTATGGACGTTCCATTTCTTCACCTAGAGCCTCGATGTCAGCTTGTTCTAAGTGAGGGGGCAAAATCAGATAGCTTATGGCTGGTTAGGAATGGAGAGAAATCCACTTTTCTCTTTATCTTGGTACTTAATTCGGTCTATTCATAGAGTAGGGACATCAATAATTGTTAATCAAAAAGAATGTCTATCTCACTCTGCATCTAAACTTAATTCCAGATGGAGTAAAGATTCAAATGTTAAAAAAAAAAAAGCCCATGAAACGCTAGGGTTCAAAAGGGATAAGAGCAGGCAGCTTACAGAAGAAAATAAACAAAAGGCCAACAGGGGGATGAAAAGACGTGTTCTTGAGGATGTAGGGAAACAGAAACTCTCACATGCTGTTTGTTGATGTTTGAGTTGATCATTTTTTAGAGGGGGGGTTTGGCAATATCTTTCAAGGTGTCAAATGCTCAATACTTTTTAACCTAGAAACTCTATTTTTAGGTCTCTCTTCTGTAGATACACAGTATGCCTACAAAGGAGCAAAACTATATGTCAAGGATGTTCAGTGGAGGCTTGTTTAGAATAGCTCAGGAGCTGGAAACCACCTAAATACCCATGCATGGGAAACTATTAAATAAAGTAGAATCTCATGCAGCTGTTAAAAAGAACACAGCAGATTTAGCAGTACTAACATGGAAAAAGGTCCAAGAAACAGCGATCACTGGGAGCAAAAGGCACACTGGAGAACATGATGCAGAGTGTAAGTTCAGATGTATAAAGAAAGAAAACAAGCCAGTATAGTTCATATGTATCTTAAAAATACCTGGAAAGATTCACAGAAAGCTTTAACAATGATTACTTTAGGGGGAGTGAGTTTCAGGCTGAGGATGGTGGGAAGATTTTTAGTTTTTGCTTTATATTCTTCTCCACTATATGGATTGTTTTATAACACATATATATCACTTTTATAGGAGAATCAAATTCAGAATAGTGATTACCTCTAGAGAAGGGCAGGGCATAGGAGAGATGTCATATTGAAATGGTTAAAAAGGTAAGTTTTGTGTTAGTATATTTTATCGCAACAAGAAGAAAAAAAAATTCTGGCCATCAGTTAAGAATTGATAAAGCTGGTAGGTGAGTACGGGGTGTTCGCTATATAATTCCCTGTGCTTTTTCCAAATTTTTGAAACATTTCACAACTTCAGAAAAAAAAAGTTTTTTCTCATTCAAGGCAGCAAGATAAATGAAAAAGAAATGAGAAAAATGAAGCAAAAGGAAAATACAGGCAGTAAATGAACCACTTTAGAGCCCACACTTTTTATAAGCAACTCGGTAAGTTCCGCCACAGTCTCATCAGAGAGGTGGAAACTTAATGTTTTCCATTTGGAGCTCTGGGATGCACCTGAGATGGAGAAGCACAAAAAAACGGTGTTGCTCAGAAGAAGGAAATTTGCCACTGTGGCGCGGAGGCTGGAGTTGGAGGCAGCAAACCGTGGTGGGTGAACAGTTAGGAGGTGATTACAGGTGCGGGCAAGAGCTGGCAAGGACCCCGGCCATGGCCATGCGCGCTGTCATCTCTCGACCTGAAAAGCAGTAGGGGCAGCCCCGTCTCTCCTTCCCTCAGTTGTTTCCTTCTCTGCTCCTTCGGCTCCTGCCCCGAGAGCTGGGAACGCGGCAGCCCCCACTCCAGGCATGTGCACCCTTCTTTTCCCTCGGCCCCATCCCAACCCGGCAGGGCCTTAATCTGCTGCACCTGCAGTTCTTTGATCGTTTATGGTTTCCTTTCTTTTGAAAAACTGACCACAGTGCCATCCTGACTTTGATGCTTTGAAAAACCCTCTTCCTGTGAACTTCAGATGCAGGTGATAAATAAAGGGTAGCAGCCTGTGGGTTTTACCAGGGGCCTTTGTTCTAGGCACGGAAGCAATGTCACAGGCAGGCAGAGGTGGGGTGAGGGCCTGGAGTCTGTCCTTAAGGGTCTGAGGGCTGTCCCCTGCAGGGCCCGGACACCCAGGGACAGGTAGCTGCCCAGCTGCCCTGGTTGCCCTGTGAGGTGGTGCATCCCTCCCTGTTGGTGCCAGGGTCCCACCTAAATGACACGTGTCTGGGGTGCCTGGGAGGACTTGCACAGGGTGAAGTGGACCAGTGCTGCCATGTCCCCTTCTCACTGGGTGCGTGATTCCAGGGGGGGTGGTCTGCTCCTCCACCCACCTCGGCTATCCTGAGTGCGGACCCTGTGCTGCGACAGGCCTGCTGCTGCTTCTCTCCAGAGGGTCTCAGAGGCCAGGAACTGCCCTTCCCACGTCTATAGGCCACACATGTGCGCACTCAAACACGCCCCTTGGGCCCCTGCAGTTTCTGGGTTCCAGTCCTGGCAGGGCCTCCAAGACCAGCTAAGCAAGCCTCTCATCAGTGCATTGTTCAGATGTCCAGGGTGTCTGGCTCCTTAGTGGCCCCAATTTTGTGTTCTCATTGCTGACCCTTGGAAACCAAGTGCATGGGCAGCTGGCCAATGCACAATGCACACGGGGCTCCAAGCTGGCATCCTTCATCATCAAATTTCAAATTCAGAACAATGTAAGCATGCTCACTGTTCTTTTTCACAGAGACAGAATCTGAGGCCCAGGAATGCTGAGCGGCTGGTCCAGAGTCCCTAGCTGGGAAAGGGGGGCGTTGGGACTGAGTCTCTTCTCTCTTTCAGGTCTGCTCCCCTGCTTCTCCACCCTACTCTGTGCCCCAGAGGCTGACCTGTGGGATTGCTTTGATGGGTACCCTCACTCTCTGCCTTGACCAGCGGGGACCACCGCCAGCGTATGGGAGGCAGAAAGGAGAGTGAGGAGGCACTTATTCCCCCTGAGGCCCCCCGTGGGTTCGCCACAGTCTGGCTGCACCCCTCAACTGAGGCTTCAGATCTGTTCAATCAGCCTTTCCTCTCAGAGCACCTCTGGTCACCTCCCCAGGCCTAGCAGTGGAAGAGACAGCAGCTGTTGGTCCAGGTTCTTGCGGTCCTTTCCTACACCCTGGCCTTACCTTTGCAAAGAATCTCTTCATTGCATGCTCCTCAAATGGTCCAATTGGAGTATGTTGCCTGCTTCCTGCTGGGACTCTGCCTGATCCACACCATCCTGCCAGCTTATCAGCAAGGCCCCCGGATCTGCTGAGTCATCACAAGTTGCAGCTGGGCCCTTGGTGGGGGGGGGGCAGGGGGTGGAGTCTGGGGGCTTAATTCCTGCTCTTCTCTCTGCCTCTGCTCATACCGTCACCCCTCCCCTATCTGCCTGCTTTGCCTCCAACCCCCACCTGCCATTCTTCCCCGCCAGATGTCTGGGGACGTTCAAGGGATGAGAGTAACAGCTAAGCAACTTTCACCCCTACCCCGTCCACACGTGATGCATCCAGGAAGTGATGCTCCAGGTCTTCAGCATCACAGACCAGTCAGACCCTGAGTCCTTGGGACAAGGCATCTTGGAAGCCAGTGCAGGGAAACAGGATGATTTCACATTGCTGGAAGAAGCCCCTTCCCTGGGGACCTTCGACCAGGAACGCTCACCCACTCACCCACTCACCCACCCACTCACTCACTCACAACACAGACAGGCTGACTCCCTACCAGGCCCGCCCCCGAGGGACCTGTGTGTCACTTCCTCAAGGAGACTGACCCTGGCCCTTGGCCGAGGCTGGCTCTCCCACTACATGCTCCCAGCTCATCTCATCCCTCCTGGTTTTATAACCCTTGTCACACCGACATCCCTCGTCCTTTGTCCACATACTTCACCTCTCCATCCTCTTAGTAAAAGCAGGTCCTGTGTCTGTGCTGCTGACCGCTGTAACACCAACACCTGGCACGGCGCAGGCCACATGGTAGGGGTTCAGCAAATTATTGAATTGAAATGGAGAAGTGATATTTCAATCAATACCGTGCAGATTACCTCTCTTGTAACTAGGTGGTCACTGAGACAACAATGACCAGCATGGCAGGCTGGATCCTGGATAGAATATCAGCCTGAGGAGGCTGGAGGCTGGGCTCTGGTCCCTGCTGGGCCTTCTACTAATTTGGGGACTCTGATCAGTCTCTGAGCTTCAGGTTTCTCATCTGTGAGACGGGGATAATACTATCATTAGTGTTTCCACTGCTTCATACAAATGATCATAAACGTAAAAACTTAAAACACCACATATTTGTTATTCACAGTGTCCGTGGGTCAGGAGTCTGGGCACAGCTAAGCTGGCATCTCATCTGGAGGCTCTAATGGGGATGAGTTCACTAATAGTCTCACACAGGTCATTGGCAGAATTCATCTCCTTGTGGTTAAAGGGTTGAGATCTTGCTGGTTGTCAGCTGGGGCTGCTCTTGGTCTCTAGAGGCCACCCACAGTTCCTTGCCACAGGCCCTTTCACAACATGAGGTCTTCCATCTTCAAAGTCAGCGAGAGAGGGAGTCCCTAGCACCAGTTTGCTGGCAAGACTGTGTCTTTATAACATGTTGTGATCAGGGAAGGGACATCCCACCACCTTTGCCATTACTGGTTAGATACTGACATACTGGTTATTCCATTGGTTAGAAACAAGTCTTAGGTCCTGTCATACCCTAGTGGGAGGGGATTATACAGAGGCATGAACACGAGGATGTACGGGTCATGGGGGTCACCTTAGAATCTCTCTTCTACAATACTAGTCTGTATCTCATAGAATTCTCGAGAGAGTTAAGTGAAAGAAAGCACAGAAGCACTCCACACAGTGCCTGGCACTTAGTGAGAACTCAGCCAATGCCATAAAAGGCAGCTAGGAGCAGCTGTCTCTTCTTTGGCCCACTTTGAAATGGGAAATGTTGGTCCACAGTTGGTCTCCAGACCCCACCATGCCCTATTGCTTCCACCAGGCTGCTTCAGCCATTTATATCATCTGTCTGGATCTTGAAGGCAGTTGAATTTGCCATGTGGTATTAACTAGTTCAATCAATAGTTGTCCTTACTATTGTAGTTAAAAGTTTGTAGATGCTAACTAGTTGTAGAGACTAACTACTATATATAAAATAGATTAAAAAAATAATGTCCTACTGTATAGCACAGAGAACTATATTCAATATCTTATAATGGCCTATAATGAAAAAGAATATGAAAAGGAACATATATAACTGAATTACTATGATGCACACCAGAAATTAACACAACATTGTAAATCGACCATACTTCAATTAAAAAAAAAAGTTCTTAGAAGATAAGCTCTGTATCCTACTAATTTTTTCTAGCCTCTGGTGCTTAGCTTGTTGGGCTTGGGATGTGGAATTTGGTGTGAATGCTTCTCAAGTGTTGAGCCACAAAAGTAACCAGAATGATTTGGGTCCAGCACCATTGCCCCAGAGGGCAGGTTGTGGCTGGTGGGGAGGGAGGGAACAGGAGCCAGCTGGATGGACAAGTCAGGAAGGATAAGTAGATACCTGTGTCAGGTCCTGCTCTGGGAATCTCCCCATGTTTGCCCACCTTCCTCCACCCCAGACCTTCTTCCCTTCTTAGTGTTCAACTCCACCCCACCTCACCACCCCTGCCCACTCCAAGCAGGGTCTCCTTGGGATCTGGGTGTGGTGAGCCCTGCCAGTTTTAATGGAGGAAGAAAAGATGGATTCCTTCAGAGACGTAGACCATCTGGGCTGGGAAGAGCCTTAGATCCCTGGGAAGGAGTGAACAACTATTTTTAGGATGCGGGATGAGGGCTCAAGTCTATCGAGCGCCTACTTCTTCCATATTTCATTTCCTCTGTCATTTCAGTCTTCAGAGTAGATAAATTAAAGCCCAGAGAGGGAAAGCGGCTTCCTCTGGTCACACAGCTGCTGGGTGGCAGAGTTAGAACAGAGCCTAGGTATCCTGAGCTGCTGGTCCAGGGTCTTCTTTGGATGACGCCTCACCCTCCAGGGTCCATGGGCCCCCTGGTGTTGCTGGGGCACACTTGGCCCTAGCCCAGTTCTCTCTACAGAGCACTGTCTCCCCACCCTCCATTCTGCCTTCCCCCTACTCCTGCTTCCAGCACTTTCTCCAGCATCCTGTTGACTCGGCACCACCTTGCTCATCCTCAGCCTGGCACAGAACTGATCACACAGCCCATCCAGACCCTAAGCATAGATACTCTTTGCCAGCAGGGGCAGAATCAGTTTGAGGGTCACACATCTGGGCAGCTGATGCCCAACTCTGATCTGTAGAAGACAAACCAGAGGAATCATTTCTGTCATCTCTGGGCAGAGCCAAGGCCCTGAGGGCTGGAGTCTCTCAGAGAGGCAGAAGGCTCATCTCAGCTGTGGGAGGGGTGGTGATGGTGGTGAGGGACGGTCCCTCACCTTCCTCAGGTAGAAAAGTGGAGGCCAGAAGCCCAGAGGCAGTAGCTCAGGGGCCAGGACTGTAAGGGCCTGTGAAAGTCTGAAACATTCCTAAGTCCTTCATGTGGGATGCTTTGTTATCCCTTCTGCTTTGTCTGAAGGAGTGGGTGATGAGCCCCTTCAAAAGCATGACTTGAGGGTGGAAAAGGAAGGAGAGCTGGGCATCTGTGTCCCTTTTGCACAGATTAGGCATGGGGAGGGCTGAGGGCTGGGGCCAAGAGAAACTAGCTGTGTCCTGCAGACGGGAGGCCACCTGGGCCTGAGCCAGGGCTGTGCTGGGACTTTGTTAGCACTGGGAGCTGCTGCGAGGGCTCAGATGGGCTGGCATTACTCGAAGTCAGGCCTGTTCCAAGAAAACTCTCTGAAACTGATCAGTGACCCAGGGGAAGAACATCCTAAAAACTAATTTTACTTCCTTTCAAAAGTTACAGGCTGCCCAGGGGAGGCAACTAGGAAAGGAGAAAGCATACAACAGACACACACACACATACACACACCCCTACACCCCTGTCCCTCCCCTACCAGGTATATGGGCTGCAGACCCCTCACCTCCCTGGGCCTGTGCCATGGAACACACATGGTCCTGAAGAATCACACGAAGCCCACCCAGTCACACACAGCCACCCACAAACACACTCCATCACACACCGCGGCCATCAGCAGCACACAGCCACGTAGTCACACATAACCACAGGCGAGCAGGCCCTCACAGGCCGTAACATACAAGCACATGAAACCACCCACACCGTGCACGGTGGGACTTAACCACATCCATTCACACTCACACCGTTCATCTGCGTGTAATCGCACACAACTGCACTGTGATGGGGATTCTGAATCACACACGGCCACGCACAGACTCATACCACCCTACCCAACCACCAGCCACATTCAACCACACTCCTTGGCACACGAGAACACACAGTCGCAGGCAACTGTGAACAACCACACGCCGTCACAGGCAATCCCACGGGACATGGAGTAACAGGGCAGACCCTGAATAGTGCTTTGACACGAGCAGCAGGGGCAGGGGGCTGGGGGAGCCTTGTTCTCTGAAATGCGAGTGGGTGGGGGTGAGTGAGGGCCTGGTGGTGACTGCGTCAGGGACAGAGGCGTACACTCAGCCCCTAGACTGTCCACTTCCTGGTCATCCCTTCAGAGCAGCAGGAACTGGGAAGTTAGTCGGCTCTGCTTCCCGCCCAGCAGAGCATTCCTGGCTCCTGAGGCAGTGTCCGTGGCCTCCTCCCTCTAGCCTCCTGGGCTTCTGGCAGGAAGCTTGGACCGAAGGGGCCTGCAGTGAGTCAGCAGGAAAGGGCTCCGGGAATGCGGGTGGGTGACCAGTGCGGAGGCAGTTGCTAAAGCTTCTGAGGGAGGATCGGCTGCCATTCATCGTGCGAGGAGCTGCCCACTGGAGGTTACTCGCCCAGGGGAGAGAGGGTGACAGGCCCGGGACTCGGTGGTGATGGCCATTTCTCAGATAACCCTGGGTGCAAGGAAGCAGAGGTAAGGGGCCATGTTCCCCCAACAGACTGCACTCGGGTCTCCCTTGTGGGCTCTGCCCCCACGTGGTCCTCAGCTGGGCCTGGCCCTCGGACAGCCCTGCGGCCTCAGCGCCCTAGCCCGCCCTCCACCATCACTGACTCATTCACTGATTCAGCCATTCATGGAGCACGTGCCACACCAAGATGCAAAATCTGCGCCTTCCAATGAGGAAGGCCACCTGAAAGGTGGTCCCAGGGCAATGCGGATGTGTACGGTCAGATGCATACACCGTAGTGTGGAAGCTGCTTGCAGCCCTCGACCTCCAGCCCCTCCAGCCACCCTCCAGGATGGCTGCTAACAGTGGTGCCCTTCCCGTAGGGTGTTCTGACCTCTGACCTCTCCCAAAAGGGGCAGGCAACACAGCCAGAAAAGCCATTTCAGGAAAGGCACAGGTGGGCACAACTGTTAATAACAAAGCCATTTTCATTTTTCCAACAGTCAGTGAAAGACTTTTTCACTGAAGGACGAAATTTTAAATGCTGTGTCTGAAGGAAATCCTAAAATGATTTCCTGCCTCCTGCAGCCGGGCCGTGTCCCCACAAGCATTCCTCTTGCTGTCTCGCGGTTATTTTTACAAACTTCCGTTATCACCAGACCAGATGTGATTTTTCTCTTGGGCTAGAGTAGGCGGTCAGTCAGCACCTGTGGAAGGAACACCGCGAATGAGCCTGGACCTCTGGGCGGAAGGACTGGAAAGAGGTGGCAGAAGCGCAGAAGGCAATCTGCTATGGGGCGTGGGGTGCGGTCAGCACTGCGGGGGTCTGTCCCTTGCTCCCTGAACTCTTTTCAAGAGGAACGTGACTCTTCTTGCCTCCTCTGGGCACCACACCGCATCCTCCCAACATGTCTGAAGACTGCATCCCAGTCTCACTTCATCCCCCTTTCCTGGCTGTCCCTGACTGTGAAGACAAGCTCCATCCATGTTCCTGCTAATCCCTTCTCATTGCTCCATGGAAATGAGATGTTAACAAAAATCAGAACAGCAAGAAAGTTGCAGAGGTTCTGGAGTCGCACACAGTTCTTCCAACTGTTTGAAAAAAAGAAAATTCATCCCTGCCGCACGTATCGAATACAATTATAAAAAATTCCAGATAAGTGAAATATTTAAATGCAAAAACAAACCACAGAAGTCATGAAAAAACCTCGGGTGACCATTTTTTGTTATTTTAGGGTAAGACCTTTTTAGGCAGAAAACCAGAAAAGCCTGATACATGGAACCACGTACAATTTGTAAAGTTCTGACAACAAAAGCTCTACGTACAAAGTCAAAACGCAAAGGACAAGCTGGGGAAAATGTTTGCAACAGATTAAACAAAGGGTTTATAGCCCTAATCTACAAAGAGCTTTCACAAGTCAATAACAAAAAGACAACTCAATAGAAAAATGAACAAAGGCCACTAGCAGGTAATCCATGGAAGAGGAATTATAATTAGTAAGTATGTTCAAAGATATTATCATTTTAAAAATCAAATTAACTCTATTGAGATGGGACACTTTAGAAAGATGGGTAATTTTTGGTACTTACTGACAAGAGGTGGGTTAATGGGCCTTTTAAGAGCCTGTATTGTTGGAAGGAGAAATGGGCAAAAACCTTTTTGGAGGGTAACTTAGCAATACCTATTAAAGTTTGACTTTGCCCTTTGACCCAACAGCTCTAGTTCTAGAAATTTGTCCTGGCATCTGGGTACATGCTCACACGTGGGGAGTCGGCGTGAATTTGCTCCTCACACACTTGTGCTTGGGCTCTACCCACTCAGGATTCTATAGGCATCAGGATGTAGCATTTACACAGCCCAGAAAACCCACTTGTTTATCCCTAAGCAGGGCCACTTTGAGCCCCTCCACCCTTAAAGATGCTTGTGAACACCCATTGGCTATGTCCTCAGTTCCCACTCCTCACTACTTCCCCTTTCCCAACCTCCTAATTTTTATTGGAAAAATCCCCCGACTTTGGAAAAGCCATCAGCTCTTCTGACCCCAGAGGGTTAAACCCTCTGGAAACCCTGGGGTGACAGGGCACATGATCTAGATTAAATCTGTCATGACAGTCCATCTCCCCACCACAGTGATTAGTTCAGTGGTGGACACGTGACCTAAACTGGTCCAATCAGGGTGCATCTCAGGAGTTTTCCTGGGAAGAGTCTAGCACAGAGATTTTTCTTTTTCTGTGGATAGTGTCATGAATGAATATGGGCCCTGAACTGCTCTAGGTCTGTTCACTGCAAGGAGAAAAATGATTCTGTGGACAGAGCTAACCCACAGAACAGGACTGAGCCAAAAGAACCTCAGAAAAACAAAACCAGAGCCTGATGATATCGTGAACCTCTGGATCAAACCACACCTAAATTCCACTCAGCGCCTGGGCTTTTCTGATGCAGGAGACAATACATTCTCTCTATTGTCTAAGCCAGTAGGAGAGGAGATGTTTGTGAGTTTGCAGTGGAAGCTCCTCACAAACACAGAACCCCTCCCCCTCTCTGACAATCCATTTCCTTGTTTCTGTGAGGTTCAGCCTTGGAAAACAAAGACCTATTAAGTCTTCCTGGGAGCTAGGGAAGCCTTGACTTTTTTCACCCAAGGCTTGATTGCTTTGGTATGAGTTGGGGTGGTGTGTGAAGGGAAGAGAAAAATGCCTCCCCATCTTCGTGAGCCTCCTGTAGCAAAGCGAGCAAGCCAGATATTAGTACCTCACTGAATTATCTCACCATGTTTGTTTCAGCTGAAAAATCAGAAACAATCTAAATGCCCATCAGTAAGGAACTGCTCATGGTCCCTCCTCAGTGGCCTTTAGAAAGATGGAGGAAATGCTACATGTAGTGCCCTGAAAAGCACCAAGAGATACAATTTATTGAAAAAAAAAAAAAGGTTGAAGAACAGCGTAAGTAGTCTAATTTCACTTTTGCTTTTAAAAATTATAAGTATATGGTTCTATCTGAGGAGAAAAAGGTCTAGAAGGAAGATCCCCTTATACAACAAATGTTTTATTATCTCTGGAGGCTGGGATTCTGAAGAATTAGCATCTGCTATTTTTTTCCATTTCTTCATCGAATTTTTAATAGTCCTGGGATCTGGTCGATAGTTCCCTGTTTCCTTTTGTGGCGGTAACTGGAGGCCTCAAAGGAGCTGTCATTGCCTGAGTGTGCAGTCCAACCCCCCAACTCCTCCCAGAAGCTCCAAGACTGGCCTTTTTGCGGGTCCATACAAGCCACCTCCAGGATGGGCAGGACCTCAGGTCAGTGCTGTGTGCTCGGTTGTTCATACCCTGGTGTATGATGCCAGAGGGAGAGTGGCAGCACGCAGGGACTGAGTGGTGACCTGCTGTCTGATTTTGTTGGACAAAGACATTGGCTTGGATAATACAGGATGAATAATGATCCTCAAAGATATCAGATCCTCCTCCCTGGAATCTATAAATGTTACCTTATATGGAAAAAAGTTCTTAGCAGATGTAAGACTAAGTTAAGAATTCTGAGATAGAGGGATGCTTTGGGTTTATCAAGGTAGGTCCTAAATGCAATCACAAGTGTCCCCACAAGGGACAGGCAGAGGGAGATTTGGCACAGATAGAAGAGGAGAAGGCAATGTGACCACAGAGGCAGAGGCTGGAAGGATGCAGCCACAAGCCAAGGGATGCCGGCAGCCATGGGACGCTGCAAGGGGCAGGGAACAGATTCTCCCTTAAAGTCTCTGGAGGGAGCATAACCCTACAGATACCTTGATTTGGGCCTAGTGATACTGCTTTTGGACTTCTGACCTCTAGGATTATGAGAGAATACATTTGTGTTGTGCTAAGCCACCAAGTTCATGACGATTTGTTCCAGCTGCCATAGGAAACTCATATAGCTTTAGAAAGTGAGGCATGCCTGAGGCTGTGCAAAATGCTCTCCCCTGCTGATCTGCCTGCCTAATTAGACATTGTCCCCGCTGAAAAGAAAAGGAAGTTGCTTTCTCCAGACACCCTTGAGAGAGTCTCGGGGACATGTAACGAACCCTGGCACTTGTGACGAGGGATCATTGGGGGTCCGTGGAGCCCATCCTTTGCTCTCCACTGGGCCTCCCCAGGGTGGGAGGCCAGAGGCGTTGCCTAGCAACCACAGAAGAGTAGCAAGGCTCCCCACTGTGCCCTGGTTTCTCCTCAGAGCCCCTGTGCCTGTATTGTTAGAGTGCAGAGGTTGTTAAAAAAAAAAAAATAACATCAACCCTCTGCTCAAAATAACTTCTCAGGTTCTAAAAATGGATTTCTGCCCAGTAGTGACATTTTTCACTCCAACAATAGTAAAATTTCTCACCCCCTCGTGCTCTGTGGGTTTGTGACTGGACCCAAGGGGGAACTACTATTAATGGCAGTTTCCACTTGATGTAACCCCCGTGGTGAGCCACTCGCCCATGGGGGATGACAGTCCCTTGCATAACAGGTCCCTTTTCCATAGAATCTCCCCAGGAGCCTTATGTTTTGGCCTGCTGTGGTATCCCTAGTCTCTCTTGGGTCATAAAGTAATAATAACAATAACAGTAATAATACATCAACTACTGATGTAGCTCTTACAATGTGTCAGGCACTATATTAAGCACCTCGCATGTATTAACTCATATACTTCTCGTGACTGTCCTATGGGGTAAGTACTAATACTATTGTCCTCATTTTACAAATGAGAAAACTGAGGCACAGAGAGGTTAAGAACTTGCCCAAGGTCACACAGCTATCAGGGAGCTGAGCTGGGATTTGAACCCAGGGTGAAGAGCTCCAGGATATGTACTCTCACCTCCTACAATATGTTGCTGGCTGAAGCAGGGGTGGGGAGGCTAAGCTCACTAGTGGCCCAGGCCTTTTCTTTGTGCAAAGTGAGCTGTCTTGGGCAGGCCCTAGGCTGAGACTTAGGCCTCACTGGCAGGGGAGCCATCCAGCTTTCTCATGGTCAGGGCTGCAGTGGCCTGTAGAGGCCAGTGCCCAGCATGCTCTCTCCCTTGGTGCCATCCATCTTCTCTTCCTGCCCGGGGGCTTTGCAAAGGCCATGACCTTGAGCCGGAGGGTGAAGAGAACCAGTGTCCACACCGGCTGCATCAGTGCAGGGCCAGCCTGGCTGGTTGGACGAAAGAGCCTAGAACTTGGGTGAGGAGACCTGACCTCCAGCCCCGGTTCTCCCAGGTTTGAGATGAGGCATTACTCCCTCTGCATCCCAGACTTCCCCTCTGTAAGCTAAAAGGATTAGACGTGCTTTGATACGGGAAAGCCCTTCATAAGCGCATAACTGCTCTACAAATCCAAGTTGGTTTCCTGAGCTTCTTGAGAGAGACAGCAAGCCCTAAACAACAAAATCTAACGCTCATGTTCTGCAGTTGTCACCTGACTTAAAGAGACACTGCACAAGGAAGCTCCTCCGAAGGGTGGAGCCCCACCCCGCAGGACCTGCCAGCGTCCTGCTCCTGCTCACCTGGATTCAGAGGAGCTGGTGGCATCGGGGCTGGGATCCTTGGGAGATGAAAGGAAACCAGGTGAAAGGGTCACAAACTGGACAGGACTGATGCTATTTTTTGGCCCAGCAAAAGTAGTGCGTAAAAATCTTGAGTCCCTCGGGCAGGAGAGGATGGGCCCCCCTCTTCAGGTCTCTCCCCATAGAGCCCATCCTCCCCGTTGTCTTAAGCAGGGCTGCTTCATACACTCTGTAACTGCCTGGGTACAGCAGGCCGATGAGATGGCCTTCAGAGAATCCGGACCAGAGGGTTTAGGCGTTCCAGGGAGGCAGGATTGATGCTGCTTCCATCCCCAGCCCCAACCAGGTCTTGGCACAGCCCGAGTGGGCGTGCTGCAAAGGGAGTGCTGAAATGATCTGCGCCCCACTCCTACCCCTCACCCACTCCCCAGAGACCAGAGCTCCAAGTCCAGCCCCAGTGGGTCTGCTGCCTCCTTTCCTCTGTCCTGGGGTCCCTGGATCCCTCTTTCCCCAGAGAGGATCAGGGCAGAGGGAAGCAGTGTTTCTGCTGGTCTGTAGAGGAGGCTGAGGGCTAAATGTACCCTGGCCGGCAGCCTAGGAAGCCTGAGCATGTAATTAAAAGATTGTATCTTCTTGGGCCTGCCTTTGGGGACAAGAGCTCCCAGTGTTGTCCTCACCCTGTGACCTCCGTCAGGGCACAGGGTCCCCTGCTGTTCTGTCCCTTTAGGCAGGGACAGCAGATCCATTTCAGCTGGTTCTGAGCACAGAGAGGTCAGGGTGATGGACATGCCTCACTTCCTTCCTGCAGGTAAAGCCAGGCCCGTGGGTGGTTTGGGGCTGCCAAGGCCATGATGGCTTGATGTCTCATGGTCTTAGTTGCAAAGGCCAAAGTATTCCATGGCCATTTGAGTTCCTCAAAGCCATTGTCTAGTGCAGGGGGAGGGACTCCTGTATATCCACATCATCCCCACAGCCTGGGGACTCAGGCTGAGTGTGGCCGTGGAGTGGCGTGGGGAGAGCAGTTTAAGAATGTCAGTTGGAGCACAGTGTCACACACCTCATGGAAGAATTCTATGATGCGTGCCCTGAGCAGCGGGGACCAGTGGTGCAGCAGCCCTGGCCTGGGCCAGATGGGTTGTCTTCTCCTGAGCTGGAGAGCGCTATTTTGGCTGGAGAGTTGAGCAGGTGCAGAGAACAGATGTGGCTGGTGCGAGCGTGATCGGGGAGGCCACTGTTCTTGTGGATGAGTCAGTGGCCTGTACCCCGTGCCAGCACAGGTGGCTTCCTGGGATCCGGAATAGGATTCAAGGAAGGGTGGAGATGTGAGGGAGTTGGGGCGGGAGGCTTCCTGGAGGAGTCTGTGGCTTGAGCTGCCCCAGGCCAGCGTTGGTTCCACCTCCCCTTCTACCCAGAAGGCACAGGTGAGGAGCCTCTTTCTGCACAGAGGCTGGGCAGCCAAGATTAACCCCTCTGGGGCCAACTATGTCATGCTCTGCCCTCTCCCTCGGGCCCTAGCCTCCAGGGGTGCCCCAAGGCAGGAATGGAAAGTCAAGCTTTCTTTTCCTTTCTCTCTCAGGTTAACATATCATTGGCTTCCAGCTCTCCCAGCCTGAGAATCCAAGGGTCACCCTTGATCCTTATGCCATGCCCAGGAGCCAGTGCCCACCCCAAGATCTGCCTTTTCCAGTAGGCTCCATCTCTGCCAACTGGCTCCTCAAAGAGATAGAGGAATGGATTCTAATGGTAGGATGTCAAGCATCCTGCTGCCCCTGAGGTGGGAGGTGGGGAGCATGATGGTCTGCCACCCAACAGGGCTGGACAACAAGCTGGGGTAGCCTTCCCTTGGGGCTCCCTGAGCGGTGTTCCATGGGCTCCACATGGGAGTGGGCTGGTTCCACAGAGGGAGGGCTGGGGTGTCAGCCCTTGGCTCGAGGAAGGGGGGCAGCAGGACCATTGTGCTGTTGTCCTCATTAAACACAGGGCCCCAAAGGTGGGAGCGAGGCACTGGTTCAGGCTTGGCCACACCCCTGGCTCCATCTGAGGGTGAAGAGAGGTCTAAGGGAGAACCCAGTTGGCCTCTCTGGGGGCAAGGGACAGGGACAAGGGTGAGGAGGAAGGTGGCTTTACAGATTCCCTGGACAGTGGAAAAAAAGGACCGAGGCAGGAAGGATGACTCCACTGGCTGTCCCTTCCTGAATAGAGCCACGAGGAGTGGGTGGAGCTGAGGGGTTGCTGAGTAATGTCCTCACAGGGGAAGGCCAGAAATAAGGAGGACATGTGACCTTTGGGCGGCTCAAGGGTCAGTGAAGTCACTCTTTCTCCTGGCCTTGGCTTCTCCATTCTCTCAAGATGACAGGGTGCCTTCCTGATGTAAGCTCCTTCTTAATGACACAAGACCAGACTCCCTTGATGGACTTCCTTCCTTCTCTCCCTCACTTCTTCCCTCCTTCCTTCTTTCCTTCCTTCCTTGCTTCCTTCCTTCCACAACCAGCCCTGTGCTGGTTGGGGTGTGGAGGGCGCAGATACTCAGACTGTTAATTCTCACATGGTGGGTTACATCCTAGTGTGCAGAGGTCCTGGAGCAGACAGACATGGGGGCCCAGAGGGAGGGGTCGGCTCTGCTGGGTCATGACAGGGAGGGCTTCACAGAGGAGGTGGCATTTCTTGAAGAAAGATCAGCAACTGGCTTCGAGGAGCAGCTGAGAAAGGACCTTCTAGGCAAAGGGCAGGGACCCCCCAGGGAGTAATGAAAGGAGGCATGGGGAGGAAGTACCTGTGGCGTGGTGGATGTGAGGTCATTAAGTAAGTGGGGGTGATGGCCTTAGACAGGGAGGGAATCACCAACCCATCATCTGGACTTGATGTTGGGTGAAGAGTGAGAGAGGATCTTGGCCTAATATAAAGAGCGTGGGGCCCAGAATGTGACTGGCCTGGCTTCAAGTCCAGGTTCTACCACTTAACTGCCAGGCCTGGGCTGAGCACTTCCCATCTCTGAGCCTCAGTTTCTTCATCTGTACAATGGGATCACTGGGACGCTGGGGTTTCTGTAAAGATCAGCTGTGACAGTGCTTTGCAAGCTGTAAACAGTTCTGCAAACCCGAGGCGTCCTTGGGATAGCACCTCAGGAGTAGCTCACTTCTGCATTGACCTTTTGGGGTGACATTTCCTGAGGAATGGCCACAGAACGCTGCTATTACTCAGGCAGTTAGCGTTCAGGCAGAGGATGATGATTTTGACTTTTACTGTACCCAATGTGGGGTCACTTTGTTTGCAGTCAGCTGCTGCCTGCCTGGGTCTTGAGGGCCGAAGCCCGAATCTAGGACTGGAGGACATTCTGGTGCTACTTCTGGTCTTCGGGCCATGAGACAGGGAGGCACGAGAGGGTAGGGCCAGTGCACACAGCAGGACAGGGACCCTGTGGCAAAACAGGGCATTAGGGCAGCAGGTGAGTGAGGAGTGGCCCGGAGACACAGCGGGACCACGAGGATGTGAAGGAAAGGATAGAGTGAGAAACAGACGAGTGAGGCAGGCTGGGCTCCTGACCCTCCCTCGTCCCTCCACCAGCATCCCTAGTCTCAGCGTCCTCAGCTTTGGGGCTGCCTCTGGAGGGGAGACTGGAGCGGAGGGAGGCAAAGGCCTTTTAGCTTGAGTGCTGTTGCTGCCTGTTCTCCAGCTACACTATTCAGACAGCAGCTTTGGTTCCCCCGACCCTCCAGGGTCACCCTGCCTCTGTCTGGGCAGTATCACCGGTGGTCTGTGACTCAACACTTCTTTGCCAGCGGGTGGGGTCCCAGCTGACTACTGAGCTCAGGTTCCCCCAAGGCTGAGGTGTTGCTTGGGGCCCAGTTTGGCTCCTGCATCCTCTCTAAGCCCCTCATCTGCTCCTGTGGCCCTCGAGGTCCCTCTGTCAGCCACGCCGTGGGGCCAGGACACAGCTGTGCCCAGTGACTCAGCCTGGCCCTCTTCTTTGCACTGAGTAGGTGCCATAAATATTTGTTGAATGAAAATCTCTGGTCGGGATTTTCCACTGTAGCTAAATAGCCGCTCCCAGCCCTGCGTGGGCCTAACCCATTTCTGGGTCTCCCTGCACAGACACCATTGTTTCTCTTCCCTGCCACACCCTGTCCCTCCTCAGACACCCCTTCAGGTTGTTCCCCGAAACCTCCAACTCCGGGAGGGCCTCCCCTTCCTCTGCAGCCGCCCCGCGGGCCCCTTATCTGCCCTGGAGCTCTGGCAGCTGCGCCCGCACGTGCCTCGCGATCCCTGGCTTCCGTTCCTTCGTTGTTTCTCCTTCCTCTGTGCAGGCCTCTGTGGTGCAACCGGGAAGAACAGCCCCCGGGCAGAGCCTGCAGTGGAGCTCTGTGTGTGCCGTGTGTGATAGGGTAGAGGGCCAGCGTCAGGCTGAGGCCTGAGACCGACTCCGGTGTGGGGAGAAAGAGATTTCCTCACACATCCTGGTTGCCCAGGGCAGATCTAGCTCAGGCCTGTTGCCCTGGGCTAATTATTTAATCAGAGCGGCTGCCATGGGGCCCAGGGTGAGGGAACTGAGCCCCTGCCAAACCTCCGGGGCTTAGCAGGTTCACACCTCTCCCCTCTCGAAGACCACGCTGAGCCTTCGGCCTCACACACCCAAGGGAACATCACTCTCCAAGGTTTCAAAATTGAGGCAGAGTCATGAGGTACACAGTCACAGGACAGGCAATGGTTTAACTGCGGTATAAATTGCAAGGGAATGTGTGACAATTGTGTGAGCATCAAAGAAGGTCAGGTCAGAAAGGAAGAGAGCTTTGCAAGCCCTCAGGTTCCTATATTGTAACAGGTACTTAGCATATTACTAAGTAACATCATGACAGGGATCATATTATTGCCTCCATACAGATGCAGAACTGAGGCACAGAGAGGTTAAGCGACTTACCAAAGGTCACACTGCTAGGAAGCTAGGTTTCAAACTCAAGAGCCATGTTTTTGACCACTACGTTACAGTGCCTCACAGCCGATGCTTCTTCCATAATATTTGCCATAGAATTTTGTGAAGGCAAAATAAGGCCAAATGTGTAGATTTGCTTCGTAAACTAGAAACACATTTGCAAATATTAATGAATTGTAAAGTGTTTTGGAAATAGCTAACTTGTGACAAATCATGGAGATAAGGTAGAAAATAAAAAGTTTTTGCAAACTTCTCCCAAATCCATTGTCTCAAAACTAATCATAAAGTGAGATTATGAACTTTCCCCCTTCTTTCTCTCCTTTTCAGATGAATAAATTTTAATAGAATTGCTTTGATGGCCAGTTTTAGTCATTTATTTTTGTAATCAGTATCGCCATCAAATCCAGTTGACTCTTATTCTAAGGTGTCTCTTGGCTGGCGCCCCCTTACTGTTTTCTAGGGTGTCATCCACAGCCAAGCCATCTTCCCATCACACCTAAGTTACTACAACTTCCTAGCTGTCACTCTGCTTCTGGCCACAATCCTCTCATGTCCATTCTTCCCAGAGCTCCTTGAAAATTCAGCATGGCTTACACCACTCCCAAAAGGGCCTACGTGATAGCCAGTGAGATAAGGCAGGACATAGAAATAAAAAGCAGAACAAGAAAAAGAGAACTGGCCAGTTTTTCATTATTCAACCGACAGTACAATTGCAAAAACCTGAGAGAATTCACAGAAAGGCCAATATTTTAGGTGCCTAAAAAGTAACAGTTGATCCTTACATAGAACATACCCTGTACCAGGCCCCGTTCTAAGTGCTCCACATGCGTTGTCTGGGACGAGGGACCACTGTCCTCATTTTATAGAGAAGGACACTAAGGCAGAGGCGCTCAGTGGCTTGCCCCACACCCACGCGGTCTGGTCCCCGTGTCTGCTGTCTTGGCTCCTCTGCCATTAACATCTTTCCTGTGGACCAGCAATCACTTCACGCAAAATACATGAGGGTAAGACACAGACATAACAGCCATCAGAGATGCTGGCATTTCCCACTCTGGTGCCTCGCCTTGTCACCTGTGTCCCATAGCAGCTGTGCTTGTGCCCAGAGTCTCACGCAGCCTCTCACAAAATAGTCATCAGCTTCCGGCCCTCCTGCCACTCACACCAGGAATCAAACGGAGAGGAAAACTGCCACAGCCCTTCAATCGGCCTCGTCCCTTCCTTAGTGAGGACACATTTGTGCACAGAGCCTGGTTTGCCAAGTTGCAACTCTGCCTTTGATAGACGTAACCAGAATCTTCTCGAAATTGTAGCCCCATTTCAGGAGAAGGCTTCTGGTAGTTAACAGGCCCATCTGGGGAGCTCCTCTGGAACAAAAGGACAGAGTGCCCTAAATGAGAATTGCAGCCTCCACTTCTGTCGGAAAGCAATGCCTCGCAGCTGTGCTGGCCGGGCCCCCTGAGAGCAGCCGTGGCGACCTCCCAATGTCTCAGGACCCAGGCAAGGCATCGGTGGCACCATCTTGGGTTGCTAGTAGAGTGCCCATATTATAGTTTCCCTCACGCATTAGGGAGTTTCTCCAGGGCTGGGACAGCATCTCCCCCTCCTCTAATTGTTTCTACAGCACCGAACAACACCCTGAAAGGAACAGGCTGCTAACTGGCTGATAGACTAAGCCATGGCCTGTGACGCCTCCTCTGGAGGAAGTGGGAGGAATCAATATTTATCGGTACCCAGTGTGTTGGGTACAACCACATGTCATCGGATTTGATCTCTACAGTAACCATATGGAGTCAGTATTCTTACGGTCACTACAGATGTGACTGAGGTTCCCAGGGGTTGAAGAACTTTGAGTAAGTAGCGTGGCTGGGGATCGAACACCAGCCTAGTGGCTGCAAAGCCCAAGGTCTTCTTGTTGTGTTCCGCTATCTCCATAGTAAGACCCCTGCTTTTCAGTCTCGCTGAAGAGACTTAATGTTGGGGGGGTGGTGAGTTACGCATCTTGCCACAAAACAAGGCAGTCACGGTGGTGGGACACTCCCCCACAGGATGAGAAAATCCAAAGTGGAGGGACTCTGGAAGAGGAAGAGGAGCAGGGCTTCTGAGACCTGGTGACTTCCTCCGGGGTGTCACTAGCAGCACCAGCAGGAGGGTGAATGGTCCCTGGATGGTGTGAGCCCAGGAAGGCCTGCCCCCCACTCTCCATCTGCTCGGCTCTGAGCCTGTCTGCTGGAGGCACGGCCCCACTGGGAGACCTGGCCCAGCGGCTTGCTCAGCCCAGGGTCTTTGCCACTCCTGAGGCTGAACCCACGGCTTCTCTCACCTGGGCCAAGTGAAATGCCAGGATGCTGACAGAGTAAGCAGGAAGGAGGGAGTTTGGATTTAGTCCCCGAGGCCAGACCTGAGGGTCAGCCTGTCCTCCGGGAATAAGGGGAGATGGTAGGGGGTATCTGTCGGTGCCTCACTCCTCTCCCATCCCAGCTGTCCCTCTGTTTCTTATGCAATTCCCTACGGCTTCTTCAAGGGTGGGGTTTGGCTGGAGCAAGACTGGGTGAGAAAAGAGAGACGTGCAGTGGGACTAGATGTAGGAGTCCACCGAGGGCAGGCCAAGGCAGCATTTACTGAGTTCTTACCATGTGCCGGGGATGGTGCTGAGAAATTCACCTACATCATTTCTCTGGGCCCTCAGAGCCACCTGTATCCCCATTGTATTGATGGGGAGGCCGGGGCTTAGCAGACTTGAGCAGGGCCTGTCTACCTCCCAAGCCAGTGACCTTGCCCTCTATGGCAGGGGAGGAGATGGGCGTGGGGTGGGGAGGAGAGGTCTGAGGAGAGAGACTGAGACTGAGAGAGCCTGGGAAACTCGGGCAGGACAGGCTGGTCCAGAGTTGAGACCACGATCATCCTGAGTTCCCCATTTCTACAGCCCTTTATCTCGCCACCCCTGTCTGCACTCCAGTACCTTCCTGCTGTGTGCTTTGCCTGGGTAAAACCTGCTCTCTGAGAGGAGCCTGATGGTCCCAAAGCACCATGATGGAAGGCCTGGCTCTGAGTCCTCCCTGGGCCACTTACAAAACAGAGGACATTAACTTGGGAGAAAGAGCCTTAGAAAATGGCCTGATCTAAAGTAGGTGCTCATTAAAATTTTCATCAGTAAAAGCAGAGATGATAAGCCAACCGTACAGCAAGTTTGGCTGGATAGCCCGTGTGTGAAAACTCCTAGGAAACTGTCAAGTTATTTAATTGGACGACTATTAGTATGATCTTAGGAATGTGCCAAGGGATGTGGCCTGGACTGGCTGGGGAGTTCTCCCGGGTACAGAAAGTCCCCACTGCTTCTCTTGGAACATACCGAAAATCCCACAACTCATGTCTGGCTGCCTCCAGTTAAAGACTCATGAGGAACCCCAAAGGCTGGGCTCCTCGGAGCTTTGGAGAAATTCCCAAGGAGCAGAAAGTCTTGTTTTCAGAGGGTATATAACTTAGGCTTAGGTGGCCAGCCAGAGGCTGTCCCCAGAGAGAGGCTCACTGTGATGGCACTATGGCTCTGCAAACAGGCTCCCATAGACCAGAGGACAGACAGACAGACAGGAGTGTGATGCAAGGGGGCTGTAGGTTGCATATTGCTCATGGAAGGCACAGCTCTTTGGATTCCCCTCAGTTTCTGCCAGGCACTTTACTCCCAGCTAACCCTCCTGATGGCACTAAGAACTAGCTATTTTACTGTTGAAAGCTCTCAAGCATCCAGGGCTACCATTGCTCACCCAAGTCACACAGCTCCAAAGAGTCAGAGTGGGGATTTAAATCCAGATTTGTCAATTCAGCACCCAACTTCTGTTAAGTGGTGTGGCTCCCAAGGAGCATCATTTTTACATTTTTAAAATTTCATATTGTGGTTAAAAAAAATACATGACCTAAAACAAAAAATACATGACCTAAAACTTACCATTTTAATCTTTAAGTGTACAGTTCAATAGTAGCCAGTATTTTCATCTTGTTGTGCAATAGATCTTTAGAACTTTTAGAACTTCTGCAAAACTGACTCTGTACCCATTGAATAACAACACCCCATTTTCCCCTCCCCTCAGCCCCTGGCCATCATCATCCTGCTTTCTGTCTCTGTGAGTTTGACCACTCTTGGTACCACATATAAGTGGAGCCACACAGTATTTGTCTTTTTGTCACTGGCTTATTTCACTGGGCAGAATGTTTGCAAGCTTTATCCATATTGTAGTATGTGGCAGGGTTTCTGTATTTTTTAAGGCTGAATAACCTTCCATTGTATGTATATATCATATTTGAAAATTCATTTATCCTTCAGTGGACACTTGGGTTGCTTCCAGCGCTTGGCTGTTGTGAATGATACTGCAAGGAACATGGGTGAGCCGCAGACTCTGTTAAAGCACAGATATTAGCACGTGCACACGTGTACATGAACACATGAACATACATACAAGCGAATGGGGTATGCCTATGCCTCCACCGAGGGCAGACCCAGGCATAGCCTGCCTTTGGTTATACCTCAGAGCAAATCAACTCTTTTAAGCAATCACATTTTAATGAAATAAAGTCAAATTTTTAAAAACTGTCATCAAATTAATAGAGCATTAAAACACAACATAGATAAACAACAAGGACCTACTATATTTAGTTTCTTGTCATAAGTTATAATGGAAAAGAATCTGAAAAAAAAAATATATGGATACATGTATAAATGAATCACTTTGGTATACCCCTGAAACTAACATTGTAAATCAAATACACTTCAATAAAAATAAGAATGAAAAAAACCCACAACCGAAATAGTCTTTAAATTTTTAAAAAATGTTTCACTGAGTTCAAAACAGTGGGTCTATTTTAGTCATTAAATTGGTCTGGAACTTAAACCCTTTTTTATTACCTTCATATCATGAAGCTGCCAGTCGGATTTTCTCACGACTCCGGTGGGGGCACTTGACTAGGAGGTGTGTTTGGAAGGACAATGGCCCTCTTCAGGAATGGCCTGTGCCACTCTAGATGAATATGGATGTCAGGGAGGTTTTCAAACAGTAAGAAGTACAAATGCATTTTATTATCTCAATCCTGAACACATAAACACATGTGTCTAACTGAAACAGAAGTTTTCTGAAACAGTCCTTGACCCTTAATCTCACTCCATGTAGTGCACTCATATTTCCCAGTCCAGTGCTACTTGAAGTGTGTCCTGTGAACTGCTTATCACCAGCCAGAGAGGAGATAAGTGCAGAAATTAAGAGTAAGTGTACAGCACATGAAAAGATATTTAGTATCATTAGCTATCAGGGAAATGTAAACACAAACCACAATGAGATATCATTTTACATCCACTAAAATGGCTGTAACAATACATGTGGATGAGACTATGGAGAAATTGGAACCCCCATACACTGCGGTTGAGAAGGTAAAATGGTGTGGCTGCTGTGGAAAACAGTATGGGGGTCCCCTAAAAAGATAAACATAGAGTTATAGGACCCAGCAATTCCATTCCTAGGTGTGTATCAAAACACACACACAAAACCTTGTACGTGAATGTTCCTAGCAGCATTATGCAAAATAGCCAACAGATTGGAAACAACGCATATGTTTGTCAACTGATGAACGGATAACAAGACTTGGTATGTTCAAACGATGGAATTCTATTTGGCAATAAAGAGAAATGAAGTCCTGATACATGCTGCAACATGAATGTACCTTTTAAAAACTATGCTAGAGAAAGAGGCCAGTCACAAAAGACCGCATTATTGTATGATTCCATTTATGTGTAATGACCAGAATAAGCAAGTCAATAAAGATCGAAAGTAGGTTAGTGATTGCCTAGGGCTGGGAGGAGGGGGTCTGGAGGAAAAAGAGGATTAACTGCTAATGGGTAGAAGATTTCTTTCAAGAGTGATAACAATGTTTTGAAATTGGTTATGGTGATGGTTGCACAACTCAGTGAATATACTGAAAACCACTGATTGTACAGTTTAAATGAGTGAACTGTACAGTATGTGAATTATATCTCAATAAAGTTGCTAGTAAAGTTGGTGTTTTTAACACTTTTTTTTTTTTTTTTTTTTTTTTTTAGCAATTTGACATTGCTGTGACATCCAAGAGCACGGTCCTTTTTCTAGGAATTAATTTATATTATCTTATTGTGTTTTACAAAAGTATCAGTCCATGACAGATTGGAATTAAAAAAAAAAAGCAGATTGTCCATGCAAAAGGCACTGCTTTAGTCTATTTCACTATTTAAAAACAAATTCACTGGGGGGAGCGGATAGCTCAGTGGTAGAGTGTGTGCCCAGCATGCCTGAGATTCTGGGGTCAATCCCCAGCACCTCCATTAAAAATAATGAATAAACCTAATTACCTCTCCACCTCTCCCCCCCCAAAAAGGGAAAAAAACCAGATAGACCAAACAATTTTTAAAAATTAAATTAAAAAAAAGAAACTAGTGGGTTGTGACCTATAGTTTGAAAAATACTAAAAAGTACTGCCCCTGAGCACAGTAGCACCCAGGCAGGCAAAGTCTGCCCTGTTCAGGGCTCTCAGCAAACCATCAGCAATGAGTGGCACCTTCAGGATAAACAGAAAGCCATAATCTGTGATCTGGCTTCTGCGCAGCCCTCCAGCCCCACCTCTCACTGTGTTCCCACACAGACCTTCTGCTCCAATCATACCAACAACATGCTTTCCTAAACACACCAAACGAGCTCAGATTCCAGTATCTCTGCCGATGAAGTTTCCCCTGCCAGGAGCGATGACATTCAGTGCCACCCACCTGGAAAATACCATGTTATTCTCCAAGTCGCAGCCCAGATATCATCTTCCTGCCTCTTTTTTACTCTCTTTTCCCAAGTCCGTAAAAGCACCCATTACACAGCCTGGCCACGACATGCCTGCCAGTCTGTCTGTCCCAGTAGACGGTAAACTTCCTGAGGCCAGGTGTGACCTTTGGTTCATCTTTGCATCCCGTGCCCTCACCACGGGGCAGATGCATGATCAATGCCCAAAGCAGAAATACAAGATAGTTCACCCCAGTTTTAATGAAAACCGGGATACTTTCACCTCCAACACCAGGGCAAAGAGCCAGGCAGAGCTCCCTTCAAGTAAATCCTGCCCACCCACAACCATGGCCTGGGCTCTGCCTCCCTTCATGCTCTGAGTTGCATCTCCCAGCACCGTGGGTTCCCATGGTGACCCCAGTTTCCTGGCTGCATCTATGTCCTTCCTTCCTTGCATCTTCCACCTCAGTACTGACTATATCAGACTTCTTCTTCTGAATCATACTTGTCATATCTGGGGCCACAGTCTGTATCATTCCCAGGCTCCTTTGAGACGGGAAATTCTTATTTTGCACTGTCTCTCAGGGGCAAAATGTTAAGTTTCTAAATTTGTTACTTAAAAGAGAATCCTCTGTTTTTTACCCTCTATTTTCTATGTCCAGCTGAACCCAGACTACTATTTATGTCAATCTTGTTTCTTTCTCTCCCTCTGTCTTTCAGGCATGTGAATCATTTAGCACTATTAAAGTATAAAAGGTCAAATTATTCCTGACTTAAGGTGAGCAGTGTAAACAAATTAAGGGAGACATGTAGACTGAAACGCATCATTGAGATGAGTTAGAAAGGCAGGGAAAAGCAAGTGGAACTAAGCCACATTTGGTTAAGGTTTAGCACAAATTAGAAGTAACCTACATTTCATGATTATCAGTCACTTTCAAGCTGAGTTAAAACTGAACTTGTGTCTCCAACACAGTAACAAGGGAGCAGAGTACAGTACTCCGGAGCAAGGGCTCTGGGAATGGGAGGTGTGGGCTCATACACTGGCTCTATTATTTACCAGCTGTGTGTTCTTGGCCAAGTTGCTTAACTTCTCTGTGAGCCTAGTTCCTTTCTGTAAAATGGGGATAGTAATTGCATACATTCCAAGGTGCTATTGTGAGAATTAAATGAAGTAACACAGAAAAGGCACATAATATGGGTCTGCTTATAGTAAGTGCTCAATTTTTTTTTTATTGATGTATAGTAGGTTTATAATGTTATGTTAATTTCTGGTGTACAGGATAGTGATTCAGTTATACATACATATATATTCCTTTTCATATTCTTTTTCATTATAGGCTATTACAAGATATTGTATACAGTTCTCTGTGATTTACAGTAAGACCTTGTTGTTTATTCTGTATATAGTAGTTAGCAGCTGCAAATCCCAAACTCCCAATTTATCCTCCACCCACCTTTCTCCCCTCGGAACTATAAGTTTGTTTTCTGTGTCTGTGAGTCTGTTTCTGTTTTGTAAATAAGTTCATTTGTGTCATTTTTTTAGATTCCACATATAAGTGATATCACAGGGTCTTTTTCTTTCTCTTTTCTGGCTTACTTCTCTTAGTATGACAATCTCCAGGTCCATGTTGCGGGAAATGGCATTATTTTTTTTTATGACTGAGTAGTATTTCATTGTATGTCTAGACTACATCTTCTTTATCCAGTCATCTGTTGATGGACATTTAGGTTGTTTCTATGTCTTGGCTATTGTAAATAGAGCTGCTGTGAACATTGGGGTGCAAGTATATTTTCGAATTAGACTTTCCTCCAGATATATGCCCAGGAGTGGGATTGCTGAATCATGGGGTAAGTCTATTTTCAGTTTTTTAAGTAATCTCCATACTATTTTCCACAGTGCCTGCACCAAACTACATTCCCATCAACAGTGTAGGAGGGTTCCCTTGTCTCCACACCCTCTCCAGCATTCATCATTCGGGGACTTTTCAATGATGGCTGTTCTGACTGGTGTGAGATGATACCTCATTGTAGTTTTGATTTGCATTTTTCTGATAATTAGCAATATTGAACATTTTTTTGATGTGCCTATTGGCCATTGTACGTCTGCCCATTTTTTTGATTGGGTTGTTTGGTTTTTTTGTTATTGTGTTTTAAAGGTTGTTTTTATATTCTGGAAATTAAGTCCTTGTCAAGTAAGTGCTCAATTAATGTTAGCTGTTACCGGTTTTGAGTACTACTCTGTGTGTACTCACTAAAGCTGAAGATTGAGCAAGGTGGGAGGGGAGCAGGGATTGATTTCACATGCAGAGCTGGTGCCAGGCCCTGCCTTGTGGTAGACACTTGATACCTTGTTTAATTGTTACAATTACCCCATAAGGTACATTGTGTTATCCCATTTTATAGCAAGGTTACACTTAGAAATGTTGGTTTTAAAGAAAAAACAAAAAAACAAAAAACAAAGAATGCTACTATCTAAAGTAGGGCAAAACAATGAATGATTTAATGTTCTGTCAACAATTTCTCTCACCCAAGGGCAAAGTGAAAATTAGTAGGAGGTGATGCTTGGTTACCCATCTAAGGGTGTGAAAATGCTGGCCAGAGCTGGTTCATGAATCACACTCTTGTTCTAGTAACAGAAAGCCTTCCCACATAGTCTCTCAATTTAGTTTTTGAACCTCAAAACAACTCCATGGAGAATGGAATTATAATGTCCCTAGTTTACAGCTGGGGATTGAGCCTACTCAGATGGCCAGTGAGTGGTAAAGGAGTGCCTGGAACTCAGGTCCTTTGATGACCATGAGCTTTGGCTACTGACCAGACAGTCCCACCCAGTTCATGGCTACAATTGTGCCAACAATTCAGATCCCCTCACAGGCCATGGTGGTTTTTCAAGGGAGGACACTCCAGTGCTCTCAGTGTCATGTTTGGCCAAGAAAGCTTCATACTTGAGCTCCTATACACCTTTCTAGGGCAGCTGAGTCCAAAGGTAAAAGTCAAGTCACCTCTTCACAGGCCCCTTCCCTCCTGATGGCAGCTCTTGGTGGCCTTTCTCACCAGTGGTCTTCCGGTGGGACCATATCAGCTCATCAGAAAGGTTCTCATAATCCTGAGTCTGAAAAGGGGAGAGATTGGGGGTATTGATTCTTCTCCTCCTCGTTGGCACGCAATACCTATTTATTACATTGAATTTCACTGAATCTGATTCCAATCCCAAGAATTTCTCACATAAAATCTGAAATTGTCTGTGGAAATTCAAATAACTTTCCTTAATCCTTACTCCTTACTCCTTACAGATGACTTTGAATCATCTTAGAAGTTGCTCAGTTGGGTGAGTTTTAAATGGAAACCTAAACTTCCTTAGCTGAAGTCTGCATTTCACCCAGTGACAGTGTCATTGTTTTGTTATCTCCATCCTCCCACCTTGGCTAAACCATAAGCAACTTGAGAGCAGGAAAGATGATGTTTCTCATTATTATGCCCCCTGGGTCCAACACAGAACCTGGCATGCAGTGGAAGTTAGACAAATGTTGGCTTGATGGATGAAGGTATAAATGGATGGGTGGAGGGACAGATGATAGACGGATGAATGGCAAGACAGACCCAAGATCTCTGACCAGATAGAGGGACACAGCCAAAGCATGACAGAGTTTCATGGTGATGCAGTGGTTAGTACTTTCTCATGAGAATGTTGGTGAACTAAATGTTTGCTGAGCTAACGTGGCAGAAAATCTCAACAACTGATAGAAATGTAAGACCTTTACTTAAGCATTATTTGGTTTTCCCTGTTGCCATTTAGTTGGCTTTGTTTTTCAGCAATGATACGCATTTCACATAGATATGATTCCCATCCCTTTGAAGAATCCTGGCCAAACCTCCAGCTACAGGAACTGCCCAGACTGAAGTCCCTGCCAGGGATTTGGCACCTTTTCAGCCCCCAGATCACCTCAGTCCTCCTGAGAGCTGTCCTTGTTCCTCTTTTGCTCCCAACTCGGAACTCCCTGATCAAAGAACACAATTTCTGCCCATCCAGGGACCCTCCCTCTCCTGAGAGGTCAGAGAGCTTGTAAGAGTGGACAGACTAGACAGACGGGGCAGAAGGCCTGCTGGTAGGGTTGTGGGCAATGCCTCAGGTTGCCTATTAATAGTGGACTTTGGCAGCAAACCCGGTAGAGGAGGTGTTCTCTGATATGTCTTCTTGCCAGCCTTCTCTGCGGGGCCTGCCAACCAAGCCTCTGTCTGCTCTGCTCTCTCCCCTGCGCTGACGTCCCTAAGTCATGAGGGCACTGGCCAGCCGCCCCACAGCTATTCCTGCTCTGCCACCCACCCATGACCTGCCTCAGCCTGGCTTCCTGTTACCCAAGTCCATCTGTCTGCCCGGATCCAGCTCAGTGCTGCCAAGACCCAGGGTATGGTTGGTTAGTTCTAACTCATGGAATGTTCTGCACAGTACCAAGCTGAAATCTTCCTATTGGTAACACCACCTCCTGGTTCTGTTTCCATTCCTTGGGGCAATACTGAATAAATCTACTCCATCTTCTGCATGAGAGTCCTTCTGAGTTTGACAAGAACTTTAAAGACAACTAGTATGTTCCCTTAAGACTTCGTCTGTGTAAGTTGACAGCTCCAGTCCTGCCAACGGTCCCTCGGGCTTCCTGCTTTCCATTCCTTCACCATTCTAGAAATTGTCTGGTTTGTCAAATTTACCCTCAAAATTTCTTTCAGGAGACTGAAGAACTGTCCCAGATTGAAGGAGATGAAGGAGACATGACAGCTAACTGCTATGTGGGAGCCTGGATCAGGTTCTGGAACAGAAAATGGAGATTAGGGGGACGATTGGCTTAATTTGAATAGGATCTGCCAATGAGTTAATAGGATCTGTGAACCTTCTGGTTTTGATCGTTGTCCTGTGCTTGGGTCAGATGTTAACATTTGGGAAAGTTGGGGTATACAGGAACTCTTTGGGCAATTTTTTGCTGTTGTTTTGGTAAGTCTAGTGTTATTTCTAAATGATAAATTTAAAGATCACCTTTCAGATGTTGTATGGGATTTGCATGGTATCAGTCTAGCTAAGCTGGAGCTACAGTTCCCAGAATTTCCTTCTCTGCATACGTCGCAGTGCGCATGGCCCACGAGAGACATTTGCAGGAGAAGGCGGAAGTGAGGGGAGCGTGGAGGTCCTGCAGGCCTGGGGCACTCTTGCAGTCCCGCTGCGCTGCTCATCTGCCAGTTCATCTGGACGGCGAGGGGCAGTGGCCACGTCCACAGCTCCTGCCTGACCTGCTTCAGCTCCTCTGACTCCTCGGCGTGGAAAGACAGCACTGGGAAAGAACAGTTTGGAATCTTGAGGCTGCTTGAGTCACATTTAATATGTACTAAGCCTTTGTTCGGACACTGCCTTCCTCCCCTCACTGTAAATACATTCACTCATTACCGTGTGTATCAAAGCTAGTCATTAATCATCTGGTCTTCCCAGGAAACACTTTGATGGCCTATATTAAAATTATTTTAATCCATCGGTAAGGAAGTTGATCCATGAATTTGTTGTTATTAGTACCATCTGTATCGATGCGACCTAAAATTGTTATCTTTTTGAGTCACCAAGTCACACTGCTGTCTCCTTTTAAACCAGCATCAACTAGAAATCTCCAGAAATGTCCCCATGAGTTTTTCTCAATCCAGGTCTCCTGCAGTTCATTCTTGCAGTTGACTTTTGGAAACTAAAGATTTAACTTTACATTTTCTCCCCAAAAAGGTCATCTTGGGATCTTTGGTTCATCATTCTAACTATCCTGATTAGTTTGAATGTGGGACCTGTCATCTATCATTTTATCCCTACCAACTTTGTACTGCTTACATAGTCGATCAGAACACATGTAAAGTCTTACCCGAGTCACTGTAAAAGCACAGAGGCGTGCAATCTTCTGTGAGTCAGCATCAATCAATCAATCCAAAAAAGTGTTAAGCTGGCTGACAGCCCTCATACTTGTATTATCATGTAACCTACCTTTCTCTAGTTTACCCATAAAAATATTATAAGATGTTGTCATTTCTGTATTTACTTGATTATCAAAACAGATAAGACAGCTGTTTAATAAGCTGTCATCAGTGTAACTTGCTTTACCAGATTGGGATTCAAGTAAGATTCACAACATTTCTTATTTTTGAATCCTCACATGGCAGAATCTATTTGTTTCTAGGGCTGCTGTAACCAAGTACCACAAACATGGTGGCTTACAACAATAAAAATTTAATCTCCCTTAGCTCAGGAGGCCAAAAGTCTGAAATCCAGAAGAATCCGTTCCCTGCCTCTCTCCTAGATTCCTGTGTCTCCGGGCAATCCTTGGCAGTCATCGGCTTGGAGCTGCATCACTAGTGTCTGTCTCTGTGGTCACATGGGACCCCCTCCCTGGGGGTCTTTATGTGTCCTCCTCCCTACTTACAAGGATATCAGTCTTATTAGATTTAGAGCCCGCCCTAATCCAGTGTGACTTCATCTTAACTAATTACATCTGCATTACATTCTAATCCAAATAAGGTCACATTCTGAGGTTTCAGGTGGATGTGAATTTGTGGAGTGGAAGGGACACTGTTCGCCCAGGACAACAAATAAGCAAATATCTCTGTCTGCCTGCTCCCCGCATGGTTGTAGTACAGTTTGTGCAGGGCTTGGGCCAAAGGGACCCAGCTCTCTCCTCTGCTGCCATCTGTACGATTGCTGAGAGCACAAAGACCCACCCAGCTCCTGTGGATGGATGCCGACAGCCCAGGTCTCTACGCAGGCCATGGTGAGTCTTCCCTGGCATCAAACTTACACCTCAATGCACCACACTTGGGCCCTTTACTACAAACCCTCTCTGTGAGGGCTGCAGGGCAGGGAGGGTGCTTTGGCCCCGGCCACACATAGTGCTGGAGGACAACTGAGTCACCATTTCACACTCCCCCCCCCCCCCGTTAGTTTTCCCCCTTGCGGGGGAGGCGCTTGGTCATCTATTCAGGTGTGACCATTTCAGTCCATCAGAGAAGCTCTAATAGTATTTAGCTTCAAATGAGAAGGGAACAGCCACTATGGAAAACAGTGTGGAGATTCCTCAAAAGACTAGGAATAGACTTACCATATGACCCAGGAATCCCACTCCTGGGCTTGTATCCAGAAGGAAATCTACTACAGGATGACACCTGCACCCCAATGTTCATAGCAGCACTATTTACAATAGCCAAAACATGGAAACAGCCTAAATGTCCATCAACAGGTGACTGGATAAAGAAGATGTGGTATATTTATACAATGGAATACTACTCAGCCATAAAAACCGACAACATAATGCCATTTGCAGCAACATGGATGCTCCTGGAGAATGTCATTCAAAGTGAAGTAAGCCAGAAAGAGAAAGAAAAATACCATATGAGATCGCTCATATGTGGAATCTAAAAAACAAAAACAAAAACAAACAAACAAACAAACAAAAACACAGCGTAAATACAGGACAGAAATAGACTCACAGACAGAGAATACAGACTTGTGGTTGCCAGGGGGGTGGAGGGTGGGAAGGGATAGACTGGGATTTCAAAATTGTAGAATAGATAAACAAGATTACACTGTATAGCACAGGGAAATATACACAAAATATTATGATAACTCACAGAGAAAAAAATGTGACAATGAGTGTGTATATGTCCATGAATGACTGAAAAATTGTGCTGAACACTGGAATTTGACACAACGTTGTAAAATGATTATAAATCAATAAAAAATGTTAAAAAAAAATGAGAAGGGAACAATCCTGAGCCTTTTCCTTCCAGAAAGCTCCCTGTACCTGTGTAAATCTGCCCTATTGCTTCTAGCCACCCAGCTATTCATACCAAAAATATGGAGAGGAACAGCCTTTGTCAAGCTGTGCATTTGGGAAAATGTCCAGTTACAGCCCATTCTCAGGACAGTGGGTGCCTAGCTAGCCTACAGTTACACAACGAAAGTTATCAATCGTGAGATTTTTCTAGGAACAAAATCTTCCTCTGAGGTGATTCGCTGCCTCCACCTTGCTGGCTGGTAACTTTGAAATGGTGACTTATTGAGGTAGGAAAATATAAAATTCTACTTTCTAGGTATCCCATACCAACCTAGTACATACTTGTGCCATGAATCAATGTCAAGTTTGGAAGTCAGTCAATCAACTTACCCGGATGAACATTCTTTCCCTTTTGGAAAACTGAGAAATATTTCACATTTCCCTGGCTATTGGCTGCTTTCCGAAGTTTCTCAAAACTCACAGACAGTGACTCTGCAGCCATATCTCCAAGTTCTGACAAGTTTTACTCAAAACCGGAGCTCACACAACATGACCAGTGGCTCCCACAACTCTTCACTGACCCTGGGCTTGAGCTTCTTGGAATTTGCGTTTTACAACTTTCTGGCTTGAGAATTACTCTTCTTGAGGGAGAGAAACATTATGCATTAAAATTATGTGCCATTCTGCCTCCACAAACTGTGGGGTCTGGCTCTTCCTGGTTATTTTTCTTGCTCCAGATAATTTTCTAAAACAGTCCTTCTGTGGTCTCGGTCATCTGTTTAAGCCTCAGCTCATTTTACACGTTAGTATTCCCCACACCAGTCTTACAGGTTTGTGCTTTTTGGCGTTTGGTTTTGGCCCTCTGCTCCCTTCCATTGTTCTACTTGCTTTTTGAAATTCTGGACTCACTCTGTTTTTGCAGTGGTTTCTTGACATGACCCCTCCTCCCTGCTCCACCTTCTTTCTCATGGAGGTTATTCGTTTAGTCCACACTCTACACATATTTGTGCAGCACCCATCGTGGGTGAGGCACGGCGCTGGGCACCTGGACAGAGGAGGGGATGAAACCAAATGTGGTGCCTGCTCTTATAGATGTTCCTCCCAGAATTAAACAGATAAATAGCATACGGCAACTATGAGAACTGTGAAGAAGAAGAGGTGCCTAGTGCTCTAGGAATTTGAGGGTTTAAAAAAAAAATCAAATCAAAAATGCAAGGAAGGGATTACTGGGTTAAGATCCAAAAGATGAACTGGAAGGATTTACTGAAGTCAAAAAAGGGAGAAGGAAACAGCCCAATTTAAAAATGGGCAAAAGATCTGAACAGACATTTAATTGAAGAAGGTACTATACAGATGGTAAGTAGCATCTGAAAAGATGCTCAATGTCATAGTCATTAAGAGATTGCAAATTAAAACAACAATGAAATACCCTGCTATACACACACACACATAATTATGTATGAATGGCCAAAATCCAAAGCACTGACAATGCCGAATGCTGGCGAGGACATTGAGCTCTCACACATCGCTGGTGGGAACACAAAATGGTCCAGCTACTTTGGAAGACACTTTGGTGGTTTCTTACAAAACAAAACGTACTCTTACCATAGAATCCAGCAATCATACTCCTTGATACTTAATGTGTTGAAGACTATGCCCACACACACAAAAATATTTAGAGTAGCTTTATTCATTATTGCTAAAACTTGGAAGCAACCAAGATATCCTTCAGTAGGTGAGTGGAAACATAAACTGTGGTCCATCTAAACAATGGAATATTATTCAGCACAAAAAGGAAATGAGCTATCAAGCCATGAAAAGAAATGGAGAAAGCTTATAAAAGCATATTGGTAGGTAAAGTAAGCCAATTGGAGAGCCATACACTGTATGATTCCAACTTTATGACATGCTGGAAAAGGCAAAACTATTAAGACTATAAGAAAAAATTAGTAGTTGCCAGGGGCTTGGGGGAAGAAGGGATGAATAGGTGGAGCAGAAGGGATTTTTAGGGCAGTTAAAATATTTTGTATGATACTGTAAGTTTACATATCTGTCAATGTACATTTGCCTAAGCCTATAGAATGTACAGTGAACCATATTGTAAACTATGGACTGTGGTCATAATGATGTGTCGGTGTTGGCTCATGGATTATAACAAGTGCACATGCTGGTGTGGGATGTTGCTGGTGGAGGAGGTTGTGTGTGTATGTTGGGATGTGGGGAGCATGGAAACAGGGTATATGGGAATTCTCTGTACTTGCTGCTCAATTTTGCTGTGAACCTAAAAGTCATCCAAAAAATAAAGCCTATTGGTTTTTCTTTTAAAGGGAGGGGGTGCTGGGGAGAAAAAGCCTTCCAGGAAGAAACTAGCACATATAAAGGCCCTGTGGCATAGGGAAGCTTGGTGATTGCTCAGGACTGAAGGAAAGCCATTGTAGGTGGAGTAAATGAGATAGAACTAATGGAATTGGAGAGACAGGTGAGGTCCAGACTCTACAGGGCCTGGTAGGCTGTTAAAGCTGTTTTTCCTTATTCTAAAAGCACCGGGAAACCATTGAGTGGTTTCAGGGGTGTGGAGGTGGGATAGGGACAGGGGGAAATACCATCAGATTTGTGTTTCAAAACAATCACTCTGACTACAATGTGGAGAGTGGAGAATGCATTGGAACTCTGGAAGGGGCCAGAGTTGGAGACTGATGCTGCAGCCCAGCCAAAAAATAAAGGTAGCCTGAATGAGAGTGGGTGATGAGGGAATGCGGAGAAAGATAAGACAAAGTGAGCATGTAAAATGGACAGTTCTTCGAAGGAGATGAAACACAGGGAGGGGCCAGCGTGCTTCCTTGGTTACTCTTGATTGTATAATGAGGACTGTAGTCCTTGGAGATTTCTGTTCTTCTTTAGCCATAGTCTCCTTTAAAGTTTCTGACTCATGCAAATTTCCCAGCTTGTTGAAATCTGCTTTCTCTAAATGAAGTAAACATGACTAAACATGTCCTATGAGCACAAGTCCCTTTGGTACCATAAAGGGCTCCATGATGAAGGGATTTATTTCTTCCAAGGTCCATTCACTTCTACACCAATAGTGACATGTGTTTTAGAATTAGGTCCAACAAGAGAGCTCATCTTATTTCTTCTACTTTCAGAGAGTTGTGTTTCTAAAGCAAATTAAACATTCTTGGGTCATCTGCGGGACACATGGTCATCCTGCTTAGAGAGTACTTACCATGTACCAGGCACTGTTCTGAGAGCATCATTAGCCCACTGAATCATCTCAACATCCCAGTGGACTAGGTGCAATTATCATCTTTATTTTACCAATGAGGAAACTGAGTCATAAAGAGGCTAAGTAGTTTGTGTCTGTTCACACAACCAGGATTTGAACTCTGGCCCCGGAGTCCATGCTTTTAGCCGTTACTGGAATTGCCTCTCAAACATGATCTTTCTGCAGGACATTTCAAACTAGTCCTAGAGAAAGAAATTCTTTTGCCTCTTGGGCCAGAAGTGGAGAATGGAAGTCTGCAGGTGCCTATTCCATGGGGAAAAGAACAAAGCTGAACTGCAGAGTAAACTGAAATGAGAGATGGGGAGGGACAGAGTGAGGAAAAAGAGGCAGAGCAATGGGCAGAGTGAAATCGGAGAGAGTGAAAGGGATCTAAAATGTCTGCAGGAAACCACAGTAGCCAAAACATGAAGAACAGTCGATGCCAGCATCTCACAAAGACAGGTGGCCCTTTTCCTGGGAGTCAGAATGTGGCTGTTGATTTGCTGGGAGGCATGAGGAAAACAAAAAGTAAACATCTGCCTCCTGAAGCCTAGGGCCAAGAGCCAGGTAACTGGGGAGTTGGAATTAACCAGAAGAATTTGGTGAAGACAAAGGCAGGCACGCAGTTTGTCCAGGCGTTGTCTGACGCTGTGGTTCTTAACCAAGAGTGAACTTCCAGCCTCTGGGGGAATGCTTTAACATTCCTGAGAGCAGACTTACAGAATCTCTTGGGATGGGATCGATCCTAGGAATCTGTGTTTTTTTAAAAGCTTCTCAGGTGATTCTGATAGGGGTCCTTGGTTAAGATCTACTGATCTGAAGACATAGTTGATGCTGGTGAGAGATCTCTTGGTGAGATATTTACCAGGTGCTTGAGAGATAAAAATGAAATCCCTGAACTCAGAAACCAGCCTAGGGGCCCTGGAATTAATAGGACCTTGAGGAAACTTGGGCCAGAGGCCTCCAACTTATCCACCTGGACTCCAGGTGGGTCAACTGTGTCCCATGAAGCAGAAATGGCCATCTTGGGACAGACCAGAGAATGAGACCAGAGAAAGTGTGTCCTCCCCTGAAGAAGGTCTGGGTCCCAATGAAGCTCAAAGTCACCTCAACACCGCCCTTCACCAGGAGTGTGGGATTTGACCACCATACATTTAGGTGTTGAACTGCAACTTCTGAACTGACTGTGGGTATTACTGGAATGACCAGGGACGGCTTGAAGGATAAATAGTTAAAATGGCATTTCGCCAGTTACTATTATGTCAACAGTCCCTACTTGAGTATAGAAGAATTTCTTTTGTCTAGGAATAAAAAGAATCCTCTTACCTTGCAAGACTCTCAGGAAACAGTGAAAGAGGAAGACATCGTGAGGGAGTGGCAATCCCATAATAGATGCAATGAAACTATATAAAAAGGAAAGCAATGAAAATATAAACATGAGATTGGGGATCATGTTTATCTTGAATAGGGAGAGTTGCAGGGAGGGTGTGTTGGGAGCTATGGTTAGGGATGCCTTTGTTTTGAGTTAGGTTTGTGGTTACTTAATCCATTATCAAAATAAGTAGCAAACTAACCAAATAAACAAATAGAATGGCCATGACTAGAATAATGATAAGTGTATGTCCTGAAAGAAGGATTATGGTTAACCCAATTCTGTGCACCTAAGGGCCAATTTAAAAAATACATTAAAATGTGTATTTAGAGGAAAAAAATCACCTGCAAATAATCTCACCACCCACAGGGAAAACACTAACATTTTCTTTCCTAGGCCTTTTTGTAAATTTTTTTTTTGACGTTATATTGTAACCATTATTTTTTGGAACCTCCTCCTTTTTTTTTTTTTAAACAATAGACAATTTTTAAAAGCAGTTTTATGTTCACAGCAAAATTGAGCAGAATGTACAGACATCCTTCTCTTTTTACTTCACATTAGGTCATACACATATTTTCATTTCATTAAAAGCTTCTCAGGAACAACACTTTTTACTATCAACATGTATCTTTCTTATATGGACATAATATGGTTTACTTAGCCTTACCACCACTGGACATTAGGGTTGTTTCCAATTTTTTGGTGGTGTAAGTAAAGTAGGGATGAACATTTTGCTGCATAAATTCCACCCCCACCGCATACACACATATTTAGCATGTTTTAGGACAGATGATTAGAATTACTGAATGAACAAATATGAATAATTTATGATCTGTTTTACCAAATGACCAGGTTATTTTCCAGAAATTTTATGCAAATTTACATGTTTACCAGAAGGATTTGAGAGGATCTACTCACTGCTGTTTTGCTAGGTGTGGTGGGAGAATACTGCTCTGCCCCGCATAGATCCTTGTTTAATCCCTGGAATTTATGCAGAGGTTACTTTACATGGCAAAGGGGTATTATGGTTGCTAATCAGCTAATCTTGGGAGAGGGAGATTATCCTGGATTGCCTCCCTGCCTCATGAGGAATTGCCAGCCTCTCGCCACCCCACCCTGTGTGATGCAGGGATGACAGTGAGGGCAGGACAGCCATGCCTTTTCGCTGCAGTTTCCTGCTGAGTCCCAGGAGAAGGGCAGAGCCTCCAGAGCTATAGAAAGAGGCTGGAGGCATGTGAGCAGAGTTCAATACACCCCTCAGGCCTTACAACTTTCTAGGGTTAGTTATTGGCAAACAGAGAACCCCCAAGTGAAACTCACAGTCAAATGATTCTGGTTTTCAAGGCTGAAGTGCTAAGAAAGCCCAAGTCTGCCAAACTGAGGTGTGTGATTGCTCAACCACTAAATAGTTATTTTTCAAACTTTTCTGACAATAAGAATCACCTGGGGCATCTGTTAAAAACAGAGATTCCCAAGCTGCTCCCCCTGGAGAGTCAGTGGATCTGGGATGTGATCGAGAATTTTCACCAAATTCCCCGGGGAAATTTCTATTATCCAACAGAGCTGGAAAACTTTATCATGAGGTAATTTCCAGGTAGCTAGACCAACAGGAAGTGTTTTGTAAGGCAGTACAGCCCTGAGTGGAGGAAACCTCTCTATCACCTGCTCATGTGGAATCTTGTGGATGTGGGCAAGGGCAATGCTTCCAAAAGGCAAAACCTGGAGAGCTAGGCTGGCGACCAGAGAACTCACTCTCTGCCAAGATGAGATGATAATCACTAGCCACAGCCCTGACCTCACCATCCCTGTCCAGCTGCATGTGATTTAAATGCTAGATCAGTGACCACGGTGTGCTGCCTCCTTTTCACCCATTTTCAACAGTTGCATTTATAACAGTTACCCTGTTTCCCACCGGCATTGTACACGAGCTGCGTTGGAGGTGGTGGGTGGTTGTAGTAAAGCCAAATGAAGGCAAGATCCTGGAGAGCCATGAGAAGACTTGACCAGGAGGAACAGACACACTCAGGAATCCTGGACTTGGACTTGCTCTCAAGTGGCCCACTAAATTAATCCTTTGAGCACCACTTCTATCCACATCCGGACTCACTCATTTTCTCTAAATATGTAGAAACAATATCTAACATGTTTAAACACTATGTTCTAGGCACTGCTTAAATGCTTTATGTACATCAGCTTAGCTCACTCAAGCCTCCCCAAAACCCTATTAGGTAGGTGCTATTATTATTACCTCTCAGTTTACAAATGGGAGTTAAGACTCCCGCCCCAAATTGTATGGCTATTAAGTCATGGAGCCAAGATCTGAAAACAGGCAGTCTCCAGAACCTGAGCTCTTCACATCAGTCTTCGCTGCCTCTCCAGTGAAAGAGAAACATATCAGAGAGAGGGAAATAAAAGGAAACAGTCACATTTCAAAAGAAGATAAACATGGATAGGAAACAGAAAAGAAATAAGAAGACTATTGTGAAGAAAGGCTGCCAGCACAAGCAATCAGCAGGAGAAAAACTCCCTTCAGAGGAAAAGAAAATAGTAGAGCAAGATGAAAATGATTGTAAAATAAACAAGCTGAGAATCCCCGAAAGATGAAGGAAGAAATGAACAAGAATAAGTGGATATGAAAGAGGAACAATTAGAAACCCTGGAAAGGAAAAAAAATCCACTACTTGAAATAAAAACTGAACAGATGGGGGAAGCTCTGGACCAAATATAGTTGAATAAATAATTAGTGTTTTGGAAGATGGAGCTGAGGAATTCACCAAGAACTCAGCACAATAGATAAAAAAATATATAAAAACTGAAAATGATGAAAGGGTGATTATGAAGCTTGGAAAAGAGTTTGAGAGGCTCCATCCAAGAGGAGATTCAAGAGAAAGGATTAATATGAAAATGAATACACACACACACACACACACACACACTTTATTGGGACATTATGCTGTACACCAGCAACTGACACATTGTAACTGACTAGATTTCAATTTTAAAAAAAAAAAAGAAAAAAGAAAGATAGGATTAGAGCAAATGGTAGAGACGACTGAAAAGATAATGGTGAAAAGTCTCCAGAATCCTCTGACAGAAAGCACCCACTGAATGCTGAGTAGAATAAA
Organism: Camelus dromedarius; assembly: GCF_036321535.1. NCBI lineage: Eukaryota > Metazoa > Chordata > Mammalia > Artiodactyla > Camelidae > Camelus > Camelus dromedarius. The sequence continues at coordinate 14,831,548 of NC_087444.1, forward strand.
TAATAAATCCACATCTGTATATGCTGGTCTAAATCTGTAGAACATCAAGAGTAAACAAGGAAATCTTAAAAACTACCAGAGGAAAAAGAGATTTTCAGTCTAGTAGATTCTGGGTTTGGAATGAGAAACAGTAGCTGAATGACTTTGAGTGACCCCCCACTGGGAAGAGGATGGTTGTATTATGGTAAGAGAGGACACTCAGGGGTATTATTTGTATGTAGAGAAAATCATGTGGATACGCTGGGAATCCAGCGAATAGCCATTGTTTTGCACACCCAGGAGAGCATCCCTCTTCTTCTGAAAAGTATTCTGTCCTGTCCAACACTTTGGTCCACATGCATGCTCCATCCTCTTCTAAATCCTGCCCCAGACACTGTTTATGAGCCCAAGGAACAGTAATTAAGCTAAAATGACCAGTCATAACAACTCACCCTAGGCCATGGTTGAGGAACCATGTTAGGTGAATAAAAACCCTTCCTTGAGATTTTTGATCTTGAGACCAGGAAGTCCTAGTAGCTCTCTGGAGGCAAAGGATTAATATGAAATGGCTCTTGTGAGCCATGAGCCATAGGCACTTTCCAAAGCCATGTAGACAATGCCAGGCTCAGAGAGAATAAGGTTGATGTGCAGAGAAAAACAAAGATAAGAGAGAGAATCCTGTCAATCTGTGAGAAGGATCTGGTCCTAGCAGTATCTCTGCTCCTTTGGTCTTTTGTGAATCTTCCCTAAATTCTCCCCTTAAGTAAAACTTAAATTCCAACTATTTTCAACTGAATGAGTCTTAGTTAATAGAATGATGAGATTGACGCTGTTATTCTCTATTTGCATGTTTTCTTTGGGGAAATGTTTTTGTTTATCTATCTTCTGGGTCTTATGTGGTTTTTTGTTGGTTTCTTTTAAATATGCAGTATTCCCAAACGCAATTTCTATTCTCCCAATCCCAATCCTCTTTCCTTTTTCCCTTGCTCTGCTAAAGGCTCCCCTATCTTTATAAACACCCAAGCCAAGGACCTCAGTATCATCACTTCTTCTCATGATTTCACCCCCCACCCCCCAACATCCCAGCAGCCATCAAATCCCACCAATTCTACCTTTGGAAGGTATTGCTCAGATCCAGCTACTCACTTGAGCCATGATTAATCCAGCTATTGACAAGGATGCAGGCAAGGCTCTCATTTGCTGCTGAGTGTAATTTAGCAAAACTTTTTGGAGGGGAATTTGGAAATATATTTCAATGGTCTTAAAAATATTTCTACCTTTTGATCCAGCAATTGCATCCTACGAATAAGGGGGAAGGGGCAGTAAAAGATAAGAACAGAGCCACTTTTTTAAAAACAAGAATATTTACAATAATAACACTTTAAAATGGTGTTTAATAAGATGGAGTGTTGGTTAAGATACAATGTTAAGTAAGAAATGATATGAAACATATTTATGTACAGTATGATTCTAATGCCATTAAGAATATATGTCAAATTCAGTGATTATGCAAAATTGTATATAATCAACAGGCTTTCATTCTTTCCACCCTCATTCTCAAACCACCGCCCACCACCGTTCCCTTCTGAGAACGGGGTGGGTGCGGTTAGGAAGTGACAGCCTCAAGGTCATTTGCGGCTTTTCTAGTTCAGTGTACAGAATTCTGAGTGCAGTTTAATTGTCAACATCTTTGTGTCATACGTTCTGTGACAATATAGCCTCCTCCCCAAATTGCTATCTCCCATTACTTTCACAGTAAAACACCCCACACTTACAATTTAACTTTTATCCCCACACATCATCACATTTTGGTAGGATTTTAATGCATTTTAATACCTACATAGAAAAAAAAATGTGATGGAAACATACCTAAATGTTAATAGTGGTTAGCTCTGCAGGATGGAAGTTTGTTGATTTTAACATACTCCCATGTGTTTAAATAATTTTTTAAAAATGTAATTGCCAATGGCTGTTTAGCATTCTACCATCTGAGTCCACTCCAACTTATTTAATCAAACCCCATTCTTGAGGACTTAGAGAATTGGCCATTTTCCACTACTGTAAGCAATGCTGCGGTGAACATCTTGGTACCTACATCTCTGTGCCAGCTGGGTTCTGCAGAATGACACAGATGTAAACCAAAACGGTGCCTGTCTTCCGGAGCATTTCCTCCTTAGTACAAGAGAGCAGACACAAACAACTACGATGTGAGACAGAATGATAAGTGCCTTATCAGATGAGAGGATTCAAATCCAGGCAGGGAGCAGGCAGCCTAGAGGAGGGGGAATTTGAGCCAAGTAGAGACAGAGAGCTGGGAAGAGGGAGCTGACCTTCCCGGTGGCCACAGATTGCTGACCTCAGTGAGTTACTCTAGTGGCCTTTACACCAGAGCCCGAGAATCTGGGCTCTGTCTCAGGGCCTCTTGGGAACGTGGCAGTTCTCATCAGGGGACAAGAATGTCCTCTCCCTTCTGCTAAAGCTTGCTGGTTTTCCCATCCTCTTTCCAGACCCACAATGTCCACTCCACCATCGGTGTCCTTGTGTATGGGCGAGAGGAGGTGCATCCACGGCCCTCTCCCACGCCCCTCCCCCTGCCCTCCAGGGAGCAGGACAGAAGGGTGATTCCCTGACAGTCCTGAGCCACAGGGCAGGCCCACAGGCTCTGGGTCCTCAGCTCTCAGCATCTCCTGCCAAACACAGGCTCCTGGGGTCAAAGGAATGTTGAGCAATCTTTGGAATTTTTCAGCAAGAAACAAGCACTTTCGAATTCCATTCTGGCCTCCTGAGCTGGGCACGCTGCCCACAGCCTGGAGCCCAAGTCTTCCTGGGCAGGCATCTGGGAGCGCTGGGGGACTTTTCAGTGTTTGTTTTCTCCTCCTGCTGGCAGGGCTGTAGGACACCATTACAGTGAGGTCATGGAGCCCTGCCCCGCTGCGTCCATCCATTGGTGGCAGGGCAGCCTGGATCTTGCAGTCGGTGCTGGCTCCATGCACCGGGGGACGGGTGGGGTCCTGAAGGACTGAGAGGCAGAGCCCAGGCTGCACCCCTTAGGACCTCCCTGCACCATCTCTGCCCAGTCATCCCCTATCCCGAGGCCTGACCTCCACACAGGGTCTCAGCCACAGTCTCTGTCCAGCTTCCTGGGGCCTGCAGGGACATGTGGAGAGCCCAGTTTTGACTTGCTTGACATAATGGAACTGTGTCTTGCAACTAGTTTTCAGCCCAAACAGCACTTTCAGTGAAGCCTTCCTGACACCGACATCCCCCCTACTTCCCCATCACTTGTACAAAATCAAGTTTCGCTATTATACACTTTCATGATACCCTACACCTCTCCTTCCGAGCCCTTGCCTCTGTGGTTAATAACTATTTTTGTATTTGCTCGCTGTCTGTCTCACCGACAGACAGCATGCCCCTTGAGGGCAAGAGCCCTGTCTATTGTCTTCGCTGCTGAATCCCCAATACCGAGCACGGTGTGTGATACATAGTAGGTACTTTATGGATTTCATTATGTCAAGCAAAGTTTCCCAAGGAGGTATAGGGATCCTGCCCCTAAAGGTGCCCCTCCCAGGACAGGAGCACCCCTGGGATCTTGTACCAGATTTGATGGGACCTCAGCGTGGCCTCGCTTTGAGCCTCAGTTTCTCTGGGCTCCAGCTCCCCAACTCTCAGCCTCATGTACAGCCAGGTAGTCAGGAGACTAAAGGGTCATTGTTTGATTGAAATTAAATCTCCTTTGTCTGTGATCAGAATGCAAGTCTCTTGGCAAGGATGACCTGACCTGGCAAGGGTGACTTCTGCAGACACCAGCTGTGTCAACAGCACCCACTGCCCCTTATTTCTGGCTCCTTTGTCATCCTGGCTCTGGAGCAGGCCCTGACTCCATCTGCACACTTCTCATCTATCACAGGTTTGTGTAAGGTTCAAAAGTTCTCAAAGCTCATCACACCGTTATTTCATCTGTGCCTCTCAACAGGACTTGAGGGCCGAGGCATGATCCTTCCCATTTTACAGAAGAGGAAACTGTCCCTGAGACGTGACCTTCTTGAGGTCCTGGCTGGGATATAACAGGTTAGGTTTCTAGCTTCAGGGGCAGGAGAGGGAAGGAGGGAGGCATTAGAGGCTGGAGGCTGGGATCCCAGAGGGAGGGAAGCCAGGCCAGGCACCTGAGACAAGAACACAGACATCTCAGAAGGAACTGGAAACAAGACAGAACCTACACACTCTAATCAGAATCCTGCATTTTGTAAACTGGACCATTTTTATAATTCTTGTGTTTTTTGTGTTAATTTCTCTAATTTTCTCCCATGGTGGGAAATGGCAAAAACTCAAGAAAGTTCCAGTTGACATCAGCTGTGCAGAGGGAAGCCCAAAGAATGGGTTTGTATTTGTGCTTGAGCCAGAGTGTTGACAGGGGCAGCACCCTAAGGCAAGAAAATCATGAAGGGGAGGGGCCGAGGAGACAAAGGACCCATTTTTCAATGTCACCCCCATCCTGACCCCAGGCACCTGCAGAGGTCAGAACTTAACTATAGAACCTGAGTTTTCCTGTCATTAAAAGAAGTTGCTTGCCCTGTAATGAAAAAGAATATGAAAAAGAATCTATATAACTGAATCACTATGCTATACACCAGAAACTAATACAACATTGTAAATCAATTATACTTCAATTTTTTTAAAGTTAAAAAAAAAAGAGAGAGAGAAGTTGGTTGCCCTAATCACTTCATAAAGTTGTTGTGAGATTCCATCATTCAAATGACAAATATTTATTGAGTTCTAGGTTCCTGGGGTACATCAGGGAACAAAACAAAGATCTTCACCCTCATGCAGATTATTTTCTTATGGGAGAAGACAAATACAGACATTAAACAAGAAATCAATGAATTACATGGTGTGCTAGACAGTGTTAAGTACTGTGGGAGCAGGGTAAGGGGTGATGGGGTGCTAAATTTGGGTGGGTGGCAATGCCAACTGAAGTGGTCAAGGCAGGCTACATAGGGAAGGGAAGATTGAGTTGCAGGGGTGTCAGGGAATGTGTACCCCAGGTATGGGGAGACTGTGTCCTGAGTACTGAGGAACAGGATTTGGTCAGTGAGGCTGGGGCAGGGGAAGTGAGAGCGAGAGTGGTGGGAGCAGAGGTCAGAGAGGTGAGAGGATGGGCAAATCATGAGCTGCCTTGCTGGCCACTGTACAGACTTGGGTGAGTGAAACAGGGAGCCGTGGATGGTTTGATCCCTCTAGCTACTGTGTTGAGAAAAGACCAAAGGGGCCACTGAGAGACATGATGGGAAGCCAATGCAATTAACCAAGGGCGGGGTCATGGCAGCTTGGATGTGGACGCAGTGAAAGGAAGTGATGAGAAGAGGTGGGGGCGCCAGATAAAGGGAGAGATAACAGGATTTGCTGATAGTGGAGGATGTGAGAGAAAGAGGAGCCAAGGAGGACTCTGCAGTTTTTGGCCTGAGCACCTGGAAGGATGGAGTTGCCATTAACTGAGCTCATGCCTGTTATTATAGCTACTGACCACCTACTCCAGGCCAAGTCCTGGGTCATCCACTTTGCACTCTGGTCCAGATCAGTCCTCACCACCCCATGAAGTAGGAATTAGTCTCTTCAGCCCAAGAGGGTACCTAACTGACCAAGGTCACTCAGTAAGTAGGTGGCAGATCCTGGATGCCCCAGGCTAGTCTGACCATTCAGTTTTGGCGGATGTGCATATCCTGTCCCCAGGACACCAGTTCCCTTGCCTCCCCTGACCTTGCTGGCCTTGCACTTCTCTCCCTCTTCCCCCTACATCAAGCCGGCTCAAAGCTACAGAGCTGCCAAGGCCTAATATTTTTTAGATGCTGGGGACTTCTTTTGGACACACTTTAAACTCTTTATTTGGATATCTGAAATTAAGTAGTGTGTGTGTATAGAGGGGGTGGACCAAACTAGGATGTTTGGGAACTTCCTCAGAGGCCTTGGGCTGACAAGTGGGCCATGAGTCAGGGAGGCGACAGGTGGGAGAGAGTACAGGGGGACTCAGCAGCTGTCGCAATAAAAATCTGGGATTCTTGTAAACACAGTCAGCTCTGAAACATCCCTCCCACCATCATAGCCCTCACTGGAGGGGAGCTTTTCCACCCTTATGATTTCTCTGCCCTTCTGGATCACCAGATTCAGTTTACAGGCAAAATTCGTGGACTCAGACGGCTGACCTTGATCTCACTCAGATATGGGAGCAGTGCGTGTGTGCGTGCGTGCGTGTGTGTGTGAGCGTGCACACGTGTCTAGGGAGGAGGGATTGGATGAGTGGAAATCGACCAGCCCAGTGTGAGTCTAGGGGTCAGCACACCACCACTCACACACCCTGGACCCCCTTTCAAGGGTGAATTCAAGAAAGACCCAGAGGGGCTTCTCCTACATATCAGAGCAGAGCTCTGCCCATCTAGGACCTGGCCCTGTGCAAAAGGTTCAGCATGAGGCTGTTAAGATCCAGCTTTGCAAGGACCCCAGGCTAGGGATTCCTGGAAGGATTCTGGGTTCCTTGCTGAAGTTGTGCTAAGAAGTTGGATATAAAATTCTGCTGCCTGCCCAAGTCACCAGGGAGGCTTTAGACATGAGTAAGTGCTTACCCCATGCCAGGGGCTTACACACACACACACGTATATATTACCTGCTTTAGTTCTTCTATCTGTGGAGTAGGGATCATCCTCACTTGAACAAAACTGAAGCTCAGAGAGGTCAAGAGAGGCCACACAGCTGGGGTCCTTGATTGTCCTCTCAGCTGCGTGACTTCAAAGCTCTAAAGGCCCAAGGTCTTTAATATCTCTAGCACCCATACCTCAGACCCTCTCAAACCCCCTTCCTGTCTGGGCCTGCGGGTCTGCTGAGGAGCAGTTCTGGGTCAATCTGGCTTTCTTGCCAGAGTCCGTGCCCTCTCTGGAGCCTCCCAGCCAGCCCTGAATGGGTGTAAGCCTGCAGGGATGGCCTAAGCCTTGGGAATGGGAAGGAGGAGGGTTTGTGCTGACACGTCTTCGGAATTTTTCTGACTTCCCTGTCCTTTGGGACAGAGAGCAGACAAGGATGGGGCATGTAGGCAAGGAAAGGGCATCTCTCTCCTCAGGAGGTGTTTCTGGGGCTCCATCCCCTTTGATATCCTGAGACCTATTCTCTCCCCATCTCACGGCCAAGTCTCTGCTCCAAAGCAAGGCACCCATCTTTCAGGGCTCACTTTCAGCAAGGGGGATACCAGATGTCTCTACTGGCCCCACTGCTGAGTCTCCTTTCTCACTTGCCCTGAGTGTCTCCCCGCTGGCCAGGCCCCTAGACCCTACCCAGTACCTTAGACCTGTTCCTCCCATCAGAGGAGAAAACATATTTCTGTTCAGTTACTGGGGCTGTTGTGGCACCCCTCCCAAAGGTAGATGCCTATTTGATGAGCCCTAGAAGGTGCTTATCTCAAAGGATGGAACAGCTAGAGTGGGGCTGTCTGACCTCACGCAGGGTACTTCGTCCAGAGCCTACCCCAACTTTGCCAAAATTTCAGGCAGATTGGATCTCCTGGACTGAGGGCTTCAGGATCTCAGAAGGCCAATTCAGAGCCCTAAATTCCCAGCACTGATGGACGATGACAGGGGCTGTCTCTGAGATTTGGGAAGTTGATAGAGATGCTGAGCGTAGTCAGGGACAGGCAGCTGGGATGCGACAAGACAAACACCTTCCCCACCTAACATGCTGCTGGCTACCCTCAAAGCTGGGTGTCCCCCTTCTGCACTCCTTCCTAAACTGCCACTGACCACTCCATTGGTCTGAAGCAGAGCCTGCTCAGATTCCATCTGTGGGGAGCCGCTGCAAAGAGCCAGGGTATTTGTACATGCAGTGAGCCCCGGTGGAGGCCAGAAACAGAGCCTGGGAAGGGGGCAGGGCAGGCACACAGACAGCCTCTGTTGGCCTGGGAGGCCAGAGAACAGTGGCCAGCGCAAACACTGTTGTTTGCAATCAAACCACCTCACTCTTGGTGGCGGGGGGGATCAGCTCATCTTTGCCCTGGTTGGTGCTGGTGAGGCTCCTGCAACCCCCTATCCTGCAGCCAGCTAGGGTTCTCCTTTCCTTGCCCACTGCAGCCTTGGAACTGGGGTTGGGGGGACAGGGGAGAGGTGGGGCCCAGGCCAGAGGCACCTGGTCCCCAGAAGAGGATGCATCTGTGGCCTCTACGGCCTCTCAGGTGTGACCCACCCCCCGTACCTAGTGGTCAGGGGAAGTCGTGTTTAGGGTCACAGGCCCCACACCCATCTCTACTGGTCTGGGCCTCCACCTCCATCCAGCAAGTTCTCAAAGCCCTTCTCTTTGTCTAGCAACTTGGCTGCAGCTCTGGGCCATGCACTGTCGGAATCCTGGAGTATCAGGGAGCCTCATTGTGTGGATAAAGAACTCGAATCCAGAGAGGTTAGGTGACTTGCTCAAAGTCACACAGCTGGGGAGTAGCTGAACCGGTTGGCTCTCCACGCTTTTGGAAGAATCCCCTTCCTATTTTTTTGTACAGGTCCCTCTCAGACCCCTGCCTGCCCAGGAGCACCCAGGTTGGTCTGGGATGAGCACTCTCTGTACACACGTAGTGCTTACCAAGCAAGCGCTGCCTCACAGGGTTTCCACAATGAGCCCTGTGTTCTGGTCACCTCTTTGGACTTGGAGCTGCAGGAGGGCAGGGGCCCTCCTTGCTTTCCTGCCTGCTGCCCAGGTCCCTGTGCCACTCATGCCCAGAGTCAGGGCCCAGCAAGTCCTTGCTCAATGAGAAAGGGGTTGTGTGAGGGCCTGGAGGAGAAACAGAATAAGGACATCAGGCTTTTTCCCTTGGAGGGAGCAGAGCAATGAGTCTCGCAGGAAGGCAGGGAGATGGTTGTAGGAACGGGACTTGTAAAATAGGGAGGTGGCCACATTTATTCAGATTGGCCTTGGAGCAGGCCCTGCTCACAGAACCAGTTTGAATACTCAGAACTGAAAGCCAGTGACATCTCCCCGGAGAGGCCAAAGGGGACAAGCCAGGTGGAGCCCGCAGAGGCAGGATCAGGCACAGGAGACACTGGGCTGGTAGATGGTGCGAGGGGGAGGTTTGTGGGCCCTTGGGGAACGGGCAGTGGGACTTTTCTGGAAGTTATTCCTTCTAGGATTAATGAACCCCTGCTGCTCTCCACCCAGCTAGTCAATCTGCCCAGTAACTGGTGTGTATCTAGCTTTCCCATGAGCCCAGCAGGGTGCTAGGAGGCTGGGTGGAGTGGGGAGGCAGACACCAGACATAGAAGCCAGTGTCTGCCTTCGAGGGGCCTGTGAAATCATTGGGGAGAGCAAACAAACACACACAAATCAGATCATGATTAGAATGGTTAAATAGCAAACCATGGGTGACCAAATACAATAGGAGGCAGAGGGGGGAGGGTCCTCCCCACTGCTCCTAAACATCAAGCATCTGGTCTTTTATTTCCTTTCTTTCCTTCTACCATCCCCCCTACACACACACACACACTCACGCACACACACATGCACACACACACTCGCAGCGTCCCTATATAACAGGGCCAGCAGTGGAGACTAGAGAATAACTTCCTGTAAATCACAACTCTATGAGGCCCTGGCAACATCCCAGCTTCAATCCTGAATTTACAGCTCTCTGGGCACCCACACTGCTGGCCACTAACCCCAGGGCATCACCAACATCTCAAATTTACTGATTGATGGACTGATTATCAGCGTGGGGGCAGCCAGCACACATGCTTTGGGGAAAGATGGCACACAGGCAGAAAAAAACACAGAGCAACTTGGCAGAGTACAAATGGCCTCATGTACGAGGAAGGGAATGGATTAGCATTGTTCTGTGCAGTGAGCTTTCCCAGAGCATGTTCTTTGGTTCCCACTTCTGAACCTTCACACTTTCCCCACAGCTGGAACTTCCCCACCTCCTCTCACCCAACAAGTCCCTCCCCTATTTTGAAACCGACTTCTAGGGAAACAGTCCCCAGGTCTCACGTCTGACTCAGGCCACTGCATCTGCCACCACTCTGTATTCAGCTCAGGTACCCAACTGTCAGGCACCCAACTGTCAGACTGACGGCTGGGTCTGTCTTATGTATAAGCAAGTTTCTCACTCATTAATCTCTCCTGAGCACCTGCTCCATACCAGGCTCTGGGCTACACCAGCAAGAGAAAAATGGGACAAGCTAGGCCTTGCTGCCCAGGAGCTCACAGTCTCGTTAGGGTGAGAACATATCAACCCACCAGAATGAACTTAACCTTGCAAGGCAGCCTGGGTTCAATGTCAAATGAGCAGAAGAGTTATCACATTTTCTCAGTTTGTTTTTTAAAAATAATTAATTAATTAATTAATAGCAACTCTATGGGCTATCTCTAGAATCAAACCAAATGTCCCCCCCACCCCACACAAATCACTCCCCTGTAAAAAGTTCAGAGGAGAAAAAGGGTTCTGAGGGCTGGAAGATTCCCCCAGTTTCTTGAAGACTCTGGGTCTGGAAAGAATTTGGACAAGTAGAGGAGAAAGGAGGGAATTCCAGGAAGAGGGAATCGCTCGAGCTAAAGGGTAGAAGAGTGTAGATAAAGTCTGGCAAATAGATGGCACACGGGACACCACTCTCTGCTATCTCTTGTCCATGGAAGACGCGGTTAATTGTAGCACTGTTTCCACTAGCTCGGAATAAGGGCTCCTTCTGCATGCAGCCATCACCAGCTGGTTAAAGTGGGAATAAGCACACTGGCCCTTTCTGGCCCAGGGTGGATCGGGCTAGGGCAGGACACTTGTGTATGGAGGAGTGGGAGGAAAGGCAGAGTCGTGGAGTCGCAGGACGGCACAGCTGGAATGCTTCCCTCATTTTCACTTACAGAGTCTAAGGCTAGAGGAAAGAGTACTTGCTCCCGGTCTGTGGGAGTTATTGGCGGAGGAATTGGCGCTCAAGCCTCCTGACCTCTGGGCCACAGGTTTGGGGCTAGATACTCAGAAGGGCCTTGGAAGCTCAGCTGCTGAGTTTGTACCTAATTCCGTACAAATCTGGAGTTGGCCACATAGAAGTCCAAGGCAAAGGTCTTCTGAGCTCCTTGTTTTCTCCAGCCCACCTTCTCTCCTCCTTGCCCAAACTCCCATTCCTCATGTGCCAGAAGCCCATGGAGGGGCCATGTTGGGGAGGCGGCCACGCCCAGGTTCAGCGGGGCCTCTGCGGAGAGAAACCAGCCGACTTCCTCTTACCTCTCTCCTCCCAAAGGAATGCACTTTCTCCCCCCGGAGTCTGTGTGGCTCACTGGGCACCAGTGAAGGATTTCCTGTCAGCTCCCAGGCCACAGGGAGCCACTGAAGGCTTTTGAGTGTGGGAGTATTATGATGAAATGTTATTTATAGAATATTATTATGAAAAATTAATCTGTCCCATGTCCTTCTGGGAGAGGATGCCTCCCATTGGGACAATCCAGAATGCGTCTGAAGCGGTGTGGAATAGAGTTCCTTGGACACAAGGGCTCCTAGGAATACAGTACCCACTGCAGATGAGGCGGGCACGGGAAGGGGCGTCTGCCTAAATGAATCAGGGTGGAGAGAAGGAGGAGGCTTTACCCTTAGAAACAAAGCCTTGAGGTCAAGACCCATGGAGGCTCCTGGAGGGATCCGGGGCAGAGACCAGGAACCACTCACAGCTGTAAGAGCTTTGGAGAGTTGTCAAACCTAACTCCCAAGCTGGGGTGGACTGGCGCTTGTTTTGCTGTTTGTTTCTTTGAAGTGGATATAAGTAAAGAAGTATGTTGGGGGGGGCGGGTAGAATGAAGTGGAAACTGGGGAGACTGTGGCCCTTTCTGCAGGCAGATTCTGGGGTCTGAGAAGGAGCACGTGGCCAGGCAAAAGAGTGGGTGGTGGTGAGGAAGGGTGCAGAGATAAAAGGGGATCAGCCAGGAAGCCCCCGGCCTGAGAAGGGGCAGAGCTGAGCAGCAGACTGTCACACTGGCAGACTGTCAGCCTGGACAGTGGGGACCTTACCCCCACCTTCCTCAGTGCAGAGTCCCAGACTCTGGAGATTGGACACACAGCCATGACCTTGTTCAACCAGGGTTGACTTTCTCCTTTTTCCTGATCAGTCCCCAAGTCATGAACAGTTAGGAAAATGGGCCGGGAGGGGATAGCATTCTCCTTGCCCATGGAGGAGCCATGAGAGTGAAGGTAGAAGGGCCTGGGCCCAGAGAGAAAATTTTTCTCAGCAAAGGTCACCACTGACGTCTTATTTTCCAACCCCAGCTTCCACTTTTCAGAGTTCACCCTCTCAGGGCAGCTGACAGTTGCTCAATCCTTGCTCCTTTAAACTTTATCCCCTGGGCTTCCGGCCTTTGCACCTTCATGGTTCTCCCTCTGCGGCTCTAGTTCCTCTTTCTCCACTTCTTACACAGTTTACTCTTCTTCCTGAATCCCTTAAGCCAGGTGTCCCCCAGTTCTGCCATTGGTCTCTTCTCCTGGGTCATCCCCCTGGTCTCCCTGGGGGTCTCTTTCCACTTGTGCATCTTGGATGGTCAACTTATTTGTTGGTGACCCTACAGCTCTGATCACCCCTTCAATTCTAGGTCCTTATTTGTAAGAGTCTGACGGATAAGGGCACTTGGAAACCCTCCACAATCCCCAGGCTCAACACATCCACTGTTGGGGGGCTTCCATGGGACTTCGGAGAGCCATGCTGGAGGCCGAAGTTCAGGAGCCAAATCTGGAGATAAGGCTGCCCTGGGGGCTGGGTCTTGACCTCAGGTCACCAGCACTAGATCCACCATCATCCTGCAGGAAGCTGCCTGCCCTCCCTCTTACCTCTGGTCCCTCTGGCTTCTGCTTTCCCCTGCCCATAGGATCGAAACAACTCTGACAGGGTCTGAGTCACTGATGTTAGACCTGGAAGACTGAGAACCCCTCCACTGGGGAACATGGTGGAGGGTTCATTCTGAATTCATCTGGAAACCATCAGTTCTGTAGAGTGGTCTGCGCTGTGAGCTCACAGGAAAATAAGAGGCAATCTCCCAAACTGAATGGGAGAAAGATTACTTTCTCATTCATCCCTGAAATATTAATTGAGCTCCTCCTCTGGGCCAGGGACTGTGTAAGGGGCTCAGGATCTAATGGAGAAGACAGACAAGGTCCTGCTCTCGGGAGCTCACAGCCTAACAGAGAACGGGGCACCGAGCAGGCGATTAGACAGTGATGAGTGCCCCAAAAGAGAAGCATGGGATTGACAGGGAGAGAAGGACAGGGGCTGAGACCTAAAGGGTTATTAAGAGCAAAGAGGAGAAGAGGGAGAGGCTATGGTTCCAGGTAGAGGCAACAGCATGTGGGGAGGCCCAAGGCAAGGTGGGCTCAGCACTTCAGAGGACCTGAAAGCAGCCCAGAGTAGCTGTAGAGTATTGAGAAAGTTGCCCATAAAGAGGAGGGAGAGTTGGGCCCAGGCTGTGGTAAGGATTTCAGGCTTTGGAATTTAAATCAGTGAAAGCCATGATGGAATGTGCATTTATATAAGATATTTCGAGCTGCTGTGTGGCAATCATATCCTAGGGCCCACGGAGGACACTGTCGGTGGTAAAAGGTGGTGGTGGCCTAGGCTAGGGTGATGATGGCTATCTCTGGAGAGGAGTGGTCAGATTTCAGGGGTATATAGGAAGATTCAGGGGCTAAAGAAGAACAGAGAAGTTGAGGACAATTTTGCTTTTTTCACTTGTATAACCCAGTACCCAGTTGAGTCCATGCCATAGGAAGATTGTTTTTAGATACATGGAGTGGAGATACATCTGGGGCCTCAAATAAAGATGTCAAGTCATACAGGCTTTGCCAGATACAATAAGAATGCCAAGTTAAATTTGGGTGTTTTGGGGGTTTTTTTGGTTGTTGTTTTTTAGCTTTTTTTTATTTTATTTTTTGTTTTTTTGATGGGGAGGTAATTAGGTTTATTTATTTATTTATTCTTGGAGGAGGTAGTGGGGATTGAACTCAGCACCTTGTGTGTGCTAAGCATGTGCTTTACCAATTGAGCTATATCCTTCCCCCCTAAATTTGAATTTCAGATAAACAACAAATAATTTTTTAGTAGAAATCTGTCCTGTGTATTACATGGGACATACTCATACCAATCTTTTTTCATTGTTTATCTGCAATTCAAATGTAACTGGGTACCCTGTATTTTTATTTGCTAAATCTGATAACTCTACAGGCAATTGTGTACACAGACCTGAAGCACAAGAGAGAGGTCTAGACAGAAGTGTAGGCTTGACAGCTGTCAGCATAGATCAGCACTGGAAGCATCAGAAGTGTAGGAGGTAGCTTAGGAGACAAGACTCAAGACAGAGTCTGATTAATTCTAATCAGTTTAGGATTTGGGTAGAGGAGAAGGGAGAAGGGAAAACAGGGGAGTGTCACAGAAGCTGAGGGCAGTAGAAAGAAGAAATGACCCACAGCAGAAAAATCAAACACACAAGGGTTAAAAGCTTTCACTGGATGGATGGAGAAGTCATTAGCGGCCTTGGTGACAGCAGTTTATCTTTGCTTTGTGATGGTGGAAAACTACATCACAGTGAGTTGAGGAGTAGATGAGAGGGTCTGAGACGTCTTCCTATGAAGGAGAAGGTGGTAGCTGGAGGAAGAAGGAGGATCAAGGGCTGCCTTGATTTGACATTAGAGACTTGAACTTGTTTAAGCATTGATGGGAAGCCATGAATAGAGAGAGAGAAGTTGAAGAAGGAAAAGAGGGGACACACAAGGTGAGATGGCGGCAAGGACTGGAATCCAGAACATAAGTAGCGAGATTAGATAGAAGGATAAATATCTTCCATCAAACCAGGAGACAAAGTGGAGAGGGAGGATACAGGCAGATGGGTGGGAGGGAGGGCAGCATGTTGAAAGATTTTCTGCCTCAGTGTTCCTATTTTATCTTTGAAGGGAGAGGTGATATCATTTGCTGAGAATTAAGATGAAGTAAAAGAAGTTGAAGGTTAGAGGCCAGGGGGTAAGGTTTTACAAGGTGGTGGTACAAGGAGTTGAAGAGATGTAGACCAGGGAAAACATAGTGGGCGGTACTGAGGACCCAGTCAAGCCTGGTGACCACCATGGGGGCGGGGCCAGTCCGCTTGCCGGTGTGGTGATTCTTCTCCGGCAGAAACCACCCACCACATAGGCTCAGTTCCGGAGGTAAAGGAGAGCTTGTTCATCCACAGGTGGGTTTTTGCCGGGAGGTGTGACAAGGGTGGGGGTTTATGTTAAAGGCAAGAGTGAATAAAATTCTGAGCTGTCCAAGCTAAGGCATGAGAGAGGGAGTGGAGGAAGAAGGGGGTGCTGGGTAGGGAGAATTTGGGGAGGGGTCCAGGAACAGGTGCTCCTGGTGGGGCCCAAGGTCAGGTGTAGGCTAAGTGATTGAGTGAAGAAGCTGAGAGGCTAGAGGGATGTCAGAATTAGTCATTTCAGAGGTAGTGGGGGGAGGTTCTGGGTAGTGACTTAGTGTGGGGCGTGGTGATGGGAGTGGGCAGCCAAGGCAGTGGGACAGAAGGCTGTCAGAGATGGAGAAACCAACCAGCTAAGAGGCTAGGGTGTGGGCTGGGTCACTCCCATGGACCCTGAAGTCATCTATGGTGATGGCAGGGCCTCCCTGGGTCCTCCACATGTCTTACCTCTCCTGACAACGCCTCCCTGTTTGTCAGGCCACAAGGGTTGCTATGGTGGTGGGCGGGGAGAGGGGAGGTGGTAGTGGCTCAAACTGGGAGGGGACTGTGAAATGTTTCCATAGTAGAAAGGGATTTGGAGGTAAGCTGGGAACAAAATGGATTCCTTTCAGTCTTCTAGGCTCAAGGCATCCACAGCCTGCCATCAAGATGCAGCAGGACTGAGGAAATCTCTAAGATTCTTTCTCTTCTCAGTGTTACTCTGGAAGCCCAAGGAATCATTATACTGCTGATAACCCAGAGTGGTATGTCCCCAGAGTGGTATGTCTCATCTTTTTTCCCCCAGTCCCCAGAGCCTGCCCCTTCTCTTGTGTTCTTTTGGCCACTCTGGCTCAAAAATTCAGTCTCACTTCCGTATCTAATTGGTCATTAAATCTGCCTCTTTCTATTCCCACTGCCCCTGCTCTGCTTCATATTGTTGTCATCTGTCTCCTAACATTACAATTGCTTCTTACATGATTTCCCTGCTTCCCTCCTACCGCAACATCCCCCCAATTTCCCCCAGCTTCTACCCCTTTCCAAGAGGCCAAGGCCAGGGACAGGATGCTTCTAAGCAATGCATTCTGCAAATAGACCCTTTACTCAGCCATCAGTATCATCCTCCTAAAACGATGCTTATTTATGTGAAGCAACATAAATAAGCAATTTGAGGAATCCCATCCTCAAAATTTCTCAGGGGATCTCTGTGTCTACAGAACAAAGATCAAACACCTTAGCATAGGATTTAAGACTCCTCTTGACCCATGTTCCTTGCCACTCACATCTCCTGTTCCTCCATCCACGTGCTCTGTGCCAACCTCTCTGGGTTGTTTTACATTAGCTGAAATAAGCCTTGTTTTTTCCTGACTCTGGGACTTTGAATCTGCTGTCCCCTCAGCCTGGGATGTCCCTTTTCCTCTTCTCCACCTGAATCCTGTACAGCTTAAATGTAATCATACCTTCTTCCTAGCGCCTTATCTGATCCTCATTATTCAGAATTAATCAGCCCCTCCTCATGACAAAGCCAGGAGGCTGCACCAGCATCTCTATTTAGCATGCATTTTCAGTTTTGTAATACAGTAAGCTGTTTAGAAGTTGTTATTGTGATACTCTGCAAATACAAGTAGCTGTATGAGACAGTGAGGATACAAAGAGAGAAGACTGGTCCTGCCTTCTAGGTGCTCATGTTCTGGTGGGGTTGCTGCAGTGCTTGGCCAGTTGACAGGCAATGACAAAGCTTCGTGGCGCCGGCTGAGATAGGCGAAGGACCGATAATTCCACCATGTAGTGGAATTACTGGTTTATGTCTGTCTCCCCAGCTAGAACATAAGTTCCTTGAGCTCAGAGAGATGTTTTGTTTATCTCTAAGTCCCCACGCCCCTGTCCAGAGCCTGGCAGGTCATAAAACCACCCTGTGTGATTTGTTAGGATGAACCTCAGGCTTCCAGAAAGCAGGAGCTGTGTCTCCTTCATTCTTCCGTGCTTCTCCCAGCCAATGCCTTGCACTGGGCCTGGCAGAGTCGCCATTGGCTGAAATGAATTAAGAGAAAGAGTAGCTTGGAAATAGCAGGTGCTCTGGGGACCTGTGAGTAAATAGCTGGCATGGTGTGTCTCTCAGCCCAGACAAGTGCTCACGATTCACAAGACTGCTGTCTGGACCCAGACACCCACATGTCAGTGTTCATCCCAGTGGGGCTCCCCGAGGCTGGCTGACTAACGGAGACCTCCCAGCACCATTCATCCCCCCCAGAGCCACTCTCTCCTGCACATGGTCAGGCTCAGGGAAGGACCCTTCTAGCCAGGGGCAGGGGCAGGGGCAGGATCTACGGGGACTGGGCTGGAGTGACTGACTGGAACCATGGAGAGGCAGAACCTCCCCCACTCCCCGCCCCTGTGGGGGGGGGCCCATCTTGGTCTGGGGGGCTGTGTGTTCAGCAGTTGTGGTGTCAGCCGTCGAGTCACCCACCTTATGGAGAGGACAGAGGGGACCTGTTCCCTAAGTGTGGCCCCAAAATGACTCAACAAGGGACTCTGAGGAGATGTGGGAAGGAAGTGTCTGCTCTAGAGGGCAGGTGCAGAGGTTTGCAGGAGACTCTCATCTTCTCCTCTAACCTCAGTTGTGGGGAGGTAGGGGGTGGCATGCTGAGGGTGAAGAGGTTACGGTAAAAGTTGGACAATGTCCTGAATTCCTGGGCTGAGAACCCCCCCCCCCCGCCCCCAGGCTCCACAGTTCCTACCAGGAAGTGGGGAATTCCCAGAAGCCTGAGGGGAGGGGGTGGGAGGGCGGCCACACAGGGTCAGGGCTTCATTTGCAAGGGCATCCTCTCCTGAGACAAGTCCCTGCTTATCCCCTGGAGGTATAAGTGGGCTGTCAGGATCCAAGGTGCCCTTTCCAGGCGAGATTGCAGGGTGCTGGCTTCCCACACAAGGCAGGCTGCCCCACCCTTCTGGCTCCTCAAGGTTCCTCCTCCTTCCCCATCAAAGCTTCTTCCTCTCATTTCTTTTTTCCCCTCAGTCTTCCTCTCATCTCCCTCCTCAAGCCAGAGAAAGCCAAGAGAGGGCCTAGGTTTGTCTTCTCTGTGGAGTGTCCTCAAGACACGGTAAGAGGAGTGTGGGATCTGGTCTGTGTTCCCCTGCCTGCAGCAGCCTGTCTGGGCAAGTCCTTCAGCTGCTCCGAGCCTAGGCTTGTTCTTCTGTAAAATGAGAATGTTCATTTGCAAAGGGGCTTGAAGAGCCATTGTATACAAGTGCTATTTGTAAATTTGCTTTAGACTCTCAGCTATTCATTTATTCACGTATCGTGTGCCAGGCAGCGTTCCACGTACTAAGATGTAGCAGTGAACAAAACAAACAAAAACCCCTGTCCTCCTGGAGCTTACACTTCAGTGAGGAAGATGAGTAAGAAACTCACCAACAAATGAATAAATATTTAACATATAATAATTTTCTGCTCTGCAGAAAAATAAAGCAGGCTAAGATGACAGAAGGTGGGATAGTTCCATCTCAGGATGCTCAGGAAAAGCATCAGGACGAGACCTGAGTGCAGTAAGGGAGAGAGGGCTGGGCGACACCCTGGGGGCGAGCATTTGGGCTGAGGGAACAGCAGTGCCAATGTTCTGGGCCAGGGAGGTGCTTGGCTCAAGGGCCAGCCTGGAGCCCGAGTGGCTCGAGTGGAGTGAGCAGGGCCTGTGTTGGGGGGATGAGGTCAGAGGAGAAGGCAGGGCAGGGCCTTGTTTGTCACATTAGGGAGCTTGGTTTTATTCTAAGTAATGGTTTTGAGCAGGGGAGTGAACTGATCTGATTTATGTTTTTAAGATTACTCTGTTTGGGAAGTTCACTGCCAATGTGGGGCCAGGAGAGCCGTTAGGAGGCTGTGATCATCATTCCTCATAGCCGATCCCCCTCCCCTCCCTCCACCTCCCCACCCACACAGTTATCATTCCAGAGCCTGGCACACAGTGCCTAGTTCCTCTCCCCTGCTAATCTCCTAGTTTACTGTACTATATCTGGAGTTTGTCCCCACACGCCACAGAAGCTGCCACCAGTGGCCTACTCCCAAGCGGCTTTTTCAGAGGAGAACTCTCTGAGGCCTCTGTGATTTCAGCCCTTCCTCCTGCTGGGACTCTCCACTCCCTGGGCATTTTGTTCCCGCACGTACCACCTGGGGCTCCCGTGCGAGGAGCAAAATACAACTGTCTGTTCAAGGTCCAGTCTCAACCATCCTTCTTCCCTGCTCTGGGGGCCCCCTCCTCTGCCCAAAGTGTTAGTGTCCTAAGGTCCTTCCTGGGTTCTGCTCCAGACCCCTTCTCCTCCACTCTGACAGCATCCCGCTGTGACCCCCATCCTGCCCCCACTGCTGGCACAGCTGTTGAACTCCCTGGTGAGCCATTCTATCACCAGTGTTCATAATGTGCCCACGCTGGGCTCTCCTTGGGTGCCTTCTAGGTGAAGGTGAACCAGACAGACTGAACCCTTACCCTGAGGGAAGTCACATTCCAGTGGTGGAGACAGAAGAGCACGTAAACAACTTTACAACAGAATGCTGGGGAGCGATTAACGTTATGATGAAAATTAGAGCAGGATAGAGAGATGGGGTAAAGGGCTACTCCAGATGGAAACCTGAATTAATTAGGTCCAAAAGCCATGTAAATGTCTGAGAAGAGAATGTTTTGAGCAGAGGAAAGAGCAAGTGCAAAGGCACTGAGGTGAGAAATGAACTTGTAAAGAAGGCTAATGTGGCTGGAGCAGGAGGAGGGGTGGTGGATGAAACTGCCTCATATATAACTCCAGACTCTCCTCTTAGCCTCCAATTCCTATGTTTTTCTGGATTTTTACAGTTAGAGATTCTGCAGACATCCCCACAAATTTAGTGGATCCAAAACTTAACCCATTTTTGTACTCCAGAAACCTGTTCCTCTTCCTGCCCTCTGGTCTAAACCATCTGCCTCATTGGTAAACTAGGGGTAACTGTGACTCCTCCTGCTCCCCAGCACCATACACCCTGCCAATCCCAAGTCCCATTAAATCCCCTTTTAAAATATTTCTTGTATCTGTCTCCTCTTGTTCTGGATTAGGCTCTCACCCCTGTCACGAGGATGTTGCAAAAGCTGACCTCTGGTAATTCTCTGAACAGAAAGATGATCCATACTTAGAGAAAAGCTAATTAACACAAAGCAGCATGTACTGTGTGCAGGGAGGGCTGGGGCTGGCTGCAGTCAGCTGGAGGCAGTGGCGTAGGCCTCATGAAAGATGGAAAGCTCATCCTCCCCCAGGTCAGTCACCATCTACAGCTGGACCCCCAAGTCCATCCTCCAACACAGACCTCTCTTGAGAAATCTCACCTTGTCCACTCTCTCTGGCACTTGTCTGCCCTCAACCAGCCCCTCTGGGAGCTGAAACTGAACATGTCCAACTTTGCACTCATCATCCCCTGCCCACAGACCTGCTCTTCTCAGTAAAATGGACCCACTGCCCACCTGCTTAATCAGAAACCTGGGAACCACACTTGACTCCTCTCCCCTCCACTGGTTAGCTGGATGAGTTCTGTTAGCTGAAATCACCAGTCCTGTTAGCTGAAAAGAGTTCTGGACCCTTCTTCACTTCAGGTCCCGGGCCATCATTGTCTCCTGCCCAGATCACAGAAATCACCTCCTAACAGGTCTCTGAGCCTGTCTCTTGCCCTCCTCCAATCTGTGGTCCACACTCTGGTCCCTCTGGATCAGCTAAAGTGCAGATCTGCTCATTGTGAGCCTCTGCTATAAACTTCTCATGGCTCTTAGGATAAAGTTTAAACTCTGAAAAGCCCCTGGGTAATTTAGCCTCTCCTCTCACCACTCCCTTTCACACCCTCTGTTCCAAACTTTAGATCAAGTTTCAGTTCCTAGAATGCACTGTTTCTTGCCTCAGGCCTTCCTACTTTCTGTTTCCTCTGATCCCAATATCCTTGCTGCCCCTTCCCTCCCTAGTTTCCTTGCCTACCCAACTCCTACTCACTCCTCAAGAAATCAGCAGCGTCACCTCCTCCAGCAAGCCCTCCATGATCTTCCCAAGGCTGAGTGAGGTGCTCCTCCCAGGTGATCCCCTTTCTATGTTGCAAGAGTCTGTGTATGTCTCTGTCCCCTCCACAAGCCTGGCCAGTCCATGAGTGCTTACCTGGCCTAGCTTGTTGGCAGTAGAAACCTCAGCTCTTGGCACAGGGCTTGGCATTCTTTGATTGACTGACTGATCAATTGATTGATATTTAGTGGGGGTAGGTAATTAGGTTTACTTATTTATTTATTCTTAGAGGAAGTACTGGGGATCAAACCCAGGACCTCATGCATGATAAGCATGAACTCTACCACTTGAGCTATACCTTCCCCGCCTTAGGATTCTAGTAGAAGGTGCACAACAAATTTTTTTGAATGGATGGATGATGTGAGAATGGAAATGGGGTTGAGCATATCTGGAAAGGAAAAGGCATCATAGGGAGTGATGGAGAAGAAGCATGGCAAAGGCAAAGATGTAGGATTGCCATGGGCACTGCCACATTCAGGAGCAGAGGAGGCCACTGGATGGGAGTGGAGGGCAGGAGGGGAGTGAAGGGAGATGAGGTCAAATGGAAGGTTGGGGGGAGGGTATAGCTCAGTGGTAGAGCGCGTGCTTAGCATGGACAAGGTTCAATTCCCAGTACCTCCATTTAAAAAAAAAAAAAAGGAAGATTGGGCCAAGCTAAGGCATTTGAACTTTATCGCAGAGGCAGTGAGGAGCCTCCAAAGATTATAAGCAAGCTGTGGCATGGTCAAAGCCATGTTTAAGAACATCAATCTGGTGTGGCCTGTAGGGGGTTGAGGGAGACAGGAGGAGTTTGGAGATCACTCCCACTTGAGGAGCCCCAGGGAACCTGTCCCGAGCCCCTCTTTCAGCTAGAAAACCTCTGTCCATGCCCAGGCCTCTGGCAGCCTTGGGCTGTGGAGGAAAGCTCCCAGCCCATGCTTCCTCCTCCACTGACTGCCCTTCCTAGTGACTCACCCGCCGGGGGTCAGCTTGGAGCAGAAAGTCATTGTTGACAGGAAGAGGGGTCACACTTTTCCTTCCATGGCAGCTTTCTGGGCACCAAGACAGCAACACAGGACAGCAAGTAGTGGGGAGGGAGGCCCTCAAATGGCCTGGGAGCACCCCCACCCTACCCACACTGCCTGCCCCCCCCCCCCAGGACCCACGGTGTCACATGACAGCCAGCCTGACAATACCAGTTGGTGGTGAGTCAGGCAGCCCTGGAAACCCTCTCCTGGCCAGCTCGGGAGGTGAGGACAACGAAGGAGAGAGGAGGTGCCATTCTAGCCTTCACTGGTTGGTTGGGGTGAAGAGGGCACACCAGCCAGTGCTGGTTCTGAGGCGGATGCTGGAGCCAGTGAGGGCATCAGAGTGGGGACAAAGTCTAGCAAGGCTTCTTAAGGAAGTGAGAACTGAAGGAGGGGGCGGATGGCTACAGGCTCCCAGAAGGGTGTATCCTGGAATAGGACCAGGTCAAGTAACCCATCCCTCTGACATAGAAGCTGGCAAGAGTTAACTCACTATGGCAGTCACCGAGGCAAGCTGGCTCCAACCCCAAAGGTTGTTGGAGCTTAGAATTTGTTTTCTATAGAAGAGCGACATCACGTGTGGTGGCCTAGTTCCTCGGCCAGGCCATGCCACAGAATTCTGTGTGAGCCAGAATGTTTAATAAGGGAAGGCTGAAGTGCCTATAGTTAACGATGCTGTTCCTTGCACTCACAATTTGGTTAGGAGGGTAGCTCTCTTGGTAAGTATTCTTACCACAAAAACAAAACAAAGCAAAACCAAACACAAAGGAACACAATGAAATTTTTGGAGCTGGCGGATAAGTCCACTACCTCAGTTGTGGTGATGGTTTCATGGGTGTATGCCTATGTCCAAACTCATCAAATTGTGTACATTAAATGTACACAGTGTTTTGTATATCAGTTACACCTCAATACAGATGTTGAGAGACAGAGGGCAAGCTGCAAGGTTGGGTGTGAAGGTAGGGAAGAGAGGAAACATGGAGCAGGGCCCAGAATCCATATACACACAGGCATTTTCTCCATCAAGGAGTAGGAACCATGAACCAATGGACAGGACTTCTAAGTTCCCTTCCAGTTCTGGTCTCTGTGTCTCAGAGAGGTTCCAGGGGAACCCAGTCTATCTCCTGTGTCTAGAGTTCCAACCTCCCCTGCAGAGGAGGAAGCAGAATCTAGACCCACTGCTGGACGGCTGGGACAGGGGAGGGGGCAGGGAAGGAGTCTTTCCGGCTGCAATAGTGAATAGCTGGCTAAAGCCAGCTTGGGACCCAGAGACAGATGTGAAGAGCAAAAGTGGGTTCCAGGACTGTGTCGAGGGCTTTGAGGCAGGCAGTGGGAGGAGAGAAGGTGAGGGGGAAGCAGGGCTGAAGGGGGTGGGGCATTGAGGAAAGGGATCTATCCCGGGAGAGGGGCTGTGGGTCAGGAGGATGCGGAGATGCCCTTCCCACAATCACAGCCGCACCCCGAGATGCAGATCAGAAGGGACCCCGATTTTCCTTTCTGTCCTGTCTTTCCTCCCACTCACTTCCCTTCTCCAAGTCCTCCCAGCACTGGAGACCCTACAGCTAGTTCAGAACTGGGCCAAGGGCAGAAGTGAGAGCCAGAGCCCAGAATTTTCTTGTTAGAGTTGCCACAAGGCTCACTCTCTGTCATGGTCTTGGCTTAAATGTCACACCCTCCAAGAAGCCCTCCCTGACCACCCCTCTGATAGAGGCAGCCCTGACATCACTATCCTGGCCCCTAGTACATTCTCACAGTAGCCCTCACCACTGCCTGCTATTCCCTGTCATCGGTTTCCTCATTTCCTCCTGTCCCCAACCCATAACCTAAGCTCCGCCAGCTTAGGGACCTTGCCTGTGTTGCTCATGGCTGTGAGGACAGTGCTTAGCACAGAATAGGTGCTCAAATATTTAGTTTATTCATAAAAGAGTAACAATTGCTAATATTTGTTGATTGGTTCCTATACCCTAAGCCCTTTCTTCATCAATAACTTAGTGAAGCAAACTCTGAGCCTCGGGGAAAATTCAGCTCCCTGCCTATATTTAGAAATAAAGTTTTATTGGCCCCCATGCCCCTTGGTGTATGTACTGCCTATGGCTATCTTCGAGATACAATGGCAGAGTTTAATAGTGATGACAGAGACAGCATGACCAGTATACCAAAAATTTTTACTCTCTGGCCCTTTATAGAAAAGATCCTCTGGCCCCTGTGTTAAGTCATCAGACCAATGCCGTTGAAGTCAGTGCTATCATTATCCTTGCTATTTTCCAAATAAGGCAACAGAGGCACAGAAAGCTTGTCCTAGGTCATACGTTCAGTAAAAGGTACTGAACGCCAACAGTCTTGCTCCAAAACCCAGGTTCCTAGCTAGCTGCCATGACCTTTCCAGGAAGGGGCAGGAAGAGAGAGAGAAAGTCGAGGTCATAGGCATTTGGGGGTAGCCTATTTAAAAGAAAGGAAAATGAAAGAAGCTAGGGCAGTCAGGAGGCCAGCTGAGCCCTTAGGATCCTGGGCCATTGCTTTTGAAGTTTGGCCCAACTCTGAGTCCCAGAGCTCTCAAATTCTGTTCCCTGGACCAAGAGTCCCACCCCTAAACATAAATAAAGATGTCCTTCCTTCAGTCTGAAGGACTGAGTGTAAAATACTCTCCACTAAAGACATGAGATCCTGACATTCTTCTGAAACCTTAAAACTTTGGCCGCAGCTACTGCTTACCTCTGTATGAATCAAGGAGCCAGTGGTCTCTGATTTAGCACAGATAAGGGTGATTGGAGGTTGCACACAATACTTTTTTTTGAGTTCCACAAAATACGTGCTGGCTTCTAGGGGCTCCACTACATAAACATGTCTGAGAAACTCCCATTCTTCTGATGTTGAAATTTGGATGCGAATTCAATCCAGAGGTTAAATAAACCAAGAAGTAGATCCTCTAGAATCAGAGGGTAAACTGTAGTTTTGGAAATCAAACCCCCACACACGAGGCTTCCTAGTAGTACAAGTAACTTTTCCTTGCTGGTTAAAAAGTGCAAAAAAAAAAAGAAGAAGAAGAAGAAGGAGTGAGGGCATGCTGGAGAGGAGCAGATGAGCCTGAGGGCCTTGTCCGGGCAGTGAGACCGGATCAAGAGTGAGCATCTTCTGGAAGGTGCACTCTGGCGGGGAGCAGTGGAAGAGCACCCCATCCCCGATCCTCTGGCCTCTGGAAACTGCTGCAAAGCTCACCTGGCACCTTCACACTTGTTACTGCATTTTCTCATGGCAAGGCCCCGAAGGAGGAGTTTCTTTCATCCCTGTCAGAGAGGTTATGAGATTCCCTGAATGTCACACAACAAGCGGCACCAGACAACTGCTTTCCATTTGGATGAAATCCTTGCTTATTAAGAAACTTCCTGATGACTCACTGGAGAGCCTGTTAAAGGGACACAGGTGATCTGGGTGGGCACTTAGGTATTTTAATTCAATTTGTCCATCTTGGTCTCTGCTGTATTCCCAGTACCCAGAATTTGGCCTAGAGTGTATCCTCGTTAAATATTCGTGGAGAGTATTGAAATGACACGTTCCTGCTCCCGAGGAGTTCCCAGTCTGGTGGAGGCGGGTAGAGCAGGTACACAGAGAGGCCAAAAATAAGCTGGAACATGAAAAAGGGCCCACAGAGGGATACAGATGTCATGGAGTTCTGAGAAGGCGGGAGAGGCTGATTTCCTCAGGTGGGAATAGAGGCCTAGAGACAGGTCTATGGTGTCACCAGTCTTCGCCCCATCAAAACTTCTGTCACCCACACTCGGCCACCCCAATCCACACTCCTCTCTGCCCCTCTGCCTCTGCTGCTCCCTCTATCTGGATGCCCCTCCCCTCCCTTCTTTTCTTCCCTTGCCTCTCCCTTCTTCTCCCCTGGAAACTGTTCCTGACCTCTCCACCCCTCCCGGGGGTCCCAAACTGGGCCTTCTGCCTTTGGCACTAACTATAGGGGTGCACTGTGGTTGGCTACTTACTTGCCTGACCCCCTCTAGCCCTGCTGGACTGTGAGCTCCTTGAGAGTGGACTGCCTTTTATTTGGGAAATTCTAGCGTCTAACCTTCAGCCAGGCCATAATAAACATTCAGTAAAGATGTACTGAGTGGATGTGTATCCAATTCTTGCAGTGCCTACGGCTGGATAATAGAAGATGAGGCTGAAGCAGAAGGCTGGGACCAGCCAGAGGAAGGCCCTGCCAGCAGACAAGGGGGAAGGCGTGTGGAGCCACTATGGCACTGGACAAGCCACAGTGGCCAGCGGTGCCCACTGACAGGACTGCCCTGCAGGGCACAGGGCTGGAGCAGGAAAAGGAGAATCGGTGAGGGAGGAAGGCCTGAGGCTTGCTCCAGCATCCTGGTAGGCACACAGGTCTCCGGAGCTTCTGGTGAGCCTCCATAGACCACCCCCGACCCCGGGTTCTACTCACACCTCGACTCACTAACAGAGTGGGTTCAAACCCTGTGGCTCTGGCAGCCTGCCTGAGCCCATGACCTCAACCAAGTGCAGAGGGCCCATGACAAGCATGTGACCCAGCAGCCAGCCCCAGGACAGGCCACAGTGAGATGGAAGGGAGGTGCTCAGCTTAGGAACAGGGGAGGGGAGGGCATTTCCAGCAGGGGAAATGACCCAGGTTCCTGAAATCCATTCATTCATTAATTCCATTCAACAAGCTTTTATTGAGTATCTAGTATATTTGATCCTGTGGAAGACCGAAAGCTGTCTCTAGCCTCAGAAAGCTCATAGTTTAGTTGGTTGAAGGGGAAGAAATGTATTCACAAAGGAAGACACAAACACAGGAGGGGCAGAGACTAAAGCACCATGGGTCCGGAGGCAGAGCGAAGCATTCCTGCTGAGACCAACGGGAAGGCTTCCCAAGCAGGGCTGTTTCAGGAGGGCCCTAGAAGACATGATTTCACCAGGAGGACTTGGGAGGGTTAGGGAGGGACAGCAGGCCAGGTCGAAGGAGGTCATGAGCCCCTGGGGCAGAAACCACAAAGGTTTGGTTCTGTCCCTGGTCCCTGCCAGTGTTCAGTAATCACACGTCTTGTTTGCTGAATGAGGCAGTGAATTTCTCCCGGCCCCTCCCTTTCCCTCCTCACCTGGACCCACCACTGATCACCTGAACTTCTCTCTCAACAGCATTTAGTCTCTTGAAACTCTTCTCTTTTGCCAAACCCACATCATTGACCTCAAAGGCAAAACATCTCTTCTCCTGACCCCGTAAAATCTTTCCTTGCATCCTTGATCTTACCCCACCCACTCCCAGGACCCCGCTCCTCCAGTGACCTCTGTCTCTCCATCTGTTTAGTCTCTTTCTCTCTGGGCAACTTCCTTTTAGCTGATAAATGTAGTTGAGTCTCTGGCACCCCCTAAACCCCTTCACTTTCTGATTAGATGCTGCATATCCTGAGGACGAGAGTCCATGCAGTACGTGTGCACCTCTTCATGGGCCCCTCAGAACCTAAGTACAGGGCCCTACGCTCAGAAAACATTCACTGAATGGATGAATCTGACCCTGTCACCCTCCAGCTTCCTCAGCTGCTCCTCGAGGGAAAGCCAAGCGTTGTGTGTATGACCCCCAGGCCTCTCTCCCACTTCTAACCTTCCTCCCAGCACCAACCATGCCAGAATAATCATACTGCCCACTACACTGTCGCTCACCTCTGCCGGTCTCTGTGCATGGAATTCCCTTCGCCACTTCTGTAGCTGGTGCACTTTTGCTCTCAATGCAGCTCTGAAGTCTCCTCCTCCTGGAAGCCCTCCTGACTCCCTTCCCACCCACTCTCCTGCTCCGAACACCACCCAGCACTGCTGCTCTGTGTGGGAGCAGTGTGTTCACAAGCCCGAGAGCCCCTGGAGGGTAGGGATGGGTCTTCTTCAATGGTTTTAACCCTAGTGACTAGGGCCTGGTGACTGGTAGGTGCTCAGTAAAGGAACGAGTTAATTGTTGTCTGGAGAAGCACTAGTGGTTTGACGGGCACATGTTTGATTTTCCGCTTGAGTTCTGCAGAAAGGGCTGAAACTCCCCAGGGGCCCAGAGCGTCCAGGATGACCTGAGTCCACAGTCTAGGTTCCTCCCAAAACTCAGCTCTGGGAAGACTCCCTCTTTGAAGCTGGCTTAAAAATTAGGCATAAGTCGATGATCTTAGTTTTTAAATTCAAGGAAGAACCAGAATATGATTTCTACTGTTATGTTCTAAAAATACATTCTCTATGGTTTTCTGCTTCCTTCCTAATAAAATAGCTTCAGCATGACATCCTTCTTGCGTAAGTGAAATAGTGTTTTATGAGCTTTAAGGGAAACAAATATCTGACCTAAGGCAGGGGTAAAGGGAGGGGAGAGGGGCTCCAGGCCAGACGGTTCCAAATCTGGTGAAGCAGGTCCTGGACCTGGTGCAGGGAGGCTCGGGAGTTCCAGCTTTTCAAGGGATATTGGCACCAGAGTCTAGGATCAATCATCCTCAACCAATCAGTAAATATTTGTAGACTGATTACAGCACAGGGGGGTGCAGCTGAGTGAGAGAGAGGCCGCTTGTGAATCGGGTTTCCTTTCGGTGACCAGTTCCCTCTGCTATATCAGCACTGCTACCTCTATGAATGATTATAACATTCACAACTGACTTTTCACAAACTCTAAGACAGGTAGTATTGTTTCCACTTAACAGATGAGCAATCTCAGGCTCAAAAGAGGTTCCCTACGTCGCCCCAGGTCTTGCAGTCAGAAAGCAGATCTGGGATCTGAATGTGGAGCCCCTGATTTCAAACCAAAGTTCTTTACTAGTGATAGCCAACATCTGCATGAGTCTTCCAAGAGGACAGAGTTTTCTAGGAAATTCTGAATTTGATACTATCACTAATCATGTGAGGTCATAATTATTATAATCCTCATTTTACAGATGAAGAAACTGAGGTGCAGAGGGTTCCAGCAAGTTGCCCAAAGTCCCTGTTTGGAGCAGCCAAATCCTGTTACACCATGTTGAGGACTGGATCATTTAGTGTTGGCCCTGCCTGGCTTCTAGCACTGAGGTGAACACTGCAGTCTCTTAGAAGGAATTTAATTCTAGGAAGAGAATTCTTACCTAACAGTACCACGCCTGGATTCTGTCCCAGACTCCTGTACCTGGGAGAAAGGAAGGGAAGAGCGCTCCAGGATCTATGGCCAGGCTGTTCTGGGGGCCAGCAGCCCCATGTCTGGAGGCTGGAATGTAAGGGAGAGGGTGGGAGCTGTGACAGGCTCGACAATCAGGAGGTTTTCTAATGAATGGACCGATTGGTAGTTGCAGTTCTGTGGGCCAACTGTGGTCAGGGGAAGGGAAGAGGCTCCCAAGGAACACTGCATTCCTGCTCCTGTCAGCAACTCCAGGTGCTCTGGTCCAAGTGGGAGCTGGGAGCACAGTCCCTGCACCCTCTTGGCTCCAGGATGAAGCCTGCCCCCCAATAACCGCGTACCCTCCTGGCCCCCAGAGCAGGGCTCTCTCCATAACAGGATCCAGAGGAATGTTCACGGTAGGAGAGGGGCTTTCCTGAGATGGAAGCAGCCTCGGTGGTGTGTGCTGACCCTCCCCCCGCCCCGTTCTTCCTCGCTAGGGCAGTGCTGAGGAGGCATTAGCACAGCCACTCTGCAGTCCTCTTTGAATTGAGCCTGGAGTAGCACTGACTGGCAACAGATGCAATGCCCCCGTGGCCTCACTATTCCTTAATAATGATAGGTCTCCCCCTTAAACAGCACCCACTGTATTGCAGCCAGTGTTCTAAACACTTTATACATAATAACTTGACCTTACAGAAGCCCTATAAGGAAGATATCATTATTATCTCCATTTTACAGATGAGGAAACTGAGGCAGAGAAAGGTTAAGTAACTTACTCAGAGTCACAGAGCTAGCAGGAGGCAGAGCTGGGATTTCAACCCAAGCAGTGTGGCCGCAGAGCTGATGCCCTTACTCACCACGCTTCACTGCTCCACCTGTGAGGGCTGCTCGGACTCTTCCTACTCCTTGAAAAAAGTGCACAGCACCAGCCAGGGGAAAAGAGATTTGCCATCTGGCTGGAGGGCCAGGGGCTGGACTGGGACCCTGGCTCAGGGCTTAGGGCAGCCACAGAGATCAGTGCTGCAGACTGGAGTGGGAATCACCTCTTGCCTCTCTTCCCTTCACATAGGGCAGCCCTGGAAAGACTTCCCTCCCGACTTGTCCCTGCTCTGGGCCTCCCCACCCCACCCAGCCTGGCTGTCATGTGAGGAAGCCTCCTCTTGGACTTCTCAGTTGGCACTAGGCTAACCAACATAGAGAACCAAGGCAAGGAATAGCCTGACATCACATGAGGTGGGAGGAGGGTCTGTCCTGCAGCCATGTCTGGACTTAAACTCTTCCAACCCTCAGGCTCTTCTCTGCTCCAAGATTCTGCTTCCTCCAGTGATTTTCAGGAGCCAAGCCACTCTGGCTCCTGGGGCATTTCGTACATTTCTCCATCATCATCACACTCACTGCCTCAGGTTGGACTGTCACTGAGGTGTCTGTTCCCCTGGTGGTCTGTGAGCAGGGAGGGCATGTAATTCAACTGACCAGGATGAGAACAGGGTCCAGCAGGCACTGAGAAATGCTTATTGCATTAACAGATGAATACAGATGGCACAGATTCTCACTTCCTGTTTCCAGGTAATTCTCTGCCCCGTCTGCTCTGAAGTCATGCAGGGCCAAAGATAGGAAGTGAGCTTGTCTGTTGCTTAGACAACAGCTGACACATGATCCTCTTTGTGATTCTCTTTTTCCGATGAAGGTTAGGACAAACTTTCATTCTAGAAGGGTCCTCAGCTGAAGAGTTGTAACTCTAGTGGGTAGGGAGGGTCCTTGAGAAGCCAAGATTCACTGTGAATAAATTGCATCTTCATTTCTAGCTTAGATTGATTAGTTCTGAGAGCAACCTGAGATAGCCTGTCCGGATCCAGGAGATGGCCCAGCCTGGTGGTGGCAGGACGCTCGGAACAGAAGAAAGAGCTGAGCCCCTGATACATCCAGCCTCCCAGCAATGCCTGCCCTCCAGGAGCAAGACTCCTGGTGGCATGGCCTTGAAGACAACACAAGTGTTTCTGTACCTGTAGGGACAAGGGGAACACTGGCTGTCGTCCAGCCAGGGGAAGAAGTGGTCTCAACAACTATGTCAGTCATTTTCCAAAGTATCAAATGTTGGCTCTTGGTAGCTTACCAAATACAAGGTCTTCAAAGCAGCCCTGGGAAGCCAGGTAGCTGGGAGCTACTCTTCCCATTTAATGATGAGAAACCTAGTCCAAGGGTCCCTCCATTATGGCTGCTTTACTCCTTTCATGCTGCACCCTCCCCCTGCACCCCCACCCCATAAAGAGGGAGAAGACATGACTACCAGGGCAGCCAGCAGAGCAAAAGACCTGGGTGGGGCAGCAGAGGAGATGGGTTAATCAGGGCCTTTGCACACTCTGGCTCTCCCTGAAGCACCTTGCCAGGAGCATGGGGACAGGAAAGTGGCATTTCTTCTGCAGCCCCAAGCTTCCAAGGCTGCTATGATCTACTCCCAGTCCACTTCCCAAAGAGCTCTGGGCCAGTTTTGTGGAAGAAAGATGGAGGGGTGGGGAGGCTGGAGTGAAGGAGAAGGAGGAGGAGGAGGAGGAAGAGGGAGGGAGGGAGAAAGGAATGAAGAGAGAAAAAACTAAAGGGGGAAAGAAAGAAAGAAAAGAAAAGAAAAGAAAAGAAAGAAAGAAAGAAAGAAAGAAAGAAAGAAAGAAAGAAAGAAAGAAAGAAAGAAAGGAAGAAAGAAAGGAAGAAAGAAAGGAAGAAAGAAAGGAAGAAAGAAAGGAAGGAAGGAAGGAAGGAAGAAAGAAAGAAAGAAAGAAAGAAAGAAAGAAAGAAAGAAAGAAAGAAAGAAAGAAAGAAAGAAAGAAAGAAAGAAAGAGGAAGGAAGAAAGAAAATGAAAGAGAAAGAAAAAAAGGAGTCCTTTGTGATAGAAGTCAACTCTCCAGAAAACATCTCAAGGGGAAATTGCCTGTCAAATAATTTTAAGGAAATGACATTTCAACAACAAGCAAATGAGGCTTTCCTCCCACTTCCTGCCATCCATCTCCATTTCTCTCTTTTCAGTCTCTCTCCTCCCACCCTTGGTTCATTCTCCTGGCAGTCAGGATCCCTCCAGTACTCCCTTCTGCCCTCCTCCAGGGTCAGCTGAGTGCTGCCTTCCTGATGATGCTACATTAGGAAATCATTGAACTCCAAATCTTGGATTGTTCCGAATTCCTCCATGCCTCCCCCAGGACCCAGCTCCAGACATGAGGACATGACTCCGCCAGCAGTCAGCAGGGAGAACAGCAGCTACTTCGACCAGGGAGGACCCAGGGGGCCCAGAGTTGGTTCACTTCAGGCCTCACTCCAGAGGCCCCCACCCCAGACAATCATGTGTGATTTCGAAGGAGGTTGATTTTGTCTGTCTGGGTCTCTGTTTGCTCATTTGAGGCAATGTGGATGGAACAGCTTCTAGGACTGGTCTGTGGTTCCAACACTTCGTGCCCATGGACGAGCATACACAGGCTTGCATGGGTGTGAACAGCTAAGGAGCCACGTGCAGATAGATACTATCCAGTTGACTCAGCCCTGAGATCCAGCCAGAACCTGCCTGCCCAAGGTCTCCCAGCCAGACAAGTAGGGGTAGGGGACAGGTGTATCTGTCCAGCGTAGGAGAGAGCACAGGAGATGCTGTCCAGGGGAGCCCCATCAGGCACACCATAAGCTCTTCCAGCCTCAATTTCCCCATGTCTGGTGGTAAAGCTTGTCTGAGGACAGGCAGATTTACAACCTTGCCTTTTAAGGTAAAAGAGACAAGACAGCTGCAAATCCTACTGTGGAATAACAGTTATCCATGACCTTGCTCATCCCTCTGCAGCTCCACGCAGGCAGAGCTTAAAGTCTGGCACTGGGACTCCAAAGTTTCCTGCACTACTGTTGTGTCATTGCTTAAGACCCATGTGAGTGGACAGAAGGTAATAATAATAATAATGATGATGATGATGATGATGATGATGATGATGATGATGGTACTCACTACCTTCAGATTCTGTGCTAAACACTTCACAAGCACCAATCCATTCAATCCCCAATACTTTGGTGAGAAAGACATATTAACATCTCCATTTTATAGATGAAGACACTGAGGCTGAGAGAGTTTGTCCCAAGTCACACAACAAATCACTGGGCAGAGCTTCAAGATCAGATAGCTTGTAAGTGGTAGAGTCAGGGTTCAAACCTGGTTGTGTAAAGAATTTCAGTGGAGGGGGAACAAGAACCCAAGCCTTGTGCTGACAGAGGATGGCTGCCTTCCAGAGGCAGAGCTAGGTTCTAATACCAGCCTCAGTGAGCCAGAGACAGCGTTGGGTCAGTGAAGAAGGGAGCAGGTAAAATTTGACTCCCAGGTCAACAAGTCAAGAGGTTTAACTGCTCACATTACTTCCTTTAACCTTTTATCAGTCCTAAGACAAATGGTGTCAACATGTTATCTTAAATCATTTTTATACTTGGACCACTTGACAATGCCCAGGGGAAGTAAGCCCTCAACCTCCTTGCTCTGGCTGGGCTCTGTCTCTGGCCTTCATTCCTCAAGGTTCTAAGCATCCAATGCTGCCCCACACACTTTAGCTCTGACTGCTCTCAAGCCCATGAAAGCAAGAATAAGTCAGCATGTCCATCATTATATTCCCAGGTCCAGCCCAGAGCCTGGCACATAGTAGACACACGGTGCACATTTGTCAAGTAAATGAGTTGTTCTGTAATGAATGGCCTCGTTTGATTTAATCACTATTAACTGGGTATCTATTATGTGCTGGGCACTTTTGACCTGGAGGTAAGTGAACACAGGACCAGCATGGAGGAAGTCTCAGTCCAGGGTGGGGGTGAAATTTCAGTCTGATGGTCCAGAATATAACTATCAATATCACGGTCAAACCTTTTTAGAATAACGTGGAGAATGAGTGAATTACAAACAATTTAGCAGGGAGACTACAGATAAAGGAGCCAAATCCAGTGAGACCAAAGGAAAAGGAACCATTGGTCTGCTTGGGAAGTTGAAAAAGACTTTGTTGGTGAAGGATGTGGTGTGATTTCAGCCTTGAAGGATGAGGTGTTTTCCTGAAGGACAAATGGGGAAAGGAGCATCCTAAACAGAGGGACCAGTCTGAGCAAGGGCATGCAGGTGTAAAATTACTGCTTGGATCTGGAGCAAACGACAAGAGATGCCCCTTCCAGACCAGGCTGCACATCATGTATTTCCCAGGGGGCTGGAGGTGGTGGCCTCACAGAGGGATTGAAACATTGAATCATAGCGAAGTGAATAAAAGAGAAAGCTCCTGAATTTGGCGTTATAATTAATAGTCTCATCTTATTAGCCCTCATTTAGATTCATTCTCACATAGAGACAAAATGTGATTAATCATCTCAGTAAATGCACTTCCAAAAGCATCAAGGGAAATTTAGGGCCCAAGTGCCAACTCCCCCAGGTCTGGGCAGTTAGGAAGGAGCATGGGTACCAGCCAGCATTTACACCACCAGAAGGTCAGGTACCAGGAGACATAGCAGAGCCTCGCAGTTCCCTGACACAGGACAAAACCCATCCCCTTCTGGCCAGGTAGTTAGCCTCCCTGCCTGGACCCTGACCCCAGAATGGGAGATGAGAGGCTGGGCAGGCTGCTTGGGGACTGCATAGGAAGGAGAGGGCTGTCTGCAAACCTGCTGACTCAGGCTCCACAAGGTGCTGCACCGTGCGCAGCGGGGAAGGCCCCAGCCTCCAGTGTTTGCCCCTGCTCTCAGACCATTTCCTGCTCAGATTTGGGAATTTTCAGGCCTCAAGGGAAAGTCCCTTAAGATGAATATTAGAAAGAGAGAGAGAGCACCGGATCCGCCTGGAGAGCGCGGAAGAAAAAGCAAGGCTCTATCCAAAGCCTGAGCGCGGGAGGGCGGGAGGCGGTGGAGTCCGCGTTACTTTCTTGAAGGTTCGGCGTTGAGCACACCAAACAGGGCGACCAGCAAGCGGGGAAGACCGGCCCGCGGGGTGGGGGCGGGGAGGTGGTTCTGGGCCTCTTGAGTATGTGTGTCTGTGTTGGTGCGCGCGCCTGCGCGTGTATGTGTGTGCATGTTTGTGTGTGTGTGTGTGTGTGTGTGTGTGTGTGTTTCTGGCGCCTGTCCAAGGTGATTTCCCATAAACCACATGCCTCGCAAGCTTAAAAGGCTGTGCCGAGGAGCTGGCCAGTGGAGCCCGGCTCGGGGAAAGTGAAAGTTTGCCTGGCTGCTCTCGGCGCTGCCGCGGGTCCCTCCGCACTCCGGGGACGGCAGCGCGGCCCTCGGCCGGGGCGCGGACTCTGCAGCGGCCAGCGAGCGAGCGAGTGAGGGTGGCCGACGCGCCCGGCCAAGACCCAGCTGCCCGTATGACCGCGCGGGGCGCCGCCGGGCACTGCCCTCCCACGGTAAGAAGCCGGGGCCGGGCTGGGGCGGGAGCTCGGCTGTGCGGCACGGTCCCTCGGAACCCACTGCACGGGCGCGGCCGCGGGCTCCGCTTTCCTTCCCATCTTTGCGCGCGGACTGCCCGAGGCCCCGCGTGCGCTCCGACTGGGACACTAGGCGGCCCTGTAGCTGCTTCTAGGGCTGCGGCGCTTCCCTGGGAAAGAGAAGGGTGCTCACCCCATTGCACGGAGGGGCACACTGAGCCACGCGCTAGCAGGAGAAAGGGGATTGCAGCCATGAGCAAAGGCTTCGTGTCAGCAAGGGCCTCCCTCTCTCTCCCTTCTGATCGGCCACCGCCAAAGGACAGGCAGAATGGCTGTGCTGAGGGTGGTGCCTTCCCAGTGGGCATTCCTTACAGGCCATACACATGCTTCCAGGTCCTGCTGGGGAGTGGGCGCTTCTGGATAGGAAAAGTTCAGGGGCCATCTAGCTTATAGAATGCCAAGGCAGAAGGAAGGAGCCGGGCAAGCCACTACTTGTTCCATCTCACAGGCAGAAGCTGTTGGGCACTTGGGTGGCTAGGTCAAGTCTGTTTTGTGGGGGCCGGGGTCCCAGAGTTGTATGGGGTCAGCTCTAAATCTTGCCAAATCTGGTTCAGTCAGTTGGGGAGATCCTGAGCTTAGTGGTGGTAGAAGAGGTGGAAAGAGGGTTTGGGGTTGCAGAACTGTGGACAGGGGCCGCAGATTGCTCAGGACTGCATGGGGACTTCCCTGCCCCAACCATGGGCAGTAGCTGGCAGCTCCAGATGGTGCAGGGTGGCACTGTTAACAAACAGTAAGTGGTCTCCCAATGGGTTTGCTTCTGAGGAACCCTGGGAAAGAAACCTGGGGGGGGGGAGCAGAAAACTATTTGGAGGATAAGGGAGGGGGTTGCAGGTAGGATGAGAGGGAAGAGCAGATCCTAGGGGGAGGAAAAGCCTGAGAGAGAGAGATGGGGTTAGGAGGGGAAATTGGGAAGGATGAGGTAATAGGCAACAAGACAAAGAGGGGCTGGAGGTGAGACCAGGAGGAAAGAGGAGGAAAGTAAAGTTGGAAAGAAAAAGGTGATGCTAGTTTTAGACAGGGGCAGCCCAAGGGTGCACTCTTGCCAAGGTCTCTCTGGGGAACTTGCTGATGGGAAAGATGGAACAGGATGGAAGGCAGGTGAGCATGGACAGCTAGGCTGAGATATCCCAGCATCTCTCTGAGCCTGAAGCAGAGATTCCTTGTGGCTGCCCCAGAGGCCAAGGCTGGTGGGTGGGAGGAAGAAAGGAGGGGGGAAGAGGAGCTGGCCCAGCCACATGTGAGCTAGAGTGTTAACCCTTGGGTGCCTGTCTAGATCCTCCTCTGAGGCCCAATCAGGGCCTCAGGTGCAGGGGTGGCCCCTCTCTGGCCACCTTCAAAGCTAGCCCACGTGGTGGCTGTACTCTCCCCACACCGGTGCCTGAAACAGCTCCAAAAGCCAGGCAGCCCTGGGATTAGCATTGCCGCCTCCTTGCTGTCCTCAAACTTAATATCTCGAAGTGCCTGTGGCAAGGCTATCTTCCTGAGCATCCCCCTCCCCATAGGCCCTTTCCTCCATACCATTCACACTGGGGGCTCAGAGCCTGAGAGGCAGCCAGCCTGGGGCAGAGACACACCTTCTGCACGGCTGTTTCCTCCCACAGGTACTGAACTGCAGGTTCCTGAGGGCCTGGGCAGCATTGCCATCCAGGGCTACCTCCTCAACTGCCTAACAGGGCCTAATGTCCCCCCATGACTGTCCTCCCTCTTCCACACTCTCCCTCCTCAAGGTCAGACTAGGACCCTCACCAGATCCCTGTGCTGAATGGGACTGGGCCATCATGTGCCTCTTTCCTCCAGGCCTCCCCCTCCCTCTCTCTGCCATCAACTTCTCCCCATCTGTCAAGGCCTCACTGAGGCCCCTCCTCATTGCAACCTCCCTGGAGCCCAGCCAGGGCCTCTGCTCCCTGGTAAGAGCCGACAAACATTTGGGCTTTTAGTTATATGTAAATCAGCATTTTGTGGGTTGTTTCTTAGTCTCCAATGTGCTATTTGTTTGCAGCATTTGTCCTGCCATCTGAGTTACTGAGGCAGAGCCCAGAGCCCAGAACCCAGGAAGGTGCCAGCTCTCACCCCACCCTGACAGCATTTCCCTGAATCTGGGGGCATCAGCTGCCAGGAGTCAATGTCCAGCTGGGGGAAGAAAGCCCAGGGTCTTTCGCTGCCTCTGGCTGGAGAAGGGGAGACCTAGGGCCAGGGACAGAGCTAAGGGGACCTTGGTAAGGAGGAAGGAAGGGGAATGACAGGGTGTCAGGCGTCCATCCCATCACTCTGGGGGTGAACAGCTGCTGGGCCAGGAGGGGGCTGAAAGAGGGGAGAGATCTCAGAAAACGTTCTTGCCATGATAAGAGCTGGCTGGCTGGATGCAGAGCCTAATGGGGCTCTGATTGGCAGGTGCCAGCCAGGGACAGTCTAGAGCTGGCATCGTTGCCTCTGATTAATTGGTTAGGCTCTTTATGACACATATACCCAGGGCTCCAAAGGTGTCTGGTGCGGGATAGGTTCCCAGTGAAACTGAGTTTGGTCCCCTGGTTTTTCCAGTAGCAGAGCCAGACCTGTGTAGAATCAGTTAGGAGGAAGGGCTGGGCCCAGGGAAATGTCTCTGGCTCGAAGTCTGGAGGCCAGCCAGTGCAAGAACATAAACTTGAGAAAGTGGGCAGCTCATAAGCTGCATGGCTCAGTGATGTTGCAGGATCAGAATAATGGGTAGATGCAAGTCCTGCACTCAAGGAGTTTCCTGTGTAGTTGACATCTAGACACCTCGCATGTCCTCTGTAGAAGGTCAGTGTGTAGTAAGGCTTGGCCTGGGGTTAATCTAGGAAGGCTTCTCTGAGGAGATGGCGTTTGGGCTGTTATCAAGGAGAGCAAAGTTGCCCGTGGCTGTTAGGAAATCCTGAGGAAGCTGGGTTTGGGGAATGCTGCATCCTGGGATGAGAGCCTGTAGCATTATAGGGATGAGATCCTTGGTTTTGCATCCTCAGCAGGGTAGGGGGGTTCCTGGGGAGCGTGAGAGCTGGGGAGAAATGATGCCCTCCCTATCACAGACATGGCTGGGCCCTCTGCTGCTGCTGGTCTGTCTCCTGGCGAGCAGGACTACTACCGAGGAGGTGTCGGAGCACTGTAGCCACTTGATTGGGAATGGACACCTGCAGTTCCTGCAGCAGCTGGTGAGTGTGCAGCCCTGCCTACCCTACCTTCTCTCCATTGGGGAAACGGAGGCAGGAGCCAGGGATCAAGGCCAGAGAGAGGGGCACCGGCAGAGAAATAGGACTGTGCAGGACGTGGTGCATGGCTCCCACCAGCTCAAAGGATGCTCCTCTCATTGGCCTTCTAAAGGTCAGGGCCTCTGACCACCACTCCATCCACCCCATCCTGAAGCCTTCTCTGACTCCCCTGTAGGCAGTGGACATGGTGGGCTTCCAGTTGGTTGCTGGGGTTAGTGGGTGCCTGGAATGTCTGTCATGCACTCTGAGAAGGCTTGTGAGGCCTGCTCTCCCTCGGTGGGATGCTTCTTCTGTGGAGCCGGCCCAGTCTGCCTGCCTCTGCCCAGATGTTGCCTCTAGCTCCTGGACTCCCAGATGGGCCGCCAGCCTGGCACCAGGGCTTCAGCCAGATTTGGAAGGGAGGCTCCCGCCTAACTCCTGGCCCTCCACCCCTCACTCCCTGGCTCTTGCCCGAGCCATGGGCCTGGGATGTCCTGCTCACCCTGGCCACGAAGGAGCCCATGCCTCACTCTAATCAGGCCAGCAGAGTTGTCAGCAATTTCAAACATGGTTCAGCCAGGCAGAATCAGGTTGCTGTCATGACTGCTGTCCTGCTCAGAAGAGAATTTACCATCCCTCTGGCCAGCCAGGCAGGGTGAGACACCACTGGCGAAAGCCAGCTTCAGCGCCCTGGGCTTAGGGCCTGCCTGTAGGCTGGGCCTCCGGCTACCTCTCTTGCCCCTACACTTTTCCTCCTGCATGTAGCTGCCACAGCAATCCATGGTAGATTGAGAGCCACAGCATTCTCTGAGGCTTAAAATCACAGAAGCACTGCTCTGAGGGCCAGCGAGGGCTTTAGGGGCAGCCAGCCCCAGCCCCTACAGATCCTGAATCCCCAGCACTTGTCTAGCTTCCACTTGAGTTCCTTCCAGGACAGAGGATTATGTCCTATATCCTCTGTTAGATAGTTCTTCCTTATAACAAGTTGATGTCTGTCAGATTTCTTAGAGTGGGAGGTAGAGAGAGGAGCCTTCTTGATCTACAACCCTCCCCTGGGCAGGTGGAAGGCACAGGTCTTCCCCTAGCCTTGGCTCTGTCTTTCCAAGTATGGTTGGGGTGAGGAGGCGGGGAGGTGGAGGAGGATCAAACCCAGATCCATCCAGAAACTCTAGTCCCCACTCATAGGCCAAGCTCAATTGAGCTGCAGACACCCTGCCACCACTGGCTTGCTCTCTCTTACAGATTGACAGTCAGATGGAGACCTCGTGCCAAATTTCCTTTGAGTTTGTAGACCAGGAGCAGTTGGTGAGTTACGGTTATTTACAAAGCCCATGTCATAGCATGTGTGCACTTCCCAGGGTGGGTGTATGTGGGAGCATGAAGGCAGGAGAAATCCTAGAGCTGAGCAGGGAATGGGAGTGAGGACCCTTGTCCTCAAGTTTGGGGTGCCAGGGTCCAGGACAGGCTGGGCTGGACCCAGGGCTCAAGCCCTCTGCTGCTCCCTTCTCCTGGCCTGGCACTTACTGCATGCCAGGCACTTTTCTAATTTAATCCTGACTATGTGGTTTAATAATCTTGTTCATTGTCCTCAGAGAGGTAAAGGGAGGGAGCATAGCTCGAGAGCATAGTGGTGGAGGCCTGATTTGAACCCAAGCAGTCTGGCTCTAAGACCTAAGGCCAACCAGTACTTCTGGGTCACATGCTTTGCTTAAGGATGTCACCTCCATCCAGCAGACAGACAAGCACCCAGGGATCCAGTCCAGCCCTTTCCCTCTTTCTCCTACTCTATTCCCAACCAGACACCGAGTGCTGCTGATTCTGCCTCCCAGCATCTCTGGGTTCTGGCGCTCCACCCCATCAGCTGCTTGGACAATTTCAAGAGCCTCCTAAATGGCCTCCCTGCTTCCAGTGCACCCCTCATCCCACCACTAAGAGGAGCTCTCTAAACCCTAACCTGTTACCTTTACTGCCCCCTGTAAACCTGGAGACTCCTGCACTCCAGGAGAAAGCCTCGGTTGTTTAGTCTGGGGATTACAAGCTCCAGTCTCCATCACACAGCCCCACCCACTACCCCTATTCCCATTCCTTCCTGCCTCCAAGACTTTGCACAAGCTCTTCCTGATGCCTATTATGCCTTCCCAACTGCCCCTACCCCAGCCTTTATTCCATGTCTGCTCATCTTTGTGCCTCATAAAAATTGCCACGATGCCCAGGATTTACTCCCACCCCTGAGATTCTGCACACCTGACCCATACACACTTCTCTTAGAACTGGAGAGCACCTCATGGTCCAAGGAATAACCTCGGTATTCCACTCACTTACTCACTCACTCACTCTCATGCCTTAGCAAGCAGTTACTACTAGGACCCTTCTGGACCAGGTGCTAGGTATACAGAGCTAAAGCAGAGTCTTCACTGAGGCAACCACTATCTCTTTAGGGAAACAAAACACTGCAGTTACTCTTTGGACCCTGAGGTAGTGTCCAGTATGCCTATGGCCTGGAGGATTAGAAGCAGCCATATGGTAAACGGCTTTTTGTGAAAGCAAGCCAAGAGGGACAGAGACAGAGAAAGAGAAGTTCCCCAGAACCCACCCTAGCTATGTACCCCTATTTGGATTAAAGCCTCATCTTCCAGAAATCCAAAGATCTCTCTAATGAGAATCCACATCTCCTTCCCTCTACCATAATCCTCAGCAGCGCCAGATCCCAAAGACCGAGAATGGAAGTCAGCTGAGGGCAGTGTTCTCCTTCTTACCGGGGTAGCGTGGCCCCTCTCCTCAGGAGGGCAGGCTGCAGCCCTCCATCTCCAGCACAGAGCCTGGGCTCCCAGCTGTCATCAGCCAGATCATAAACTCCAGGTTCTTGTTTTTCAGAACGACTCCGTGTGCTACCTTAAGAAGGCACTTCTCCTGATGCAAGACACAATGGACGTCACTATGCGCTTCAAAGACAACACCCCCAATGCCAATGTCATTGTCCAGCTCCAGGAGCTCTCTCTGAGGCTGAAGAGCTGCTTCACCAAGGACTATGAAGAGCAGGACAGGGTAGGAAGGCACGGGAGCTGGGAGTGCTGAGTAAGGGCAGAGGGTGGGTGTGATGGTACCATCCCTGCCCATGTGCTCAGGGTGCAGTCACTGGCCTCACCCCATGGCTTTGTTCACTCACTCGGATTCACTCATGCATGGATGGATTCATTCCACAAACCTATGCTGAGGACTCATTTTATAGGAGGCACAGTGCAGGTCCTTGACGATGTCTTCATGAGCACAAAGGACATGGTTCTCACCTCAGAGCTTACAGTTAAGTGAGGTTGACAGCCAGTAAAGAAACAATGATGCAAGTAAATAGAGTTACAACCCTTGAGGAGCATGTGTTCATTCAGCAAATAGTTAATGAGTGCCTATTGTGTACCAGGTATTGTTCTAGACACTGAGACACAGCTGGGATCAGACAAAAATCCCCACATCTGCAGAGCTTACATTTGGGGGTGGTGAGACAGTTAACAAAATACCTAAGTAGAGTTCATGGTGGTGTGGAGATGGCAGTAACTGCACTGCACAAAGAAGACCAGAGAGGAAGACCTGCAGGTGGTGAGGGAGTGAGGCAGGAAGGAGGAGCACATGGGGCTCTGAGAGAGAAACCAGAGTCTGATTTAAAGAGGGGTAGGGAAGGAGAGACAAGGAGGGCTTCTGAGTAAGAAAATATTCATCTGAGGTCCAAAGATAAGTAAGAATTAGGAAGCAATAAGGCTGCTCAGAGCATTCCAGAACAGGGAACGCTGGGCACAAAGCCCTAGGTGAGCAGGAATGTGCACATTTGGGACCCCCCAAGCGTGGTCAGCATGGCCAAGGAAGTGGAGGGGAGAGAGGGAAGGAGGTGGGAGCCAGATCACCTGGTGTCCTAATAGATGTGGGGTTGGAGGAAGCTGTGGTGAACAGGCGAGTGACCTAGTCTAACTGGTCTTCTGAGACCATTCTGGTTGCTGTGTGGAGAATGGACTGTAGAGAGCAGGGATGGAGGCTGGACAGCCAGTAGGAGGCACAATTTCAGGCGTGGATCAGGGTGAGGGTGGAGGCAAGGGGATGCGTTCCAACAAGTTTGGAGGAAGAACCAACAGGACTTGGTAATGCGGCAGCCATGAGGAGCTGACGGTTTTGTCTCGAGCTGGTAGAGATCCAGTGATGCGGAAATGGGGCAGAGCAGATTTGGGGGAAAAGCAGATGTTCAGGTTGGGATCCATTATGCTTGAGATATTTGTGAAATAACCAAGTAGAGATGTTGAGCAGGCAGCTGGATACATGGGTCTTGAGTTTAGTGATATACAGACATAAGCAGTGCCAGCCTGTAGGTCATCTGTGAAGCCAGGGGATGTATAACATTACTCACTGTGAGAAGAGAAACAGGCCCAGGACCCCCAGCACTTATTTAGAAGTCAGGCAGAGGAGGGGACCGGCAAGAAGACTGAGGAGCAGCCTAAGGGTGGGAGGAAAGAGAGTGTGGGATTGCTGAGCCCATGAACAACAGTGTTTCAGGATGGAAAGAGGAGGCAACTTTACCAAATGGGGTTTAAGAAGTCAAGCAAGAGAAGGGCTGAAAAGTGTCCGATGCATTTGGCAATGCAGAGGTCGCTGTTGGAGGCAGGTACCAGACCAGGTGAACAGAAAGTGAGGACGTGGAGACAACACTGTGGAGGTACCGTGCTCCAAAAGGGCACAGAAAAAGAGAGAGATAGCCAGAGGGAGTGTGGGATTGCAAGAGGAAACATTTTTAAATGCAAGAGGTACTAAGTCTGTGGTTTTCCATTGTTGAGGTTCATAAGGATCATTTGGGGAACTTGTTTAAAATGCAGGTTCCCAGTACGCACCACTAGAAAGTCATTGGGTCTGCGGGCAGGCCTGGGAATCTGCATTTTAGCAAGCCACCCACCCTGGACTGATGCCGGGGGCAGTGTCGGGGGTTGGGGGGGCCAGACTCCAGGCCAAGTTAGAGGGCTAGTCTCCTGAGAAGCTGGCAGGAGAGGGATTCAGAGCCCAGGAGGCAAAAAGACATAGCCTCTGTGGAGACGGGTGGACATCAGGACCTTCTGTCCTCGGTTCCTGTTTTCTCTGTGAAGTACAAAGGACACAGAGATTTTGGAAGAAAAGTGTGGGAGAGCCGGCTTACCTCTTTCCTACAACATCCTTGGTGGGGAGGTTGGCAGGGATTGTTGTTTTGACTTTACAAATGAGGAAATGAGCCCAAACAGGGATAGTTCATTTGGCCTGTGTTGCTGAGCTGGTGAGTAATGGAGCTGAGCACAGGTCTTCCCATTCCCACATCCATTCTCTCATTTATCCAGTAAACATTTATTAAGGGCCTCTTATATGCACAGCCCCTGGGCATCCAGTGATGCCTTCAAGGACTTCACTACCTAGTAAAGCCCCTCATTTTGTCCCGTGCAGCTCAGTTTAAGGAAAGATTTGGAAGTCATCGGCCGGCAGGCC
This sequence comes from Camelus dromedarius, assembly GCF_036321535.1. Taxonomy (NCBI): domain Eukaryota; kingdom Metazoa; phylum Chordata; class Mammalia; order Artiodactyla; family Camelidae; genus Camelus; species Camelus dromedarius. The sequence goes on from NC_087444.1 coordinate 14,876,025, forward strand.
ATAGATTGGTGCAAGAGGAGGGGTGGGCGCAGGACTGAGCCCTCAGGAGTGCCAGCACTTAGAAGTCAGGTGGAGGCGGGAGCCTGATAAGGAGGCTGAGAAGGAGCAGCTCAAGAGGTGGGAGGAAAACTGGGACCGTGTGAAGCTTCTCAGAGCTTCAGAGTGTGTGGAGAGCCTGGTTCCCCACACCCTTTGCAGAAGAGAAAAGAGCAGCTCCATAGACAGGGCTCGGCTCTCCTTCCAAGACACACCAATGCCAGAGAAGGACCCACAGCCCCCTGGCCTCTTCCTGGCCATTCTCCTCCCCACACAGGGTGATCTTTCTAAAAGATTCCAGTCTTATCATGCTCTACTGACCTCCCCAGCACCCCCTCAGATGTTATCTCTTTGCTCTGTAGGTAAGGTTAATAATGGTTCTGCAGGACCTGATCCTCGCTGACCTCTCTCAGTTGCATCTCGCACGACTTTCCCCTAGATGGCTGTACTCTAGCCACTCTAGCCTTCTTTTCGTCGTCCAACATTTCAGGCTGTTTCCTGCCTCAGGACCTACGCACAGTCTGTTCCCACCACCAGGACAGCTCTTTCTGACCTGCCTCCTTTCCTGATTAACTCTTGCTCATCTCTTAGTCAGCCCCTTGGGGATTCCCCCTGAGCCCTCATTTAGGTCCCTCTGTTATAAACTCTCACATCAGTCTTCTTAGGACTCACCACACTTGTAACAATATGTTTAATTCCGATGTTCTGCTGGAATCAATGTCTAACTCGGCCAGGAACCACCTCTCTCTTGTTCAGTGCATGATTCCCAGGTAGTTACCATATGCCTGGCACATAAATATGTTAAATGGACCCATGAATAAATGATAAAGCTTACCACTTCAGGACATAGGGGTCCTGAAAACCAGGGTAGAGAGGAGAGAGAAAACAAGAGAAAAAGAAGATGGATGCGAGAAAGGCCAAGGGAGTCTGACAAACAACCTAGAGACATGGGGCCAATGCTCATCCTCATCAGGGGGTGCCTTGCTCTCCTTCCAGGCCTGTGTCCGAACTTTCCATGAGACGCCTCTCCAGTTGCTGGAGAAGATCAAGAATATCTTTAATGAAACAAAGAATCTCCTTAAAAAGGACTGGAACGTTTTCAGCAAGAACTGCAACAACATCTTTGCTAAATGCTCCAGCCAAGGTAAGCACCAAAGGGGCCAGCAAGTGCGGGGTTGGGGAAGGGGATGTGTAACAGGGCTGCCTTGGGAGGTGACACATGGGACTGGAGGGACCCTTGGGAGGCAGCCTGGCTGCTATTTGTGCTCCTGTGTGTGTAGATGTGCTTGTTTCGTGTACATATGTGGCTTCGTGTACCTCTGGTTGGTCCTGGGCACATGTCTTTTCTGACATGTGTGTGCATGCACACCTACGTATGTCTGCATGTTGAGGCATCAAGAATGATCACGCTGGTGGCTGTGAGATCAGGGAGTGGAAAAGCGGGCCTCTCCGAGAGCCCTGTAGGCATGGAGGCTTTCCCCACCGGCTCTGCAGGCTGGCTGGACATATGGGGGGTTCCGTGGAGAGAGCAGAGGCTCCATCGGAGTCAGGGCCCTTGCTCCAGGAGCCCTGCTGCGAATCACCAGGACGCCCTGGCTCCAGAAGTCCCCAGGATACCTTGAGTGTCCCCTCAAGGGACAAGGCTGGATTTGAAGTCCAAGCATCATTCAGACTCTCCCAGTGCTGGCCCAGCTGCACACATGTGTTCTCTGCCTGTCTTCGTCACTGCGTCCTGTGCCATGTGGGCCAGCCTACATTCAACCTTGCTCCCCAAGGCGGGGGCTGAAGCCCTAAGACCTGCCAATGGCCAAGTCCAGTCTCGCTGCTTCAATCCCAAGGCCTCAAGCCTTGGCCACATTCCAGCCCCAGCCTGCTCTCCCCTGAGGCTGTGGCTATGGGGCCCCTTGCCGTGCATGAAGCCACCTTGCTGCTTTCCAACCAACAGTGTCTTTGGGGCTTGAGGGTGTCTTGTGTTAGTCCTGAAGGCCACTGCTCAACCTCCTGTCTGGCTGTTGTCACCCCTGGCTTGGCACCTGGCCAGCTCGAACTCCACGAAGGGCTGTTCTCTGGTCTTCCCTGACCCTGACCCCAAATCTGTGTGTCTAAACCCCACTCTGCTTTTCCTGCAAAGAACCTTCCTGCAGTTTGCACCTTCCCTGCCTAAGGCCTGTGTCATTAGCATTGGCTCCATTCCTGTCCTCTCCTCAGTCCCAGGGCTGAGTCAGGGCATGAAGGGACCCCCCACCCCGCGACCCATATCTCCTTCTTGACCCCTCTGGGAAAGCTGAGCTGAAAGCTGGTGACTCTATCTCCTTCCCATCCTTCTCTCTCCCTCTCTCTGTGGTTCTTTCAGATATGGTGACCAAGCCTGATTGCAACTGCCTGTACCCTAAAGCCACCCCTAGCAGTGACCTGACCTCTGTCGCCCCTCAGCAGCCCCTCACCCCCTCCATAGCCCCTATGGCTGGCTTGACCTGGGCTGACTCTGAGGGAACAGAGGGCAGCTCCCTCTTGCCCAGTGAGCAGCCCCTTCACACAATGGAACAGGGCCGTGCCAAGCAGCGACCACCCAGGAGCACCTGCCAGAGCTTTGAGTCGCCAGAGACCCCAGGCATCGAGGGCAGCCCCACTGGAGATTCACCTCAGCCCCACCCCCCAATTGGGGCGCCCATCACTGGGATGGAGGAAATTCTTGACTCTGTGCTGGGCACTAACTTGGTCCTGGAAGAGGCCTCTGGAGAGGCTGGTGAGGGTCCTGTACCCCAAGGGGCTGAGCTTCCCTCCTCCAGGCTGGGAGGAGGCAGTGACCAGGCAGAGACCGCCAGACCCAGCAACTTCCTCTCAGCATCTTCACCACTCTCCAGGTCGGCAAAAGGCTGGCAGCCTGCGGATGTAACTAGCACGCCCCTGTCCATGGTGGGCCCCGTGAGACCCACTGAGGCTTGGAGTCACACACCCGATAAGATGGACCATTCATCTGCCTCACCCAGGGACCGCCAGGAGCCAGGCTCTGCCAGAACCCCATCCCTGCGCCCGCAAAGCCTCAGCAGTCCCTCCATCCTCTCATCTCAGCCAAGGCTTCCCAAAAGCCACTCCTGGGGCAACATGCTGCCCCTGGAGGAGCTGGAAGGCAAAAGGAGCACCAGGGATCGGAGGAGCATCACAGAGTACCGCAGAGGACACGCAAGTGAGGGGGTGGCCAGGCCCCCGGCCCGTTCTAACTCCGTTCCTTTGACTGACGCAGGCCATGAGAGGCAGCGCAAGGGTCCCTCCGACCACCAGCTCCCCAGCTTTGTTTACCACCTGCTGGTGCCCAGTGTCATCCTGATCCTGCTGGCTGTTGGTGGCCTCCTGTTCTACAGGTGGAGGCGGCGGGTAAGAAGAGCCCACTGGGGAGAGGAGGGCATCTTGTAAGGGCCAGGGCACAGCCTGGGGGGAGGAGCAGGTCAAATAGGTTGGAGGATGACTTGGGTTTGGCCTGGGTTCTTCAGACACTGAGAGACAGGAGACTGAGCACAGAGGATGGGAGGTTGAAATGGAGGGTTTCTTCAAGAGCAGCGAAGGCTCAGGCTACAAGTTCAACCAGAGGGACTGGGGAAGAAGAGTGGGAGAGACTATTCTTGGGCCACAGCAGGTGAAAACCCAGATGGGAGGGAAGATGGAGGAGGAAAGTGATGTGTATAAGTGTCAGGGAGGTCATTCCCTAGGAGCTCTGCAAGGCCTGGGGTCCAAGAAGCCCCAGGATAGGAGACTACCTGCAGGGGGAGAAGAGATGGGGCGTTGCCAGCAAGGAGGCCTTTGAAAGCCCCCTGGCTGGTCCAGAGGGTATACTGGTAACTCTCTCACATACTCTCTGGGCAGCCCAGCCTGAGGATGGGGCCATGGTCTCCCAACCCTCCCCCAGCTCCTCAGAGAGCCTGCTCTTTTCTGTCCTCAGAGCCGTCGAGAGCTTCAGATAGTGGCTTCTCCCATGGAGCAACCAGAGGGCAGGTGAGAGTTTGAGGGTGGGGGGAGGCTCTCGTAGGCATGGGGCATCTATTTCCCCTCTAGATTTGGGGGAGACTTTCTCCTGCTTGCACTAAGGAAATGGAGCTCAGAACAGGATGGGGGGTGGGGAGAATGAAGGGGTGTCCCTTCTTTCCTAGAAATCTGGGATTTTTCCTGATTTCTTCTTAGAGTTAGGCAGTTCTGGGACTTCTAAATCTGAAGAGGGCTGGATGCTGGGGGGAGGTGCTGGGGGATGAACTTCGGGGGTTTCCTCACTCCCTGGCCTCTGCTCAAGTCTTATGACAGCCCTGTGCTCTGCCCGCAGCCCCCTGACCCAGGACGAGGACAGACAGGTGGAATTGCCAGTGTAGAGGGAATTCTAAGGTAAGACTCTGATCTGAATCTCTCTCCACCCTTTAAAATTAGCTATACCCTTTTCTACTCACCCTCACTTGCTGGTGGTACCACCAGCTCCCCTGAGGCGCCTACACTTGACTCCATTCTCTCTCTCCTACTCCCTTTTCAATCCATCACCAGGTCTGGCCAACTTTCTCCTTCGCGGGTCCTTTGGTCTCCCCACTGTCCCTCTAGTCCCTCTGCCTCATCTGAGGCCAGGCCCTGTTACTTCTGCGACAGGTTATCATTTCTGCATTGGGCTTCTAGTCTTGCTGCCCCCTTCCATCCCAGAGCAACCAAACTCCTCTTGTGTAAGGTCTTCAGCCTCCTAGGGAATTTCAGCAGCTCTGCATCACCAGTCACTTCAAAGCCAACACTCTCAGCTTACCTCCCAAGCTCCTCTAGCAGTGGCCCCTAACATCCACCTCTTGCCAGCTCTCTGTTTGCACACTGATTTAACCCTTCTTTCCAACCAAGATAATTTTTGCCTTCCTGCTTTTAGATGCATGGAGCCATAAAGGCTTAGTCTTAGAAGGGCTCTCAGAGGTCATTTGGCCAAGCATCCCACCCCACAAGGGCCTCCCCTCTCTGCATCCTGATGGGGAGTCAGCCAGCTTCTGGTCGTACACTCTTGGTTCCAGGCAAGCTCCCTGCCCTTTCCCAATAGCACCTTGGGGAAATCCTTCTATACACCAGGCTTAACCTGCTTCCCTGCCCCTTCCCCGGTGGTCCTCCCTTCTCCTCTCATGAGAGCCCTCCAATATTTTAAGTCAGCTCCATGCCCCCTTTAAGAATGTCTCCCCTCTAAGCTCAGTGTGGTCAAGTCCCTCAAGCATTCCTTGTATGATATGGTTTTCAGACCCCTCACCATCCTGGTCACCCTTCTTTGGACACACTTGTTTGTCAATGTCCCTCTGAAAATGTGGCGCCCACCCTGGACACAGTGCTCCAGAGGCTGTCTGACCAGCTCAGAGTACAGTGGGAATGCTACCTTCCTTGATCTGGACAATGTTCTTCTATTTGTACAGATTAAGATTACATTTTTTTTAAACAACCACATCATTCTGTTGTCATATGTTGAGCTTATGGTCTATTAAAACCCCTAGTTCCATTTCCCATAAACCTCTGTCAAGCCAGATTCTCTCTATCCTGTACTTCGAGAACTTGATTGTTTTACCAGTGTGCAGAAGTTTATGTTCATCTTTGTTAAAAGCAACTTGTTCATTCCGGCCCATCACTGAGCCTATTGAAATTGTTTTAAATTCTAATTCTGTCTTCATAGCCCTCCCAATTGTGTCTCCTGCACACGGATGAGTGCCTTCTGTTGTCCTCACCCACATTGTTGATAAACATATGACTCTTATCACCCCTCACTCTGGCTCCCCATGACCCTCCTCCCTTCCTTCCCCTCAGCCTGCAGGAATCAGCCCTTCCTGATGGTCTCCATCAGTCTTTAGTTGCTCCTTTAGTTTGTACTCCTCTGCTCTTTTGTAGTTGATTCATATTATATCAATTTGCACTTACTTGGATTATTTTTATACATTTTAAAATCATATTTTATGCACACATATATATTCTACACCCCTAAGAAGGCTGTAAGCCCCATAAGGGCAGGGACTGTGTCTTAATTCCTTTTTTTTTTTTTTTTTTTTTGCATTTCTTTTTCTACCCCAGGCCCTAAACAGAGAGAGCTTCTTCATACTTGCTAAGAACTCACTAAATGACTGATTGGCTTGAGGACTGACCAGTTGGCCCTGGCCAGCTGTCTCTAAGTGTCCAGGCTTCTGGCTGACCAACTAACTAATTGACTCTGACTGGCTAGCCAGCTGGCTAGGTGTCTCTGACCAACTAACTAGCTAGTAACTGCCTAACTGGCTAGTTGATTGGTGAGCTGATTGGCTAACTGACTAGCTGTCTGATTGCCTATTTTGCTGATTGGTTGGCTGACTAGCTGAGGTGAACCCATTCAAGTTTCCAGTCACACCCCCATGCCAAATGCAAGCCAGTGCCTCAGAGCCTTATCACATGTGGAATGACAGGCCTGGGCCACTTCTAGAGAAATCAGGGATCTGCCAAATGCTCAAAACCAGGAGAGCCTGTTTAGAAAACACAAGAAGTAACACATCTGGAATCCTGGGGTCCCTCTTGTCAGTAGGGTGGGCTAAGATGGATGAGTGGGTCAGATGGGACACTGGCAGGGCTGTGAGGATGATGCAGACCCCCTCAGGACTGGTAAGCAGAGTACTGTCCCAGGTCCCTGGGGACTTTGTGACTCAATGCTGCACCACCCTCTGACTGGTTGCCCGCCTACCCCCTTGGTCTTGGCCCTCTGCCTCATCTCCTCTACACTCCTTCTCTCCTTTCCCTGCCTGCCTAGTTTCAGGCCTTCCCAAACTTTCCTCTTCCTCTCCTTAAGGTGGAACCCAGGGCAGGGGCTACATCCAGACCCCCACTTGGATCCAGACTTAAAGTGGTCTCCAGGCCAGGCAGCAGGAGCTTCAGGGAGACTTAGGGCCAGCCCCAAGATTTACTGCTGTTCTGATGAAAGAAATGAGAGGGGGAACACAGAGGCAGAGAGACTGAAAGAGGGACCCTCAGAAAGAAAACATGGACCACAGCCCCTCCACTCCAAGAAACCAGGGCATTGGGACAGTGGGCTGGAGCTCACCCACTTGCTTTTTCTTACCTCCTGGCACCAGCAGGGCCTGTGGCCCGGCTGTACCCAGTATGGTTCATGTCCAGTTTATGGTCCTCCCTTCTTCCCCTTCCAGAGCATGGGAATGGGCTGGGAGCCAGAAGCTGTGGTCCCATCTTTCCTCCTTACCCATCACGGGTTTTGCCAGTAGGGCCTATGGACAGTCAGAGAGGGAAGCTCCACACAGGGTCCAAAGTCAATCTGTTGGATGGAATCCAGGGGATTTCTGCTCTGGGAACAAAGCGTTCCGAGGATGCCGGGCAAGGGGACAAGGATAGGGGAGGGGTTGGAGAGAGCAGAGCCCTGACTCCTATGGATGATGCAGGGAGGCAAGTCTCTTGGCCCATCCGGAAGGGGGCTGGCTTGCTTAGGGCTTAGCATGCCAAATGGCAGGGTGGGAGTTTCCTTGTCCGGAACTGCCTCTGGTTCTTCCCCTTCAGATACCTCTGCCCTGCTGTCCTGACTATCTTGTGATGACCCTCTGTGATGAATGCTGTGGAGGTGGGAACGGAAAATTCCTCTTCTTTGCTAGAGTTAGCAGGATTCACTCTTGGTCTTTTGGACCAAGGATAGTGAGATGGTCTTGCCCGATGAGGGGCCTAAGGACACTTAAGTGCCTCCTTCCCTCCCTGTCAGACCCCCTACACACACACATTTGAGCAGTGTCCCCGCCTCCAGCTCTGCTCAGACCTCCACCAGGCCCTGTTACCTTCTCCTGTGGTCCCTGGTTCCCCAGGAGGAGGTAGGAGGTGAGGCCAGTCTGCCCAGTGGCTTGGGCTGCTGCCAGAGAAAGCTGCCTGGTCCCTTGTGGTGTCTGGGGCGGCTGGGAAGGCGAGGGAAAAGATGGAAGTCCTGCCTGCACACCACCAACAGCCCACAGGAACGCTCTGCCTCCCCTACTCTTGTCCTCAGCAACCCGTCCCATTGCCCCCATTCAGCTGACCAGGCTTTCTTTTTCTCCCCTACAGCTGGGCGCACAGGACAGTCTCTCCATGGGAGGAGACATTATGGGGCCTACATCACCACCCCTCCCCAGCCATTCTTCTGGGAATGTGGCCTGCCCACCGCGAGAGCTCCTGCCTGCCAGGACTAGACCAGAGCAGCCAGGCTGGGGCCCCTCCACCCTCGACCCTTAGACTCTGGACTGACTAAGAGAGGGCTGGAGGATGCCCCCCACGCTGCTGATATTTATCGGGGGCCCTGGAGGCTCCCATCTGCTTGAGGGAGGCTGGCAAGCCCGGTTGAAGACCTTCTGCCCCTCAGGGGCTGTGGCCTCCTCCCACTCCCCTCCAAGCCAACACCTGGGCCAGGGACCCAGAGGCCTGTGGGACATGGGAGAACAGGGTGGGTGCTGAGGAATGGAAAAGCCCTTGTACCCAGAGGACCTGCCTGGTGCCAAGGGATCCCAACACCGACAAGCAGGGACTTGTCTCCAGAGAGAAGCATGAGATTTGCAGGGCGGGACAGCGTTGCTGGATTTCCTGTAAAGGTGTGTAGCCCAAAAGACGGGAAGAGAAGGCTGCTGGGCCTGCTGGTCTGCACTGACAGCCCGGAGCGGGTCTGCGCCCTCCACTTGCCTAAGTGCTCTCTGCTGGTGGCCAGGCGGAGAAGGGAGGCCAACCCTACCCTCAGGACCTGCCTGGCTTGGCTCGTGATGCTAAGGGGAAGACCACACTCTGGCCTCTGCCCCACCGTCCCCCCAGCCCTGCCAGAGCTTCTCCGGGAGGCCACGCAGAGGCTCTCCTCATGAAGGAAGCCATTGCACTGTGAATACTGAACCTGCCTGCTGAACAGCCTGCCCTATCCATCCCAGAGAGCAAACACCCATCCGTCCTCCCACCCTCCAGCCTCTCCCCAGCTTCCTGCACTGAGTGCCCGAGCCGGCCTCGCCTGTCGACTGAGGGAGCCCCTGAGCCCTGACCTTCTGCTGATCCGGCTCTGACTTCCTGGGGTGGATCAGGGTGGGAGAACTGCCCGGGGCCACCAGCCGGAGCTGGTCTTCAGGCTGTGTTGTTCACCCAGGTTTCTGCATCTTGCACTTTGACATTCCCAAGAGGAAAGAGACTGGTAAGAGGGAGAAAAGGAGGGCAGAGGTAGACACAGAGAGAGGCTGCAGGGTGAGTTCTGACTGAAATTGGGTCTTTGAAATTATGGGCATGCCCCTGAAGTTGGGGCAGGGGTGCAGACCCTTGACCCCCCCTGCCCACTCCCTTTCCCTGTACTAGGCCCCTGCCCCAAACACAGCTGCAAGGCTGCTGCCAGCAGGCACCTGGGCTGAGCGATTGTCCCTGTTTGGAGCCTGACAGGTAATGACACCCTCCAGCTTTCACCCCACTCCTCACTAACACTTCTCTCTGACCAGGCAAGCCGGGGTGGGAGGGGGACTGGGAGAGTCCAGGCATCTGTTTCCAAGTCTGCCTTGAGTGCCTCAGCTACCTGGTCTCGGCTCTGAGAGCTGGGCAGCAGGTGATGGGGCTGTCGATTGCCCTTGGTCCCTTTGTGCTGCTGTGTCCCTCCTCTCCTGCTGCCGTGTCCCTCCTCTCCTGCTGCCCTGGGCCCTTCATAGAGAGACTCTGTCCCACCTGGCCACTGGGCCGGGTCCCATGACCTTCCCTTCCTGTCCTTGAACGTGAGGATCTGCTGGTCCCTGCCTGCCCTGCCCTGTTGCTGTTAGCTGTGGGAGGGGCAGTGAAGAACTTTCCCCATGGGGCTCCTTTTTTTAGTCACAGACTCTATATTTGATACTAAAAAATATGTATTTAAAAGTGGAAGAAAAAAAAAACAACACAGAAAAAAGGCATTCCTCCCTCACTTCCCACCCCTTAAACGTGTAGTATTTTAAAAGTCAAGAAAGCAAATCCAACCATTGCAGAAGCTCTTTGTGGGCTCTTGGTGACATGAGAGCAGGAGGGGCCCCAGAGCCCTCTCTGGGTGGCTCCTTGGCTACCTGCACGGGAACCCTTCTTTTCTCTGCGAAAGCCAAGAGGGAACATTGGCTCACACACTGTGAGATTTTGTTTTTATACTTGGAAGTGGTGAATTATTTTATATGAAGTCATTTAAATATCTATTTAAAAATAGGAAGCTGCTTATATATTTAATAATAAAAGAAGTGCACAAGCTGCCATGTGTGAGTCATGGGAAAAGCTGCTTTTGGGATGTGGGTGGCAAAAATGGGGGTGGCCAGTAGCTGCTGGGTGAGCCCCAGCTCAGAAAGCTTTTTTCAAGATATGTGGGAAAGGAGGGTTCTCTCCAAGTTCTAGTCTTGTTACCAAAACTTCCTGCATTATCACTGTCCCAAATACACTATCTGCATATCTGTTTAATAGGAAAACAGACAGAAACCAGCTAAACCTCAGACCTGGCCACCAGCCCCTGCTCCAGCCCAGCCTAGCCCAGCCCAGGAAAACAGCTGGTTGGCCTCCATCCAAGGGCCCAAGGGGGCTGCAAGGACGAGACTCCTGGACCACTGACCCCTGCTGTCCAGGTCCTAGTGGGCTCTGAGGTGAATGAGCACCATCTCTGGGCAGGGAACTCGGTGAGGCTGGCAGGGGAAGAGAGCTAGCGGGCTCTGTGAGTGGCCTTAAGCCCTGATCTTCCTTCTGGGAGTGGAGAGGAGATGAAGGATGCATCCTTCTGGGGCAGAGGGGTATTGAGAAGGGCCAGAGTGGTGAAGGCCCAGCATTGCCCCCCACACACCCTGGGCAAGGCTATGACAAGAGGGGCCTCCCCACCGCTGAGAGAGTGGTGGACAAAGTTTTGAAATCAGTGGTTTTCAACCTTGCCTCACCTGAAACTCACTTGGGTTGTTTCCAAATATACTGGTATATTGCACTGTGGATATACCCACTCTAGATCAACAAAATCAGAATCTCAGGGGTGAGGCTCAAGACACTAGGCATCAGAAGTTTTTAAAGACATTTCAAGTGATTCGAATGGGATCCATGGTGACAAACAGGTAGAGCTGCACTGACTGATATGGTGGTTACTTAGGTTTAAATTAAGTAAAATGAAATGAAAATGAATATTCAGTTCCTCAGTCATACTAGCCACATTTCAAATTTCAGTAGCCACATGTGGCTACCATGTTGGATAACAGAGAAATAGAACATTGCATCACCACTGAAGTCACATTGGACAGCACTGCACAAAAGTTTGGGTCCCTGGACTTAAGGGACGAAGGTTATAGGGTCAGAGCTGGCACTAAGCCAACTTGGAACTAAATACCCAAGTATCTCAGTTGCCCTCCTCTGTGCCCTGAACCCCCACTACCATCCTATCCCTCATCATTTCTCTTTCCTTTCTGTCAAAAGCTCCTCAGAAGCAGTTTTTGAAGAAATTTATTCCTATTTTTCCCTTAAGTCCCAACTTAAAAGTCACCTCCTCTGAGAAGCCTTCCCAGCCTGACCCAGGCCCCAGAGGCCCACCCTGGCTCAGTTCCTTCTTCCCCAGTGCACCTATGGGGTGCAACTGAGACCCTGTTTATTCGTCTGTCCTACCAGGCCATGGACTATGACAGGAAATGTGCTGCATCCCTCCTTGCATCCCAGTGCCTGAGAGTATCTGGCACACAGTATGTGCTCAATAAATGTACTTCCAAAGATTAATAATGGATGCATGAATAAAGGTATAGTAAGGTAAATTCTGACCAGATTTAATGATGGCCTTTTCTAGGGGCTTACCTGGTATCAGTCAATGGAATGTATACCTAATAACGACAGTTCACTAGCCAAACAGGAGGTATTTTCAGCAGGTCTCCCTGGCTTCTGTTGGAGATGGGGCTAGGTAGCACCCTAACTGGGTGTGTGGATGGAATGTATGTTTCAAGGCCTTTAAACAGGGGTCAGCAAAACACACAGGCAAACACCCCTGCCCCTCACCTGCCTTTCCAGAGGCTACAGGAGATAACCAGCAAGGAAGTCCAGAGAATCTCAGCAGGCCTTTCCTGGGCTTCATGTGCTGCCAGGGCCACTTCAGAAGTGTCGTATCTGTGGAACAACATTCACTTTGGATTCAGAGCCAGAAAACTTAGGCCATTGGCTTAGGCTTCTTATTGCTTAGCTGTGTGAACTTGGGCAAGTATTTAATCTCTCTGAACCTCAGGTTTCTCTTCATCTTTAGAACTGGTTTAAGAATACAAGCCAGGTATACCTGCTCTGAGATTCAAATGCAGGAACAAACCCCAAAGTACCTTCTGGACTCCCAAAGTCTGTGCCCAAGTAAAGTGCTGGTGCTGTCCCTGCCAGCTGGTCCCATGGTGCCCAGGCCACACACAGCTCCCCTCTGGGCAGGCACAGGGGACCCAGAATGCTACCAGGGCCTGGCTGTTCTCAGCAGAAGGTGGCAGAGCCAGGCACTTTCTGCTGGGATGAGGATTCAGATACTTTGTCGCTCAAGGATTTCTGGCTGGAGGGAGGAGGCAGGTAGAAGACTGAGGGGAAAGTGGCCCTGGGATGTAGCGGGTGCTTGTTAGTGGGCAGGGTCAGGAACACTGGCTTTGAGTATGCAAGCAGAAGGGCCCAGCCAAACCCCAAACCATTATCCGGCCAGAGCCAGGAAAGTGAATCAGAGGCGACCAGGAAGAAGCCTGAGGTTAACCTCATGCAAACTGCAGGCCATGGCAAGGAAGGGGTGTGGGGTACTGAGGTCTAGGCAGGGCCTAGGTAGTGTCTGACGACCCCCTGAATGAAGAACTAAAGTCATTAGTGGGTGGGCAGTGACTGGGCAGCCTGAGGCTCAGGTCAACTGCAGGGTGGGCCTGGGAAAAGAGCCCACATTTCCCAGTAAGCCCCCACTCCACCCCAGCCCCCAGTGAAGGCCCCCTCTACCACTGCAGCACTTTTGTCCCCTGGTTTCTCAAGCCAGTTTCTGGGAAGGGGGATGACCAGGCTCTGCTGTCCTAAATGCTGGGACTGCTGAGGGAGCAAGGTGGACCACGCCAGCCTGGAAAGCCACCTGGCAAACTGACAGAACCAAAGAGAGTCTCATTCCTGAAGCTCTGCAGGGGCTGTGGCAACTGTGGCCCCATCCCCAGTCTGGCACCACAGGAAAGCCCACAGGTTGACCCCCTACCCCTGCCTACGATGTCTGGGACAGACTCAAAGAGGCCTCATGATCAGAATACACTGGAGGTGCTCAATCCATGCTGGTTTTCTTGAGTTCCATGGGCATAGGCAACAAGCCCATTTTGACAGTCTAGGAGAGAGCTAGGAGAGCTTCAGGCTTGAAGGGAATTTGGCCCAAGGCATGTGTTATGTTCAGAATATTTTTCTATAGCAGCAGCAACAACAGCACCCTGGGGAAGGGGCAGAAATCTAATTTACAGAGTTGCTGCATTATGTCATCTTAAATGTCTAGTTTTAATAAGAAAAAAATACAAAGTATGTAAAAGTACAAGAAAGTATGGCCCATACACAAGGGAAGGAAGCAATAAATAGAAACTATCCCTGAGGAAGCCCAGACACTGGATTTATTAGGCAAAGACTCTAAACCAGGTATTTTAAATGTGTTCTGAGTCTAAAGGAAAACATGTCCAAAGAACCAAAGGAAAATATGAGAACAAACAGAGAATATCAACAAAGATATGGAAGCTATAAAAAAGAAATCAAATAGAAATTATGGAGTTGAAAAGTACAATAACTGAAATGAGAATTTCCCCAGAAGGAGTCAATAACAGATTTAAACATCCAGAAGAAAGAATCAGTGAATTTGAAGAAAAATTCATTGAGATTATCCAGACTGAATAACAGAAAGAATGAAGAAAAATGAACAGAGACCAACAGGACATCAGCAAGTACACCAACATATGCATAGGAGGAGTCCAAGAAGGAGAAGAGAGAGAAACAAAGTATAATAGAGGAAAACAAATCTGACTCCATATTGGATCTGTTCCTCTAGTTTTAACCACTGTGCCCTGTTTTCTAGGCTGAGTTTTGCTAGCTCTGCACCTTTTGTAAAACAATGTGGTCTTTAGCCTGAAACATACAGGAGAGCCTATTCTTGGGGCTCTGACCTTTAAGGATGTTAGTACTTCCACACTTACGTAGAGATGGCAAACTGCAAAATAGAGAATAACCTTTGTTTTGTTGGAGGTTTAGAGGGACACCATGGCCAGACCCACATGGATGGCTGCAAGAGCAAAGAATTCCTGCAACAAGAAGTTTGCAACAACCAACCCCTCCCCTGTTTTTTTGTATAAAAGGAGCCTGTATTCTGACTGGAGTAGGATGGTTCTCCAAGACATTAGTCTGCCATCTTCTCAGTCTGCCAGCTTTCCAAATAAAGTTGCTATTCCTTGCCCCAACACCTCGTCTCCTGATTTATTGGCCTGTCGTGCAGCAAGCAGAACAAGTTTGGACTCGGTAACAAAAGGAGTATAAAGAATATTTGAAGACATAATGTTTGAAACTTTCCAAATTTGATGAAAAACACTCATCTGCACATCCAAGAAGCTCAGCAATCATTTGAAAGGCAGAGACTTTTGAAAGCTGCAAGAGAAAAGTGACTCATACAGTACCAGGAATCCTCAATAAGATTAAGAACTGATTTTTCATCAGAAATTATGACATCCACACATGCCAGGCTACAAAACAAGTCTCATTAAATTTAAGAGGATAGAAATTACTTTTTCTGACCATAATGATATGAAACTAGAAATTAATTACAGGAAGAAAAATTGGAAAACATGTGGAGACTAAAAAACATGATACTAAAAAAAACCAATGAGTCAATGAATAAATCAAAGAAGAAATACATACAGGCAAATGAAAATGAAAACATAACTTTCCAAAATCTATGAGATGCAGCAAAAGGAGTTCTAAGAGGGAAGTTTATAGTGATACAGGCCTATTTTAAGAAACAAGAAAAATCTCAAATAAACAACCCAACCTACCACCTAAAGGAATTAGAAAGAGAAAAACAAAGAATCATGAAGTCTAGAAGACAGTGAGATGACATAGTTAAAGAGTTGAAAGAAAAACCTGTCAACCAAGAATTTTATATACAGCAAAGCTATACTTCAAATCTGAAGGCAAAATTCCCAGATAAACAAAAGCTGAGAGGACTTGCCATTAAGAAGATCTGACCTACAAAAAATATCAAGAGTTCTTCAGGCTGAAATAAAAATATGATAGATAGTAACCTGAATTCACATGAAGAAATAAAGAGCACCAGTAAAGGTAACTACACAGGTAAATATAAAAGACAGTATAAATGTATTTTTTCTTATTTGATATAAAAGAAAACTAAACAAACAATAATTATAAATCTATGTTGATGGATAAAAAATGTAAAAAGATGTAATTTGTGATCATTACAGCATAAAGGAGGGAAAAGATTGGCATTATACAGGAGGAAAGGTTTTGTGTACCATCAAAATTAAGTTGGTGTTAATCTAAGTTGATTGTTGTAATTTAAGACGCTAATGGTACTCCCCAGGGCAACGACTAAGAAAACAATCAAAAATACATAATAAAAGAAATGACAAGGGAATTAAAATAGTATACTTGAGTATTTTTCTATAAAAGCCTTGAAGGGGCAAAACCCACAAAGGGACAAGCAAGACCTCCCAGGCAGGGCCATTGCCTTCCCGCTTTTGCGCTTCTGTAAAACGGCTTGCTTCTAGGAAAATGAAACTTACCCCTAAGATTCCATTGGTTCCCTAAAGCTCACTCCTGATCGGTCCATTTCTAACACCTTATTTGCATACAGTGCAAACTTAATCAAAACCTAAAACCCTATAAAAGCCTGTGTAAACCTATAGATGGGGTCCAGAGCTTGGAGCGTTAACCCCTTTGGGCCTGCTGGCATAATAAACCTGAGTTCTCCAACCCTCCGAGTGTTGCTTGGTCTCTGGACAGGATTCAGGTTGCTGTAACAGCCTCACCCTCCAGCTGTCAGTGAAGAACTAGAGAGCTTAACTCCCTGGGAAAGGAAGAGCTACACATTGTCCTTGCCCCTTGACTTCATGCTCTACTCATCCCTTAAGATAAAATACCCAGTGTTCCTCAGTTTCCCAAGCACTTCTTTGATAAGATCATGTTTCTTCCTCACAAAAACCCTGTTAAGGTAGGCTTCATAGTATCAGCTTTATGAATGAGGGCTTTGAGGCTCAAAGAGGTTAGGGAAGCAACCCAAGGACACCCAGCCAGTAACTATGAAAGGTGAGACTAAAACAAGTCTGTCTTACTCAGGTACAGGGCTCTTTCCTCCACAGTTCAGCTCAACACTCTGCCATCAGAGATGCTAGCTTCCTTTTCCCTCATTCCTTTTTCTAACTTTTAAACGTGGAAAACATTAAACACATACCAAAGTAAAGATACAGTAAAATGAACCTCCCTGTACCCATCACTCAGCTTGAACAATTGTGACCAGTCTTGACCTGCCCATATCTCCCAAACTATCCCCTGTCCTCCCCTCCCCCATTATTTTGAAGCAAATCCCAAATATATCTTTTCAAATGTGAAATTTTCAGTATGTGTCTTTACAAGGCAAGGATTTGTTTTTAACAACATAACTACAATACTCTTTCCACTTCTGAAAAAATTAATAATTCCTTAATCTAATCAAACACCCAAGTTAAGTGTCTCAATTTCTCTGTCTCTTAAATTTTTTTAGAGTTTGTTTGAATATGGACCCAAATATCATTTATACATTGCAATTGGTTGATATGCCTTGTAAGCCTCTTCTCATTCATAGGACTCTATGGGACCCCTTCCCCTGATCTCTTCCCCACAGTAGTTTATTTGCTGAAAAAAACTGGTTCATTTGTCCTGTAGAGTTCCTGGAATCTGGATTTTGCTGATTGCAGTGCTACAGTGTCACGAATGTGTTCCTCTGACACCCATATTTCTTATAAGTTGGATATAAGTGATATCATACATTTTTATCATTAAAACTTAGAAACAGCTTATATGTATTTGCCTATACTAGGAGAATAATTGCATAACGATGGTTAATTGGTACCATGGAATTTTATGCAGGCATTAGTAATCATACTTTACAAAGAATATTGAGGGATTGGGGAATACTTATCATGTAACATTAAGGAAAATGGCAGGAATAAAACATATATACATTATGCCATATATCTATACAGAGAAAAAAGATTAGCGGGAATCACTAATTGCAAGGAAAAACAACTATGTGAATAGAGGCTATTACCAAGGATTAGAATTATGGGGGATTTATTTTCTTTATTCTTTCTGTATTTTCAAATTCTTAATAATTCTTAATAATATGTTCATAGTTCTTTTATAACCATAAAAAATAAATTTAAATTTCTACTCCGCATGTGAAATTGTGATTTTCCTGAAGTCATCCACAGGACCACAAAATGTTACGTTCTGCAGCAAGCTAAACATGCAAAGTGGTTTGACCAATTGAACAAATTACTGGTCAGCTACAGGTTGGTCACTGGTTGTTTGATGTCTCTGAATAGGTATTTTGGTCACAAAGACCAGTTTGCTGGTCACATGGGGGTAGCAGGGATGAAGAACAGTTCATTAGGAAGGCCAGCAAGGCAGACTCTTTGGCTTAGCCGGCTTTTCCTTGGGTCTTCAGACAGCCCAGTCGCCCTGCCCTATGCCCTCCCCCAAATTACTCACCACAAGACCTCACACACACAGCGGCTTGATCCCCATAGCAGGGAGGATAACCATGGACAGCTACAGGTATCTCAACCAGTGCAGCAGCAGCACACTGTCGGAGCCATGCCTGAGGGTCCCTCCGCCTGTGCAGGTCTGACCCAGACGAAGGAAGAACTGAGAACTCCATTTCTCATTTCAACCTCTTCCTTCCTGATCTAGGTTAACCCAGATCAGTCAGCAGAACAAAGTAGACATCAGATATTTGTAAGAAAAGAAGATTTGATTTTAGTATCTCTGTGGCCTTTTTCCCACTCTGACATGCTCATCTTTTCTGAGATCAGTTTCCTCCAAAATTCATGGGCTATTTGAACTATATCAAAAGGAGAGTTTTTTTTTTTTTGTTTCCCCATTCATAAGTAATCATTTCAATTGTGTATACCATCAGATTATGGCATAGATACCACATACACACAGAGGCTGTGAGAGCCATACCACAACCCCAGTTCCATTCACACAGCTTAATCCCCGGGTAGACCCTTCAGTCGACCAGTCTTTTCCATGTTGTTCTTGCTTTTCTTTAAGTGGATGATATATTTTCTAACTATTATTTTTCTGTTTATAAAGTTAGCACAAGCCAATTATAGGTCAATGGGAAAATACAAAAGTATAAATAAAAAAATAAAAATCACTCTTAGCCACACCATTCATCAATAACCACTGCCAACATTCTGTCGTATTTCCTTTCAGTCTTTTAATAGTCTATTTATTTTATATAGTTAATATCATAATGTATATACAGTTTTACATCAATCTATACTTAATGTCATAATCATGAACCATTTCCCATATCATTACAATTTTTATAGATCTCCTTTTATTCTTTTACCTTCTAAGTTTTCCAACTTAGAATTAACCAATCCACAATTATTAACCAATCCACAATTATTAACTGAGCTTTCACTATGTACAAGACAGGTACAGTGGAGCATTCAAAGGCATGTGACTATAATGATTCTATCCACGAGAGGATGAAGGACATAGACATGCAGAGCTTTCAGACAATGCTAGGGAGGGGTGAAAGAGACAGGATGAGTGATTAGGGGAACCATTATTTTCTGAGCTAAAAATTGGTGCAGAAGGTCTGACCAAGGTGACCTCAGGCAAGTCATTTAATTTCTCTGTGCCTCAGTTTCCTCACCTGCAGATTGGGGATGATAATAGTACCTGTCTCCAAATTGTTCTGGAAAATAACACTATGCAAGTATTTGTTGTTTTTATTATTTTGGAATACAGAACTATTTCAGAAGCTGTTGGTTGGTTGTCAAAATATTTATAATTTAGCCACATTCTAATGTAGGGATTTGGGGCAAAATATCTGAACTCTGAACTGTCCTGGGAGATACACAGTAAAGGCTACTCTTAGAGAGGCAAGAGACATAAAAAGAGACAGCGGCAGAGAAAAAGAAACAGAGAGACAGAGACAGAGAGCGTCCTTCTAGCTAATGCTCAGTGAAGAATAAACAGGAAGAAAGATCTTAAATGGCTTTAGAATCTTCCTTTAAAGTCATAACCCTTTGATTTAAAAGTTCAAATACTGAGGTAGAGGAACCACACCTGACACACAGCCTCACCAGACCTGAACTCCATTCCCAGAGGCTGCCCAGTGTGAGGCACACGGCTGGGCCAAGAAGGCACCCGATTCACCTCTGTGGAGCTGGAAGGAACAAAACAGAAAGAGAAGACAAATACAACTTCTAACCTAATTATTTCCCTCTTTATTTCTAACCAGGAAACAAACCCTGAGCTGGGACTTCTGTTCCAGCGCAAACATTCTCCATCAATTTTTCAGCACAATGTAATCTGATATGGAAATATTAGCAGAGGTCCAAATAGAACATACTTTAAACAGCATTTGATTTTTGGCTCACAATAACAGATCATCTCTCCCAGAAACTATTCACTTCATCCTTCTCATGATTTGACAATGAGTAATCTCATTAAAAAAAATTTTTTTTTACTTAGTAGCATTTTTTTTAAAGAAAATGCTAACAAAGACCAACCCCTAACTCTGTGCCTGTTGTTGACATAGGACTGATGGTGGGATGAGCCTCAAGTGAAGTCACACAACTGGGTTTAACTCTGGACACCTTAATGAGAAGGCGGGACCCTCTCTAAGGTGAAGGTGGTGGAAGCAAGGAAGCCCAAGAAAATATGCAGATTAAGAAGGTTTGTGGAAAGACCAGGATTCAGCCCTATAATATGATTTACAGGTTATAAAACAATTTTGCATGTATTTTATCACTTGGTCCTCACTATATCTGGTGAGCAGCTCTTTTTATGATTTACACAGAAGGAAGTGAACCCAAAGAGGTTAAGTCACTGGTCCAGTGTAATGACAATCCAGGGCTTTTACGCCAAGTTCCTCCCTGCTGGACTGTAAATTCCTTGAGGACAAGAACTTTGCTGTACTTCTCTTCAGATCCCATCAATTTCAACATACGAACTAGCTCAGAACAGATCCTCAATAAATGTTTGCTTAGTGAATGAATGTGTATGACCTTGGACAATCTTTTCACTACTCCACACCTGAGAGTGCTAGGAAGATGGCCTTAACGGTCCTTCCCAATTTGGAGGAATCATTGGCAACACCTCTCAGAATTCTCCTGACACCTGTGTGCACTGCATGTCAGTGGGGCAAAAGTCAGAGCATCCTTTCTATTCTGTGCCCCTTATTTCACTCAACAGTATCCTATTGCTGCTGTATCAGATTACTGCAAACTTAGTGGCTTCAAATAATACAAATTTATTCTCTTACAGTTCTGGAGGTCAGAAATGAGATTCATTGGGTTAAAATTAAGGTATCATCAGGACTGGTTCCTTCTGGAGACTCTGAAGGGAGAATCCCCTTCTTGGCCTTTTTCACCTTCTAGAGGCCACTTGCATTCCCTGGCTTGTGGGCCCTTCCTTCATCTTCAAATTACATCACTCCAAGCTCTGTTTCCATTATCACATCACCACCTTCTCTTCTGCAGTCAAATCTCCCTCTGCCTCTCTCTTCTAAGGACACATCTGATTACATTTAGGGCCCATCTGGATAAGCAACATGGGGAGTAGGATTTGGATATCTTTATGAGACATTATTTGGCCTACCAAGATTATCATTACACTTAGAATTTACCTTTTCATTGTATATTTGCCTGTCTTTCTCGTGGACAGTGAGCAGCTTGAAAGCAAGGATTCTACCTCATTTACCTCTATACTCTCAGTTCCCAGTGTGGTGCCTCACATACAGTAGTTGTTTTATAAATAAGTATACGAATAAATAACCCCATATCTACAGATTACCTCTGTCTTAAGGACCATCACAGTACAACATTCCAATGAAATCTAAATCTAACTTCAAAAAAGCCGTAAGAGATGAAACAGTCTTTAGCAAAATTCTCTTGGAGCCATAGAAGAGGAGGATATTATACAGCAAATCTTCCTAAAAATGCCCCAGAGACGTTTCTCCCTCTCCTCCAGGCCCCTGCATGCAGTCTCTCCACTTGCCTGCCCATCCACTATCCCAGCAGCCAAATCTGTAATTGTTCCCAGGGAAAATACATGAGCATCAGGATTTAATTTTGACACTACTCGCTCTCAACCAATGGCCAGGCAATCAAGAGGGGAAGAAAAAAAACTATCCACTTCCTAAATTCTTGGGTGTGTTCCTGGGTCTGTCTGCCACACAGCAGGGTCTGGGAGACATCCATGGTCTAGTCCCCAGTGGTCCCATTTGGACACATGTAGGACTAGCCCTCTCTCACAAGAAGCAATTCCAAGGGAACTGCCTCCAGCCAGGGCCTCTAGGCTGACTCCAACGAGGAATCAGGGGAAGGGAGAAACCTGCCTGAGAGCCCATCTGGCCCGAAGTCTCAGGGACGTTCCACCTCCTCCAGCCAGCCCCGCATCTCCAATGTGAACACGTTGAAGGCCTTCCTTCTTCCTCCTCCCAAATTAATGGCACCAACAAAAAAAAAAATGAATCTGGGTGAATTCTCACTTGGTTCAGTAACTCTCAGCTATAAATTCCTTATACTCGGACGTGATCCATTCCTTTCTGATTCTCCAAGCTGTGCCTGCAGGCACTTTACTATTTGGGCAAGTCACCCCAAGTGCATAAAAATGACAAGAGTTCCAGTCCGGGAGCTTTATGTGCTTTGTTGCATCTAATCCTCACAGCAACCTGATGAGGTAGGGACTATTGTTATCACACATTTTTCCCAGGGGGAAAGTGAGCCACAGTGAGCTTAAGTGACTTGCTCAGGGTCACTCAGCTAATAAGTGGCAGAGTCAGAATTCAAATCCAGGCATTCTGGCACTGTTAGGCAAACATCTCAGCTTCCTGATTACTTGGATGGTGAGTTAGACAAATAAACTGCAGCTGCTCTCCATCTTGCCATGCCTTCTAACTAGGGCTTTCAAGCATCCTGCCTCAGGCAGAGGGCTCCGGGTCCACAGGGAATTCCCTAACATTGGACCCTTCCTCTGGAGTTTTCACACCCTCCGGCCTGCCACGCCTGTAGCCTCTGAAGGCAGCTCCCAGGCCCAGGGCTCCCTGTGAAGTTCTCCAGTTTCCAGGAGCTTGGGCCTCTGAGATGGTTTATTGCTTCCTCCTCAGTGGGTGCTCAGCCTCTGAACTGATCAGACTTGACTATCTGACCACTTCTCCTCTGCAGGACAAGTGTGTATATTAGGCCAAGTTAATAGTACCCAAGAGGCTAAGTTAAATCCTAACTTCCAGCCTCAAGCCTCACCAAAGACCTTCTTAGACTTTTCAGTCTGAAGAGTTGGCATACCCTGCATAAGGTGTTCCTTTATTTGTTACAATCAGTCCTGGATGGTGCATTGCCCCAAAGATTAGAATTCTGATCCCAAACGTGACCTTGGCTTGGTTACAAAAAGATCACAACTCAAGTTCAATGGTCCAGATGGTAATCATGCTGTGTTGACATCCACATTCCCAAGTGTTAAACGAGTCCCTACACTGTCCATTTTAATGGTCCAGCATGTTATTATAAGAAGACCTGCTTAGGGGGTTGGGTACAACTCAGTGGCAGAGCGCATGCTTAGCATGCATGAGGTCCTGGGTTCAATCCTCAGCACCTCCACTGAAAAAAAAAAATTAATAAAAAAAAGGAAGTTTGTTAAGAAATTCCTCTTCCTCTATTATTTGGAACTTGGGCTGTTTCAAATTTTTTGCTTTTCTACACAGTATAAAACAGACATTGTTTGTTTGTTTAATTTTGGGTTTATTTACTTCCTTGTAGATAAGTTTCCTAAAATGGAATAATAAATAGTCTGGAAGATAG
Organism: Camelus dromedarius; assembly: GCF_036321535.1. Classification (NCBI taxonomy): domain Eukaryota; kingdom Metazoa; phylum Chordata; class Mammalia; order Artiodactyla; family Camelidae; genus Camelus; species Camelus dromedarius. The sequence continues at coordinate 14,899,076 of NC_087444.1, forward strand.
GAACATTTTTGTAGCTTTTGATACATAGCATTTAATTATTTGTTTAAGGAATTACACAAACTTATATGGTCACCAGCAGCATGTCAGTACCTATTTCCCCACAACTCTGTTAATAAGAGGTTTATTATTTTTATTTGCTTTTACTAGTTTAATAGTTCTAGAATTTTATCTTTAAGTTGTTTAGACACATAGTTTTTTTAGTTGCTTTCAAGGCTGTATATTTTTCTATGTGATATTTGTTCTTTCTTTTCATTTGGGAATAAATTCTTCATCTTCTTTGGCAACTCAGAGTGGAATCTAGACATGAACTATATATTTGTATCAGTTCTTTCCTATTTTGCAATAAGATTCTAATAATTGTATTTCTCACATAGCTTTTCTTTCTATAGCCATGTTTTACATGTGTCTACCTCAAATTTTAGAATAATCTTCACATAATCATATTTCTCTATCTTGTCCTTGACAATATTTTTCATTTCTTCCATAGTCATTTATCACCTCTTCAAACATGAGACAGCCATATTATTTCTTCCCATTCTTAAATATAGTATGTTTTACTCTAATCTATCTTAAATTTATTATTATTTAAAATGATGTGATGTATTAGTCTAAAGTAATTAACTTCCTATTATCCCATTGTTCAATGAGTAAGCAATGAGATCTTTCTGCATCATTGTATTGTTTCTTCTTTGCTGTAAATTAGGTTTATAAAGCAGACATCTGTGCTACAGGAATTTGTTTTGTTTTCTTTACTCAACAAATATTTATTGAATGCCTACTATGTGCCAGGCACTGTTCTAGGTGCTAAGGAAACAGCTGTGAACAAAACAACCATCCCTGCCCTCCTGGAGCCAACATTCTGGTAGAGGAATGGAGTGAAAAGAGACAAATTTTTAAAACAGATGATAGGTGGGTAAGTAAATAACAAGTAAGGTAGGAAAGAATAATAGGGAGCCTGGCACGAGGGGTGAAAAGTTGATTTGTCAATGAGGAACTTAAAGACCTCACTGAGAAGACGACGTCTGTGCAAAGACCTGAAGGAAGGGAGGGAACAAGAGAGCAAATAGCTGGGGAAAGAAGGCTCCAGTCCAGAAAACAGCAGTCATACGTTCCTGGAGGAGAAAGGTGCCTGAAGTGCTTTGGCTGTGGTGCTGAGACAGACGAAGAAGAGCAGCGGAAATGGCAGGTCTGTTGGGGGGCCCTTGACAGTGGTACACACGAGAGGACACAGTGACTTCCATCAGCCAGTGGAGGTGAGGCCGTAAGAAGTGGTCAATTCTGGATCAATTTTTGACCTTTAGATGGGTGGCAGGCACGGGGTGGGGTGTGAAAAAAAGAAGGTCAAGGATGACTCCACATATTTTGGCCAGATCATTGGAAGGGTGGTTTTGCCATTTCCTGAAATGAAGCTGATTCTGTTTGGAATTTGCAGAAACAGTTTGAATTTTGGAATTGCTCCTGTTTTAAGCTTAAGATGCTATACCAAGCGGAGATGTTCCATTGATTTTTTTTTTTTTCCTGTTTGGGGACCTATAGTTTTGATAAATATGCTTTTTGTAATACATTTTAAATGCTGTGAGACAGTCCTTATTTTTTCCCCATTATTCTCTAAGATTGATGTCAATTTTTCAGCTTCTGTAAGTATTTTGTAAGGCCTTTAACTGCGATTGCATTAAACCTATTAACACTGTCACATTTACTAGATTTTGTTTTTTTTCAATAATGATCTCTCCATTTGTTCACATCTTCCTTTTCTCTTCCTGTTATGGTTTAGTAATTTTCTTGGATAAATCTTGTGGCTTGAAGAAAACCCTCAAATTTATTTTTGGTTTATGGTTATAAATGGAATCTTTCTCCCTTTATATTTTATGTTTTTATTAATATACAGCTGTATTTCACTGACAGATAGAAATGTAATTGTTCTATGTGGGTTTCTTTTGGCTATGTTTGCTGAATTCATTTATTATTTCTAGTAATTTAGGAGTTGTTTTTCTTGGAACTGTCAGGTATATAACCATGTCAACTATAAAAAGCAGTATTTTTTTTATCTTATATTTTTATGTGCGACCCAAATAGCTACGACCAGCATTTTCAATATCATGTTGAAAAAGAACGGCACTGGGTGAACCTTTTGATCCTGCTTTGAAGGCGAGGGACTCTTACATCTCCAGAAAATGTGACATTGGCTTTTCAGAATAAGTATGTGGTTCTTCTCATTGAAGAATAAAACACTCCACACCTTATTTCAAAGCTTTAAAGAGGAATAAATATTAAACTTTATTGACTGTCTTTTCAACAGTGATTAAAAAATATGATTATGTGCTTAAAAATTGCTTTTCCTTTTAATACACGATTTACTTTTCTCATTTTCTCTTTTTTTTATTTATTTAAAAAATTTTGTTTTGGTTTTGGTTTTGGGGGGGTAATTAGGTTTATTTATTTATTTTTTAATGGAGGTACTAGGGATTGAACCCAGAACCCCATGCATACTAAGCATATATTCTACCTCTGAACTATACCCTCTCTCTTCATTTTCTCTCTTTTTAAAATGAAAATTAACTAGTTAATGAAGTACCACAGAATCCAAATGCAATTGTTTTTTATTTTTCTCTTTAATTTTTACCAGCTTTTTTCATGCCTTTATTATTACATTATTTAGGACCAAAAACTTGAGAATTGTTAGGCACTCATTGCTCAGTGTAGGTTATAGCCCTTAGTACTTGTGGCTGTAAAGTCTATTTATTTGACATCGAGTTTTTCACACATTCATAAGAGAACTTAAAATACTCACATGATTTTAGTCTTTTTTTTTTAATAAGTCTTTTGGCTTTATTTTTCCTGTAGGAAATGAATAGTTGTATTTATTTATAATCCAGACTTCAAACTTATTTTCTCCTCACAGGTAAGTCTATCTCCTTGACATGGAATATAAATGATATACTTGTATGATCTTTCATTGCAGCTTGTATTTATTTTCATTGCATCACTTTTTCCTTTACTGTTTTCTTTAACTTGTCTCTGTGGAGAAACAGAAGCACCAAATTTTGTGGTAATATTTTGACAGTCTGGAATGCTTTTTGGAATTCTATTTTTTTAGGTAGGATTTGGCAGATATTTGAATAGGGGCTTTTTTTTTTTTCCCCAACAGTGTCTCATTGACGTCTGGTAACAAATCTGGGAAGTAGATATTATTATCCTCATTTTGCAGACTTGGAGGCTCAGGAAGGTTAAATGACTTAATGTTTTACATCTATTTAGTGGTAGAACCATAATTTAAATTGTATTAAATATTCAATTATCAGTTAGTTGTACTGTGACTCATTCTCCTTGCCTTTCAGCAATGTCCTAGTGGATTACTTTGTCCTAAGGGTTTTTCTGCTTCGTCGACTTCTTTGTCCCTGGCTGTGGTCTTTGTCTCTTTGGGGCTCTGCTGATACACAGTATCCAGCCTCTCCTTTGGTCTTCAAGAGAAGGTGGACTCGGTCCATCTCATCTGCTTATTGGCAAAGGGGAGGCTCAGATCCAAGGGTGGCCCTCTCAGAAGTCAAGAAGTAATCTCTATGACAGTGTTTCTGTAGATGTGGCCTGAGGACCTTGCCTCAGATGCATCTGAAAAGTTAACTGCTCACCAGTAAAACAAATTCCTAGGCCCCATCCCAAACTTACTGAGTCAGAAACTCTGGGGATGGGTCCCAGGAATCCTAACTTAATCTTAACACCACCCTTCCCCTAGGTGATTCTTATACACACTCAAATTTGAGAACCACTGCCCAAGCTCAGCACTGTATGCCTCCTGTGTTGAAACACGTAGGATGTCCCCCAGTGATTCATGTCCTAGTTAATCTTCTCCCTTGAGTGTGGGCAGAATATGTGACCTGTATCTAAACCAACAGAATAAGGCAAAAGTGTTGGGATAGATACCCTGTGATTATATTACACTATACGAGACTGTCCAGAGGACTGGACAGATTCTCCTGCTTGAAGAGGTAAGCTGCCTTGTTATAGGAGGAAACACCCTCTGGATGCTAAGAACAGACCCCAGATGACAGCCGGCAAGAAAACAGGGACCTCAGTCCTACAATCACAGGAACTGAATTCTGCCAACAGCCATCTGAGCTGAAAGAGGGCTACAGGCTCCATGAAAGAATACAGCCCCCAGCTCAAACCTTGTGAGACCCTGAGCAGAAGACCCAGCAAAGCCACACCTAGACTCCTGACCCACAGAAACTATGAGGTAATAAACACAGGTTGTTTTATGCTACTAATTTGTGGTATTTTGCTACAAAACAGAAGAAAAATAATACTCCTCCCTTCTAAAAATTTCAACATCCAACTTTCTTATTATCACATTATTTACAGACTTAGTGGGGGAGGCTAAAAATAATCATCTATTTATTTATTTATTTTTAGTCTTCAGTGTATCTTTTAATATAGGTAATACACCATTATACACTAATCATAAAATTTAAAAGACTAACACCAAATATTAGCAAGGATGTAGAGAAACTGGAATTCTCATACACTGCTGGTGGTAATGGAGAATGGTCCAAATCACTTTGGAAGACTGGCATTTCTTAAGAAGTTAAAATACACACACTATACAATCCAGCCTTTCTGCTTCTAGGTATTCACCCAAAAGAAATGAAAACATATTTCTACTCAAAGACTTACACAAAAAGGTTCACAACAGCATTATTCACATAGCCGAAATCTGTAAACAACCCAAATGTTCACCAACAGTTGGCTGGATAAACAAAATGTGGTAAAACCATATGATAGACTACTATTCAGGAAAGAGCTACTGATACACATAAACAACATGAATAAATCTTGAAAGCACTATGCAGAGTGCAAAAGCTAGATACAAGAGTATGTACTGTATGATTCCATTGACATAAAATGCAAACTAACCTCTAGTGACAGAAAATAATTCAGTGGTTGTGGGAGACCAGGGCATAGGGAGAGACAGACAAAAAAGGAACATGGGGAAATCTTTGGGAATGATTTAAATGTTCTGTATCTTGATCATGGTGGTTTCACTAGTGTATACAATTTTCAAAACTCAATGCATTGTGCATTTTAAATGGATGTAGTTTAACTGTATATAAATTATTCCTCAATAAAGTTGATAAGGAAAAAATAGATCCATGTGGTACAAAATTCAAAAGGTGCAAAATAAGACTGCCTACCCCAGAGGGAACCACTGTTACCATTTTCCTATGTGTCTTTCTAGAGATATTTTTACTTAATATAAGCTGAAAATTCTTATATATCAGTATATTTTTTAAAACCTCTTTTTTTAATAGCTGCATAATTGTCCCTTTATGGCCTATGTACCTTAATTTCTTGAATGAATTTCTAATTGATGGATATTATTTCCAATCTTTTTACAAAAAAGACAACAATGAGCCTAAACTGCTGGGCTAAATAGCATGTGAATTTTTTAATTTTTAAAGATGTTGCTGGAGAAGTTGATTTCCAAACTAGGCTACTGCTTTTCCATTCTTTGGCCATTGAGTAAAGCTTGTGCTCAAAAAAAAAAAAGCTATTGCTAAATTATCTTTCTTAGAGGTTATATATATATATTTCTACTAGCAATGAGAGCTTCTCCATGCCTCACTGACACAGTATGTCATCAGACTGTTCAATGTGACAGGTGAAAAAGTACATTTAATTATAACTTTGTTTTGTATTTCTCTTACCATGAGTGAGATTAATCATCTTTACACATTTTTAAAAAGTTATTTATAGTTGCTTTTATACTTACTTTTTGTGAACGTTTTTTCATACCTGCCTACTTTTCTAATAGTGTTGTTGGTCTTTTTCATATTGTCTTCTAATAATTCTTTATACATGGTCTTGACTCAGAGACCCTAAGAAACAGAGGCTAGGACAAAGTTCACATACTCATGCTTTCCTGGGGGACTGCAATCCCAGGACAGCAAGAGTGAAGGGGGACATGGAAGTGAGGTCAAAATGGAGAGGAAGCAAATTCAAGGTGGTGCATTACAGAACAGGCCACAGCTTCATGAGGAAACACAGACAACTGCTCAGTTACAGGAATGTTGGGGTAGGGTGATGGTGGGAATGGGGAGGAGGACTTTATCTGCCAGTTCCCCACCCACCCCATCTGCAGTCTCTCATAGATCAACATTTGCCCCACAACATTTGCCTGATCTGGGTTGCATCACCCAGAATAACTGGTGGGGAAGCCAGGGCCCATATCCAGTGGCATAATGTTTAATCTGAGTCCAGAAGAGGGTAGGGTTATATCTTCCAGATCTGGGCACCTATGCAATTGTGATTCTAGCCCAGGGTTCATCCTGGTGGAAGACAAGTTAGGCAGTGTGCTGACAACAAGGCAACAAGGGCAGTGACCAGATACTCCACTGAGCAAACAACTGAGGTCCTGGAGGGGCAGGTAGATCTGAGCAATTCTGGAGAAAACTGCTGGGGAAAAAAAACAATATATATATATATACACAAATGCATGTATATAATTCCCTCCAGAATTGCTCAGGTCCATCTGTAATATCCAAAAGTAACAGTAATATATAACCATATATTTTTATATTAATAACATAATTATATATTAAATTATGTACTATTATATTAAAAGGATATTATTATATGTTATCCTTTTCGCTGTTATTAAGCTTCATATATCTACTCTTCTCCCTGGTCAATTTGTTATTTGACTTTGACTATTTATGGTGACTTTTTTTTTTGCCATGAAGAAATGTTTGCTTTTTATGTGACTGAATTTATCAGTACTTTCTATTATGGCTTCAGCCTTTTCCTACTCTGGGATTATGAAAAGGAAAAAACAAAACCTGCTCATGTTTTCTTGTGGTGTTTCTAGGATTTCATTTTTCTTCTTAATTTATGTATGTACGTATGTATGTATTAACAGAGGTACTGAGAATTGAACCCAGAACCTCGTGCATGCTAAGCATGCACTCTACCACTGAGCTATACCCTCCCCAGTTCATTTTTCAAAGATTAAATATCTGTGATTCATCTTGATTTTACTTTGATGTAAAGGCTTAGAGGATGGATCAAATTTTTCCCAAATGGCTACACAGTTGTCTTGATTTAAAAGGACACTTCTACCATATATTAAATTTCCTTATTTTCAAAATCTCATTATTGAATCTGCTTTCACCTCTGGGGTTTAGTAGGTCTAAAAACTAATTTTTTAGAGGAGAATCATGAAATTGTAGCTGGACTTTGTCTTGCACTGTTATCCAGGCTAGAGAGGGCAACAGTGGACAAATAACAGGCAGTTAAAACATAATTAATACTGTATTTTGTGACACTATGGTCAAAGTTTCATCTCCTTCATTTTACCAAGATGTTGCTCGTTATGGAGACATTGCCCCATCTTGACGTACTTGTAGTTTGAATTATAGCTTCTTCCCCTGGAGAATGTCGTAAAATATAAATATAGTTTCAGATGGCTATTTTTGCTTGGCATGGTCTATGAGATATCCTCAAAGGTGTTTAACGTGCCAAAAGATTGGGATGAATAAGAAAAAACATGTTTAAAAGAAACTTGGCCTACAGCATCAACTATTTCCTTGTGCATCCCAATCCAATTTTAATGACATCAAGTTATTTATAATCTATCCCTCCTGGCTAGACTATGAGTTTGTTAGGGGTATAGACTGGATGAAAACCTGCCTGTGTTTAATCTCAGGGTGTAGCCTTAAGCCTAAAACACAGCAGTTGCTTAAAACCTGTTTCGGGAATGAAAGACATAAAGAGCAGGATAGTGAATCCACTCAAATCACCTCCTTTAGAAGTGTTTTCTGACACTATCATTGCTCCCTTCAACCTTACCTGGACCTGGTCCTGCTGTGCCCTTTTATTTAATCACTGATTTTCCACTGATTTTCCCACTTATCGATTCTATGTGTCTGTCTTCTCAATGAGAGTATGAACTCTTCTTTTTTTAAATAAATTGAAGTATAGCTAATTTACAATAGTGTGTTAGTTTCAGGTGTACAGCAAAGTGATTCACATATACATATTTATTTTTTTTCAAATTCTTTTCCATTATAGGTTACTACAAGATATTGAATATAAGTTCTCTGTGCTATACAGTCAGTCCTTGTTTATATATTTTATATATAGTAGTGTATATCTGTTAAACCCAAACTCCTAATTTGTCCCTCCACCTCCCATCCCCCTTGGGTAACTGTAAGTTTGTTTTCTATGTCTGTGAGTCTGTTTCTGTTCTGTCAATAAGTTCATTTGTATCTTTTTTAGATTCCACAGATAAGTGATATCATATAATATCTGTCTTTCTCTGTCTGACTTATTTTACTTAGTATGATAATCTCTAGGTCCACTCATGTTGTTGGAGAGTGTGAACTCTTTAAAGACACGGACTGTTTGACTCAATTTTACATCCATAGCACCTAGTAAACACACATGAAACACTTGTGAGGTAAATGAATGAATGAATTGCAGTTGCAGAGGCAGATTATTAGAAAAGGTCTGAAAGTTATTAAGGGGTAGATAGTGTTTCTGGTTTTCATGTCCAGAAAAGACATCCTCCCAGAAAAAAAAATATATAGTTGAGTAGAAAGAGCATATGCTTCAGAGAGAGAAGACTTGAGTTTTGATTCCAACTCTGCCACTTTGGACAAGTCACTTCTTCTCTCTGAGCTTCAGTTTCCTCTACTATAAACTGGAAATAATTAAGACTGGAGATAAAGTTTGTAAAGTCCCACCACAGGGCCTGGCATGTACCAGACCCTCTATAATAGCTGGGTTGTTGCTATCATTATTAATATCTACAATTATTGTTCCTAAGAGGTGTGAGGAAAATATGGAGGAAGCTGTTAGAGTTTAGGTAGCTTTGGAGGAGAGTTTGGGCATAGGATGGAGTATGGCAAAGGGCCTCCAGTAACCATGAAATGTTGAGCACTTCCTCTGTCAGGCACTTCACAGACCTCATTTTATTAAATTCTTACAACAAACCTTAACATCAGTGGTATCATCCCAATTTTCAAAATGAAGAAACTGAGCCACAGAGCATTTATCTGAGTTTTAAGGTCATAGAGCTAGTAAGTGAAACTAAATCCATCTGATTTCAAAGCTTATGCTCCAGGCTTAACCCTTATCCTATTCTGAATAATCCAGGAGCCGAGAATATTCTGGGAATAAAACCTAGATTAGAGAGCTCAAGAACCTAGATATTGAGTTAAGCTGGGCTAAACTCTTGCATAAAGTTACAAGGCTACACACGCTCATTTTTTCATCAACCTGAAGCTTATCACTCCTACTGTTAGATGCCTCGGCACTTTAAATAACTGAGCCTGTGCTGGACCAAGTGATTGCACTGGGTATGGGAAGCTGGTCCTTGGGAAAATCTCCCCTTACACCATCCATGCCTTCAGCAGCAGAAAGTTACCAGTGGTTTTAGGAAAGCTGCCTTTTAAGGAACTATCCCAGGCTTGGCTCATCACATGAAGAGAGAAGTTCATTGGTTTGCATTTCCTCAGCACACATCAGATGTTTTGCCTTAGCATACCATACATTCTCAAAGCACGCGGGACATCCCGGCACAGCTGTCGCAAAGTTTCATCTGGCTGCAGCCTCTTTGACCTCTTCCCTAGTAAAAAGTCTCATCCTGGTCAGATACATCTCTTCAGCATCACAGAACTTAGATGCTGATCCTCAATTCCCACGTACTGTTTGCCATTGTTGCACAAGCCTTCTCACTACCAGCCAGGTGGTCTTAAATAAGCTCTGACCTATATGAGGAATCTAAAAAATAATAACATTAATAAGGACACAAATAAACTAATTATTATTCTGATTTCTTGAATATATGTAAGCACCTTTGACTGTCCCTTATGACTGGATTACCACATTCTGTGGATTCTTATTTTGTAGTTGTCTTTATTCCTTTGATAACTATGTAAGTTTAAAAAGCTAAAGATCTAATCTGTTCTTAGAAACAATAATTAGTACACATATGAAAACTAAAAAAAGTGCAATATACTGTTTATATGTGTTTACATGCAATATAATGTGTATGTGCAGTCAAACTGTAATAATTCTACATAATAAAACTGGAAAAAAATGCTCTGACCCTCACAGTCCCCAATAAGTTGCAGAGCACTTAGTAAGTATATAAAAAATATTCTCTTAACTAAGAGGTTCACTGAACAAGAGGAGGTGAGAGTATCTCCTCTTGGCATCAGTATTATGTGGCATCAGTATTTGGGAGAAGTTGGGGAGGTTGTGAGCAGGGATGACTCCTTTAAAACCTCTGTTTGTGTATGTCTCCCCCACAGAGAGTCCTGCTGAAAATAAACATAACCTGCCTTATGTGTCTCCACCATGGGAGGGGCATAAGGCAAGGATAAGAACTAGTTTCTCTGGAGGAGCTTTTCCAAAGGATACCATCTATTTACTCAGCAAATATTTGCTGAGCAAAATGGGAGGAGGAAGGGCATTCCAGGGAGAGGGAACAGTTTGAACAAAGCTAAAGAAGAGGAAAAATCAGGGTTATGTACAGGATCTAGTAAGTAGAAAAATTCAGGCGATAAAACCTGAAAGGCAGGAGGGAACCGATCAAGAAGAGCTTTGAATGCTTGGCAAAGGACTCCAGGCTTATTTCAACAGGCAAGAGAGCATCAAAGAAAGATTTTGAGCAAGAGATGGACAGAATCAAAACTGCTCATTAAGAAAATCAATTTGATTGTAGTGCCAAAAATGTACTGAGATGCAGAATTATCATATAAAGCAGTCAGCAATGATTGAGTACTTACTATGCATCCAGCACCATTCCAAGCCCTTTATATATATTGTCTCATTCAATGAAAGTAATAGACGATGCATTTAAGATTCAGTGCCTGGCACACGCATGGTGCTTGCCAATCCTCACAATCACCCTGTGAGTTGAATATTATTATTACCTCAATTTTACAGATGTTGCCTGAGGTTTGAAGAGGTTAAGAATATTACACCCAAGGTCAAGAACAGAGATAAGTGGCAAAGCCAGGACTTAAACTCAGGTCAGTCTGACTCCAAAGCTGACTCTTAAGTGAGGGAAATGTTAGGGAAAAATAGTGAAAGTCCCAGTAAGTGATGATGAACCGGAGGAGGGACAGGAGAGAAGCAAAAGTGAAAGTGTATGTACAACTGAATTCTGCATACATAGTAGACATGACATGGTAAGTGACAGACTATTGGGAGAGAAGGAGTGGTCAAAGATGGTCCAACGTTTGGAGCCTGTGTGACCAACAGCAAGGTGGCACTATAATGAAAATCAAGAACACAAAAGGCAAAGTAAGCTACAAGGATTTAAAATATGTTGAACTGATATGTTGATGCCATTATCAAGTACAGATATCTTGCAAGGATTTGGAAAAAAATCACCTTATTCCTTACACTCTGTTCCTCATTTATAATTTCTCATTCTTTTCTTTTTAAAAAAAATTATTGTAAAATACATGCAATGTAAAAGTTACATATTAACCATTTTAAGAGTCTTTTTTTTTTTTAATTAGCATATAAAATTGACTTCTGGTTTCTGGTCCAGCATGTAAGGAGCTTGAAAGTCATCACTCCATCCTAACACCAAGGAAAAAGCTGAACAAACTGAAAAATCAGCAACTCTTCTTAGATTCTTCAGGTCACAGGGCAAACTGCTGCCCCCAAGTCGGAGACGCAGACAGGCAGATACAGAGCATCACTACTTACCAGAACAGGAATTTCCGTGAAAACCTGTATTGGGGCAGGACAACCCAAAATGTAATTAACGAATTGCTAGAGGTTCAGTGCGAACAAGCCTGAGAGTTAAAAACTCCAGGGGGACCAATCAGGGGTCGGGGGGGGGGCATGCTTTTGTGAGTTTTAGCTGTAGGAGCTCTACCAGGTTCTCACAGACAATATCAGAGGAAAATCCCCTCATGCTTCTGGCAGGGGAAGGGGAAAAGTGACCATTCTGAAATATGCCAGAGCATTCTTTCTGTTCTTAACAAGGTCTGCTCTCAAGAGAATCTATTTTACCAAAGCCTAACTTATTGGGGTTTTATCAGAGTCTAATCAACTTGGGGGAAGGGAAATACCCAACTCCAGCTCACTCTAGCCATTCTGTTCCACCTAAGGGGAGAGGAAACTGAGAAGCACACGTGAAGTTCACAGGCCAGGGGCACAGGCTCACCAAAAGCCAAAGATCGATTCATAGGACTACAAAATGCTTACCCTTCCCCCACATCTTACCACCACAACACTAAAGGCCTATTTACCTTTTATTCAGTACATCATGTCTGGCTTTCAAACAAACAAACAAACAAACAAAAATTGCATGGCATACTAAAAGGCAGAAAACATAGTTTGAAGAGACAGAGCAAGCATCAAAACCAGACTCGGATATGGCAGAAAAGTTGGAATTATCAAACTATAAATGTAAAACAACTATTATTAACATGCTAAGGGCTCTTAATGGGAAAAGGAGACAGCATGCAATAACAGATGGATAATGTAAGCAGAGAGATGGAAAGTCTATAAGGAATCAAAAAGACATACCAGAGCAAAACTACAGTAACAGAAATAAAGAATGCCTTTGATGGGTCCATTAGTGGACTGGATGTGGCTAAGGAAAGAATCTCTGAGCTTGAGGATATGAAAATAGCAACTTCCAAACTGAAAATCAAAGAGAAAAAAGACTGGAAAAAAATGGACCAGAATATCCAAGAACTTTGAGACAACTACAAAAGGGGTAACACTTGTATAATGGGAATACTAAGAAGAAAAGGAGAAAAAAACAGAAGAAATATTTGAAGCAATCACAGCTGAGAACTTCCCCCAAATTAGTGGCAGATACCAACCACAGATCCAGAAAGCTCAGAGAACGCAGAGCAGGTAAATGTCAAAACAAAACAAAACAAAACAAAACAAAACAAAACAAAACTACATCTAAGCATATTATGCTCAAACTGCATAAAATCTAAGATAAAGAAAGAAATCTTGAAAGAAGTCAGAGGTAAAAAACAAACAAAAACACCGTACATATACAGGAACAAAAAGAAGAATTAATTAGACTTTTTAGAAACATGCAAGCAAGAAGAGAGTAAAACAAAATATTTAAAGTGTTGAGAGAAAAAACCCCATCAACCTAGAATTCTGACCCTTGTGAAGTTATCCTCTAAAAATAAAGGATAAATAAAAGCTTTCTCAGACAAACAAAAATTAAGGAAATTTGTTGCTTGTAGGTCTTACTTGCAAGAAACATTAAGTTCTTCAGAAGGAAAATGATATCTGTCAGGAACTCAGAGCTACGTAAAAAAAGGAAGAATGTCAAAGAAGGAGCAAATGGAAGTAAAATTAAAACTTTAATTTTTGCTATTCTTAACTGACCTAACACATAGCAATTTGCTCAGAGGGAGGAATCAGCAATATTTTGTTATTATAAGATACTTGCCCTATTCCTGCAGTGATAGAGTGTTATTTGAAAGTGAACTTAGATTAGTTGTAAATATATATCGCAAACTCTAGGGCACACTAAAAACTCTTTTAGAAGAAATATAATTGATATGCTAAGAAAAGAGAGAAAAAATGGAATTATAAAAAATAATCAATAAAAACTACAAAAGCCAGAAAAAGACTTTAAGACAAGAATAGGAACAAAGAAAAAGGTAATGAATTCAAGATAGTAACAAATATGGCAGTATTAGTCCAACTATATCAACAATCACTCTAAATATCAATGATCTTCTACTCCAATTAAAAGATAGAGATTGTCAGAGTGGATCAAAAACCATGTTTATTGTTTACAAGAAACCCACTTTAAATATAATATAGATTATATATGAATATAAACATAATGAAAAGTAAAGGGATGGGGAAAGATACATCATTCTAATAATAGTCAAAGAACAGCACGAATAACTTCTTTCACTCAGCATAATGCCTCCTCAGAGGTTCATCAAAATTGTTTCATGTATCAATAGTTTGTTTCTTTTTAATCTATTGCATGGATGAACCACAGTTTTTAAAATCCACTTACTTACTGAAGGAAATTTGGATTGTTACAATTTTTGGCAATGATGAACAGAGCTGCTATAAATATTCCTGTACAGGTTTTTGTGTGAACACAAATTTTCATTTCTCTAGGGTAACTACCTATGAGGACAATTGCTGGGTCATAGGGTAATATGTGTTTTATTTTATAAGAATTTGTCCTATTGTCTTCCAGTGTGGCTGCACCATTTTGCATTCCCACCAGCAATGTATTGGAACAATGTCCCACTGTATGAGAGCATCCTCATCAGCACTTGGTATTGTCAGTATTTTTATTTTAGCCATTCTAACACATGTTCTGTTATCTCATGAGGTTTTAATATGTATCTTCTTAGTGATTAATGATGTTGAACATCTTCTCATGTGCTTACTTGTTTATCCTCTTTAGTAAAATGTTTAAGTCTTTGACTCATTTTTTATTGGATTGCTTGCCTTCTTACTGTCAAGTAAGAAACATTTGAGAGTTCTTTAGATAGTCTACAAATCCTTTGTTGGGCATATGATTTGCAAAAAATTTCTCCCAGTTTGTAACTTATCTTTTCATTTTTCTTAACTGTTTCTTTCACAGTGAAAGTTTTTAACTTTGATGAAGTTCAATATCCACATTTTTCTTTTATGGATCATGTTTTTCTTGTCAAGCTCTTTTCTTAGAGCTCTTTGCCTAACCCAGGTCAAGAAGATTTTTCACCTATGTTTTTTTCCTAAAAGTTTTGTAGTTTTTTGTTTTACATTTAAATTCATGATCCATTCTGAGTTAATTTTTTATATAAGATATGAAGTTTATTTTCCTCATATGGATGTCCACCTGTTACCACACAGTTTGTTAAAAATATATATATATATCCTTTCTGCAATGAATTGCCTTTGCACCTTTGTAAAACATCAGTTGACCATATTCGTGAATGTTTACTTCCTAGAGCCTCCATTCTGTTTCACTGATTTAGGTGTCTCTCCTGTTGCCAATATCATACTGTTGTGATTACTGTAACTGTGTAGTAAGTCTGAAAATCAGACAGTGTGATTCCACCAAATTTGTTCTTCTTTTTCAAAATTGTTTTAGTTATTCTGGTTCCTTTACCTTTCTGTATAAATTTTAGAATCAGCTTGTGTACATATCTACCAAAAATCCATTGAAGTTTTAATTAGAATTGAGTTAAATTTATTTATCAATTTAGAGAGAATTAAATCTATACTCTAATTATACTGAGTCTTCTAATCCCTGAGTATGGTATGTCACAACACTATTTAGGTCCTCTTTGATTTCTTTCATAGTTTTCAGTACATAGATCCTATATATTTCTTAGAAGATTTATATCTAAATATTTCATTTATTTAGCTATTGTAAATGGTATTGGTTTTAAATTTTTGATTTCCAATTTTTATTGCTACTATATCGAAATATGACTGATTTTTATATGTTGATCTTACATTCTACAATCCTACTAATAGTTAATAGTTCTAGGTGATTTTGTGTGTGTTTGTGAATTCTTTGGGCTTCTCTGTGAATAGGGACAGTTGTATTTCTTCCTTTGCAATCCATATTTATTTTACTTCTTTTCTAAAATTGTAAACAGATGTCGAATTTTGTCAAATGCTTTGTACACATCAATTGCTATAATTGTGTTTTTTTTCTTTAAATGGCAAATACAGGAATTACACTGATTGATTTTCAGATATTAAAGAAGCCTGCATTCCCTAGATAAACCTCACTTGGGCTGGTGTTTTACTCTTTTTTATTATATTGTTGGATTTTATTTTCTAATATTCTGTTGAGGATTTTTGTGTCTATGTTCATGAGAGATTTCACTTGTAATTTTCTTTTCTCGTGATGTTTTTCTGGTTTGAGTATGACACCCTATAAATGAACTAATTCTTTATTTTAAAAAGGATAGAACCTAAGAAATAACAAGAATTCTGCAAATATCCCATAGAAGATACTTCCTGGATTCTGAGCTAGTGGCATTTGCTGGGCTGTGAATTAGATATAATTTCTTTTGTTTTGCTCCTGAATCCAAAATACAGATGACAGTCATGTTGGCTGCACTGACAACTGACTTTTGTAATCTCACTATCTCATTGCCAGTTATTAAAACTGGTCTTCCCTGCTGATGCATTTTCAGTGATTGATGCAACAAATGTTTATATTTTCCTACAGCTACACTGTCAACCTGATCTCTTTTGTTCTTCCTTTATTTTGCAGTCACACCTAGAATGGGACAAAATCCACCAAACAGCTAAGCCAGGGTCTCTGTGCAGTTCACAACTATGCAGATTTCCAAGGAGCTAAGGGCATCTCTGCTTCCTTCTCCTCCAGAAAGGTGTAAATAGTTCAGATAACCCCAGGCCTCTAGGTAAGCATGGCATTTGGCTGAACAGATCACCCATTTGAGGCCCATGGTCATTTAGGTAAAAGCCAGCCCAAGTCATTGATGTGAAGGCAGACAAAGGCGGAACTCTCTACCAGGCAGTCCCTCTCCAAGTGATGGGAGGAACAGATAAGTCAGTTATGTATTTGTTTTGTTTGATTTTCAAAAAAATAATTTTTCCTCAGTATTAAATTGATATAATCCTAATGTAAAAAAAGCCTATGAAGTAGAATGAGAAATTAAATAATAAATACACTAAAATACTTAAAGTTCATATAGTCATATAGTGCTTTTTACATGCCAGGTACTGTCTAAGCGCTTTACATATATTAACTCACTTAGTTGTAACAAAACCTCCAGTAAGATCGGAATCATTGTTCTCTCAGTTTTACTAGGAAATTGTTTGAGAATAATACGGATAGTTCTATTTGTGCAATTTTTAATACCTGTATGAAAATATAAAAAATAATATATGGAGGTAAGTTTCCTCACTCTAAGCCTGGAGCTTGGAAGTGAACGGGGAAGAGGAATTTCATTTGTGTTGCACATACATCTGTTTGCTTAGCTTTTTTTATGAGTACACATTATTTTTATCATTTAAAATTCAATTTTTCTTCAAATTACTCACCAAAAAAAAAAAAGGCAATACACACTCATTGTAGAAATTTTAGAAAATGAAAACAAGCTAAAATGAGAAAATAAAAATGACCTGTAATCTCACAACACAGAGGAAATAAGCATTTTGGTGTTTACCCTTTCGGTTCTCTTTTCTTTGTACAAACACGTAATTTTATGTTTATCAAACAATCGGTTCATACCGTAATGCTATTTTAAAAGCTGCTTTTTTTCAGCTGGCAATTCTATCATGGATATCTTTCCATGTCACTAAACAGTCCTCTGCCTGGTTGTACAGTATCGCCTTTACCATATTTTGGTCGCCTACTGCTGAACTCTTCTTTTGCTGTTGGTGGTGGAACAGGGTGATGAATTGAGCATTTAATGTGGCAGCATAACCTGATTGAGAAATCAGCCATATCTGGTTTTCTTGGCTGTGGACTCGTCAGGAAAGAATGTGAAGTATTTTCCCAACATCCTCCCAGGAGGGCGGCCAGGGCTTCCAGTCCTAGAGGTCAGAGAGGACTGGGGCTGGTTTTCCAACTAGGGAGTGGGAGCAGCCTCACCTGTGAGGCAGTGGCTTCCAGTTCCTAAGAAGAGGGTGGGGGGTGTGGGCGTCCACAAGTGGCAAAAGTTGAGATCCAAATGGAACACACACACCTCCCCCCCAACTCTCAGGGTGGCAAAACCTGGTATGGAGATAGCCATAAAGAGAAGGTTGGAAGAAAGACCACTAGGTGGCCAGCTGTTGGGAGAGGCCACTGTGAGTGGGCACTCAGCAGCCTGCCTGGGGAAACAAGAACCAGCTGCCCAGCTCTACAAGTCGGGCCTTTTGTTTGACTGTCTGGGGGGTTTTGTTTTGTTTTGGGTTTTTTTGTTTGTTTGTTTTGTTCTGTTTTGTTTTGTTTTTTTGTAAAACCCATGGAGCCAAGGGATGAAGCCCTAATAATGATACTAAACTTCTCACCAGTTGTGATGGGGCTTGGGACCAGATTAAACAAACCTGGAAAAATAAAGAATCCTGGCCTTTCTTTCCCAAGTGTTATGGCCATCATTCCTCGTTTATATGCAACACCATGAGGAACATTCATGTGACTGAATCTTTGGGTTCACCCTTGATCAATGGCTGCTCATTTCAAATGTCTTCTTGACTCCCTAAGGGGTGGCAGGCTTGCTGGGTCAATCAGCTCTGTGGATTAAGCTCCTTGCACTAAGGGACCTGAACTGGGCCAAGACAGATAAGGATAGGGAACTTGGCTCTAGTCCTTGCTCTATCACGAATGTGCTTTACAGCCCCAAGCAAGTTTCTCCTCCTCTGTGCCTCCATTTTCTGGTCCATACAGTTCTAGGAACCAGTAGGTCTTTGCCCCTTGGGAGCCCTCAGCCTGTAGGAAGGCTGGACAAACTCACCGGTAAATTAAGTGACACGTGCCTGGACACCATAATCAGCTCAGTATTTTCCCATGTGCTCCAGTCAAACCAGACTGCGGGCCATGTTCCACAACATTCTCTAAGTTTCATACCTTCATAGCCTTGTTCTTGCTTCTCCTTCCATCCAGAATGAGTGCCCCTCGTTTCTGATTATTGAAATCCTACTCATTCTTTGAGATTCAACAAAAACAACTCTCCTCCACAAAGCTACCCTCTTTCTTTCCATAGGAAGCCATCTTTCTTTCTTCTTCCACAGACATCTAATATCTTTGTCTACAGACACAGGGCACATGCTGTAGGCTCCCTGAAGGCAGAGGCTGGGCCCCATTCATCCCTACATCCCGTACAAGACCCAGCCCAGGATTCTGCCAGTTACAGTGCAGCCAAATGTTTGTGGAACTAAAACTGGGAGCTGGGCCTAGGCCCGGATGAAATTTCAGGCTATTTCAGGCCCTAGAACGGGTGGGGTATTGAGGGGAATGGTAGAGCTGGAGATAAAAGTCCTGAGCAGGAATGTGGCCTGGGCCTGACTGACTGGAAGGGCCTCTGTGCTCCCCTCCTATCCCCGCCCCACCCCCGACGCCTCCTCTCCCAGCCCCTACAGGAACAGGGACACACTGTGTACTTGGGACTCTTTCATCACACCCTTGGGCCCCTAGGACCATCACTCCACCCACGCCCTCCATGGTCCCTGTAAAGAGGGCAAAGGCCCAAGCAGATCTGCAGGAAATGGTTAGAGGGGCTGTGGAGCGAGGCCAACATCGAAGCTCCTGGACTGGCTTGGGCCCGACTCCTGCTCTTGGTCGAAAATGGTATGTTGACCCTTTGTCCGATTCTGTTTGGAGTGTGGAAGTGACATGAGCTCATGACAGAGTCTGAGAAGTCTTTCCTCACTGCTGCAGAATTGGACAAATGCTGAGGGTGGGGGTGAGGAAGCTTAACTCTTTTCCTGGGGAAGAGGCCGGGCTTGCATTGGGTAAGGTGGAAACTTCAACCCTCAAAAGGCTGCCCAGGCAGAACACCTGTGCATCGTAAAGCAGAAGAGAGGTTTTTAAGGTCTGGACAGACAGGTGTTTGGGGTAGCCTTGGGAATCCAGGTCTGCTACAAGGAGACCTAGGAGGATGAAATGGTTAATGGTTTATTGAAAAACAGGGAGAGTCCCTCCTCCAGGGGCCCAGCTGGCTGCAAAACCAGGAGCAGAGGCTCCAAGGGTGATGCAATGGGGCCCGCCCTGCACACCAGAGAGGGTGAGGAAGGCGGTTCCCACCCAGCAGCCTCCACACAACCAACAGCTGACCACTCTCTCCTGTAGCTCCAACAAATCCGCTACAGGGCAGGGCCTTTGGGGTGAAGGGAGCGAGACCCTGGCCACCTGAAATTTGGGAAACTGCAGCTTCTGCCTAGCCACTCCATCCAGCCCCAGTGCCTGTCCAGTCAAGACAAACACCTCTACTAACCCCCAGCAGGGTATCTAATCAGCCTGGTTAACCTGTTGTCTCTTCCAATTCCAGGCTCATTTCCAGGCCTAGGAGCAGGTGGCAGGAGGGGGTGGAGTGGCAGTCCCTGTGAGAAGCACAGACAGGCAATGCTGCGCCTGACTTGGCCAACTGGCACCTCCACCTCACCAGCCGTCTCTCCATCACCTTGGAACAGGAAAGCTGCCCAGGAGACAGTATTCCAGAAGCTTCTAAAAGACTCAGGGCAACTCCAAGGGTTGATGGGTCAATCTGAACTTTAGGGATGGACTGCCCTTCTCCTCCCCACCCTGGGGTCTGGGAGTCTCAGGAGCAGAGAGAGTGTGACTTTTACTTCTAAGAAGGACTCTGCAGGGTGTGGCACATGGAGAGAGGAAGGAGGAGGGCTCCTTTCTGAGAAGATATTGGGGGGCCCAGATTTTGTGATAAAGGCCTGCTATTGGACTCTAAGCCCCATGAGGACAAGAACTGTGTCTGTCTTGTTGACTTCAGATTCCCTGGCGCATACCAGAGCCGGTGCTCAATAAATAAGTGCCTGGCAAAAGACGTGGGCAGAGGCTGGAGCTAAGGCCAGTTTCACAATTTCTGGAGTCTGCTTTTTGGTAAACACCTCCCCACAAACACAAACGCACACACACAGGGTAGAAAAGTACACAAAGTAGCACAAAGAATCATCAGAGCAGATTCCTTGAACATTGTTTACAATTACTGGATGCTTTCTCAGCCTTAACTTTTCTGAGCTGCAGCTTTGGAAACTGAAGAAAGATACATCAGGCTCTCTGGTCCAACCCAGAAAAATGCATTTGAGAAAGTTTTGAGGGGCTGCTAGACACACAGCAGCCAGTTCCGGAGCCAGGCTGTGCCAGGGAAGTGGCAGCTGCTCATGGCTGGGGCAGGTCCAGTCCCCCTTTTCAAAGAAGGACAATCCCAGTGCAAACAAGTACTGAGGACCAGCAATGACAATCTTTTTCTGCAGCAAGTGAGTTTCCGCTTTTTCTTGTCATTCTGGGAAGCAGGGCACAGGGAGAGTTCCAGGTTCTAGAAAGTAACTCCTTTCCCCTCCAGATTTTTAGCCTGGATCCACATCTTTGTAACTGACATTTGCACAATACTTGCAACTTTTTCAAAGCTCTTTTATATTTATTGTTTTGTTGTACTGGATCATGGCAAGCCCCAGATGGAGAGCTATCACCCTGTTTTGCGTGAGGAAACAGAGGTCCAGAAAAACCCAGAATTCCAGCAGCCAAGTTGGTAGTACAGTCCAGACTTGAAGCCACATCTCCATCTGCCCAGATGCCCAGCTTTCCTCCACACCACACAGCCTCCCCATGAGTCAGTCATCATGAGTTCCAGGTACTGGACCTCACATCCCCTTACAGCAAATACGTGCCTTCCCCTAGGCCCTGTTTATAGCCCGGACAATTGACCCCACTGCTTAACATTTTTGCTCCTTCTCTCTGGCAGGACCTGGTGCTGAGATCCAACCTTGTCCATTTTGCTTGAAAGCCATTTCCACTCTGACTCCTACCCTGACACACACTCTGTTTATATTGCACCGAGTTGGAAAGAACTCAAATAACGATAGGAAAACGCTTAAGTAAACTCCTCTGGCAACAGGATGGAACCCTTGGGAAGCGCTGACAACGACAAGTATGTGAAGGTCTCTGTATGTAGTAATGTGTTTTGGGAATATTGTAATTTGACCAAAGCAGAACCCAAGATGACATGTACATATCAATCACAGGTATGCAAAAGTAAGCTTCTACAAACTGATAAGAATCAGAAGTGAACTTAGAGAGATGTAAAGAGATATTTATCTTCACAGGTTTTTCTTTCCTCTAAAGATTATGTTCAAAGTAATAACAAACAGTAAAATAAATAGTGAATAGGATCATAATAAGCAGAGGAGGAGACAGAGAAGGAGGAGTCCTCAGCCCTTGGCTCTGGGGAGACTCTTCCCGACAGGGCTGGGATTGCAGATGGGGAGAGGAGGAGGCTGGAAGTGGGGAATCAGGAGCCGTGGGAAGTAGGAGCCAGATCTGACTGGGAGCCAGCGCCTGGAGCCACCAAGATGCAGCTGGGAGTCTTGCCTTGGGAGTCTCTCAGGGCCAGCAGGGCAGATTAGCAAAGGACGCCCTTCACACCAAATACTATGGTCAATGGTGCCTCCCAGGGCTGTGCAACAGGGTGGCTCTGGGTCAGAAAGAAAACGTCTAAAGTGGGGCCTGGAATATGGAGATGAAGTGGCCACAGGCAGAGCACAGCCTTGTTCTGCTAGGGCGCCGGACGGGCAGGGAACCGGAGAGTGTGAAAGTGACAACCCAGGCTCCCTGGGGACTCTGAGATGATGGTGCACTCCACGGAAAGATCACGCTCAACATGTCTCAAGCTCACTCCTTATCTCGGCAGCCCCTCTGCTAGACCTGCTTCTTCTCCTCCTCGTGGTCACCATCCTGGTGGACGCCACCACCACTCACCCACGGCCCGCCAGGCTCGGCAGGACCTGTCTCCGGCTGCAGCTCTCACTCCACCCCGATTTGCACCCTCTGCCCCACCCGCACTGAAATCTTTACAGTTCCTGTAATGTGCCAGGCTGTTTCATTGCCCTGCCTTTCTCCAGGCTGTTCCTTCAGCCTGGACTCCCTTCCCTGCCTTGTCCAGCTGGTATTTGTCAGGAGTCGGCTGGAGCAGCATCTTCTCTATGAAGCCTTTGCTGCTCAGCCCTCATCCCACCCCCATCGCACCCAGGTAGGGATCAGTACTTCACTTGTCTCTGTGGCCCCAACATCTAGGGCTGCTCCTTGCACAGCTTCAGCACTGTATATTTTATGAATTAAAAAAAATGAATGAATGTGGAGGGGAATCTTGGGGGTGGACAGAAGAGTGAATTTGATTAACCAGCCCAAGCCCACATATTTCCAGTGACAATATCTTCCCATTCATCTCTATCCTCAGGCTACTCCTTTCTAGAGCAGGGTCCCTCTGGTCTCTAGGCCCCTTGGAGACTTCCCCCCACCACACACAACACGTACACCTGTCCTTGGGTCTCTTGTTCTTCTCAAACATTAGTTCCCAGTCACGTCTCTCACTGTGTTGCTCAGGGCAGTGAGCCCTGACTCACTCACCTGACTCAGCACAGAGGCTCAGCTCAGATAGGTGGGTGGGTGGGCGTGCTGTTAGCCAGACCCAGAGCCAGGTTGGGTGGGAAGGTCATTTCTTCCATCCGTGAGAGGTCATGCCTGTAGCTGGGCCATGGCGCCATCTAGGAGTAGGGGTGGGGCAGCCGGCAATGGTTGTCACACATGCTATGTTGACATACTCTCTGACTGGGTGAGCTCTTTGATCCCCAGACTATGCATGACAGATGGCAGCCACCCAGGTCCTCTGCAGCGGGCTGGTTTCCAGGAATGCCCTTGGCTCTAGCCTGGTGTGAACCAGCTAGGCCTGCTGCCTTTCCACCAGGGCAGGGAATGCTGGCCCTCTGGCCTTCCATGAAAACAACCCGACTCCCTTAGGTCAGCCTCCCCAGCCTCCCCTTGGGCCAGGCACTTAGGTAAGTGGAGTCATACCTGCTGATCATCTTGGCTCAGACTGCAAAGGTACTGCTTACTCAAGGCCTGGCCCAGTCTTCACCATCCTCAGCAGTGGCAGCAGCCAATTCTGTGAGCCTAGTGTGAGGGGAAACCTGTTACTTGGTTCAGGAGGAATAAAAGGGAGGCTGAACCTCAGTCCCCAGCAGTCTCACAGTCTGAATGCTAATATGCATGGCAGAGCTGGGGTCTGAGAAACAAAGCTCTCAGCCAATGGGAATTTTGAAAATGAAATCCAAAAGACAGAAATACCTGTGCTCCCCCCTCCCCCCAATACAATAAGTCACATGCTTTCCTATTCAAGGGATGTGGAGTTTTCACCTCTGTTCCAACTGGCTCTGCCTCTGTTCTCTAAGCAGGCAGCTCTTATCCCTGGACTCTGACAATAGTTTGGGCAAACCCACAGGATGAAATCCACTTCAGCCGTATGTCCAGAGTCCTCAGTGGGCAGGTGCAGCTCCTGGCCCCACTGGGAGGTAAGAAAACAAGTGCCAGTTTGGCACCCTTACGGATAAATCTGGTGTTCTGTTCCCCAATCTCTTCTCCTTTCCGCTGCAGGAATATCTCTGAGAGGGAAATCGAGGAGCTTAAAGAGTGGGCAGACAAGAGAATCCTAACAGTTAAAGATTAAGAGCCACAGAAGTGTGCATCTTTCCAGGCACTTCCACAGCCTACTTGAAACAGGTAGCCTCATGGGACTAGGTTGCTGGAACATGGGCTTCTCTAAGACTTCAGGGGCCCCAGAAGCAAGTATTTCACACTCTTCCTAATCGTGAATACAAACTAGTGGGGAAAATGTCACTTCAAGCCACAGCTTCTTTCTTGAAAGAGGTGACCCTGCCAGACACCTGGTGGGTTTCTGGATATAAAAAGATGGGACAGGAGGAATTTAGGAAAAGGGACCTGGGAAGACTTGAATATTCAGCAGAGTAGAGAGGAATCTGGCTTCCCGGAGTCAGTCGAGGAGGAGTGGGGGAAGGGAGTAAGAGGGAAAGCGAGATGAGATGGCTGGGGTCTCCGGAGCTCTGTTGGGGGTGGGGGTGGCTAATAAGAAGTCCCCGGTGACGAGACAGCCAAAATAACTTCTCAGAACATTTCAAAAATGTGACTTCAAATTGTTTGTGGTGTGATGTAATCTCTCCCTTGTGGTCCACAAACCTTCATTAAAAGTTCTACTACATGTTACAGCATTATTTTTGTGGTTGTTTTGGAATAGGGGTGGGGGTTGAATGGAGACGGGACTGTGCTCCGTATTTTAACTGACAGCAGGAACTAAGAAACAGCCACAAGACCAGAATAGTGACTAAAACTTCAGATGAGGCAGAAAACTAGAGCCAGAGGTAACCACGAAAATCTAAGTCCCCCCAGTAATTCACAGAAATCCTGGGCAGGGGATTGGACTTTCCACAGGACGTGGGAGTTTGAGCCAATGTCATTTCAGTGTCAAAGGACAAGCTACCTCAGCTGACATTACCTCGCCTGCTGGACTAAGCCTTACAAAACATAAAATATATTACTCACATCTGTACTATCTAGGGCCTTAGCACCGGGACAGCACATAGTAGGGCCCAGTAAAAGCGTGAATAGTCCATGAATGGCCTCGTGGTGCGCTGGGAGCTGGCAGAATGTAATGCCTGGCTGGGGGGCGGGGGGGTGGGGAGGGGAGCAATGATTTCTCTGCCCACCCCTCCACCCTCTGTCCTGTTAGCCCTATCCCATCAGCACTGTGGCATTAAAGTCTCGTAAACTGTCAAGGCCCAGCGGAGACAGTGGCGGAGAAGGTCACAAGGGTTGTGTAGAAACCACACTGCTCTGGGTCTGTTCTGCTCACCCTGACGGTGTCTAAAGGCAAACGCTGCCCCTGGGCAAGGGGCTTCTGGTTCCAAGGGCCTGGGCGAGGGCAGTGAGTAGGCTATCTTGAGCCCCGGAATTTTTCTAGGCCTGGCTGTACGCTGTGTCATGGGGACTCTGGTTTTTGCTCCCAAATATCCTTACGCCTTTGTGAGGCCTTGCCTTGAACTCCGCAGTCCAAAGACCGCCCCCGCGCGGTTCCGCGGCATCCTTTTAGGAACCATGCGCCGCTCACAGGGCTGATGGCGACACCTGGCGGCGCAAACAGTCTGGCTCATCCCCGGAGGTTCACTCGCGAGCTAGGAAGAAGGGGTGGCTTCGGCGGCCCCGTCGGGTGTGGTGACGTCATGACAGAGCGCCGTTTCTCCCCGCCTCTCCCCCGCCCGCCCGGAGCTGCCAGTACTCGACGTGGCGTCGCCGCCCTCTACCCTTACTTTGCGTGCGTGTTTGCGTGCGGCGGAGGTGGCGGCGCGGGCCGGTCGGAGCTCGGCGTTGCTGCTTCTGGTGCTCCTGTCGCCGCCGTCTCTGTCCGGCTGTCTTGGGCCATCGAGCGGACGAGGCGCCGGCCACAGCACCTCAGCCCCAGCCGCAGCTCCGCGCGGGGCTCGGCGGGAGGGTGGGCGAGCGCGTGTCGGAGGGTGCCGCGCGGGCGGGCGGGAGGGCGCCCGTGAGGGAAAGAGGCGGGGGCGGTGGGTCAGCCGCGGGCCGGGCCGGCCGGGGGATGTCGATGCCTGACGCGATGCCGCTGCCCGGTGTCGGGGAGGAGCTGAAGCAGGCCAAGGAGATTGAGGACGCGGAGAAGTACTCCTTC